>NW_016690211.1:685393-843141 GCF_001604755.1 Lepidothrix coronata | reverse complement strand
TTCTTTAGAATAAAAAAGACCAAGAAGGACATAGTTGTAGACCTCTGTTACACAGAAGGCTGTAAATAGAATCACTGTATCATGGAATCATAGAATGATTTGGGTTGGAAGTGACCTTAAATATCATCCAGCTTCAACCCCCCTGCCATAGGCAGGGACACCTTCCCCTAGCTCAGGCTGCTCAAAGCTCCATCCAACCCATCCTTGAACACTTCCAGGGATAGGGCATCCACAGCTTCTCTGGGCAACCTGTGCCAGTGCCTCATCACCCTCACAGTGAAGAAATTCTTCCTAATATCTATTCTAAATCTGTCCTATTTCAAATAAAACTATATCTCATTGTTCCCTATAGCCCTCCATTTTTATAATTTTGTGGTACACTCCTAGCCAGATGCATCTCAAGGGAAGATTCCTTGTGCTTAGTGGGAAATCCCAACAGGCTACGCCAAGGAGGACAACTGAGAATTTAAGACATGGAAAGATCAAGTACTTGTAGATACACTGGAAAAATTGTAGCATACCACACAAGCAGCTTTTGTAATTCCCAAACCTGGTATGTATTCTTCATTCAAAACTAACATGACACAGATGCCAAAACCTACATTGTTTTCTGTGCTGATTTATATTGTGGTTAAAATAGAGAAAATGCCTACATTTTCATACAAAATATTGAATTCATGTACAAAAATTCCTTTTTTTTGTCTTTTGAGTTAATGAAAAATGAGGTCTTTTGAGACATTTTAAGATTGCAGTCCAGCCACCTTTGGGACTGGCAGTCAGGGGCATTCAGATGTCTGCTGAGAGAGAACTAAAAAGGCCTAAAAAATGAAGGATGAAGATTCAGTGGCAGAAGCTGGGACATTATCATAGGCCAGCTTCCATGTCTAGGACCATCTTTCTGTTTCCTTTCAAAATACTAACATGTAAATAGCTCTCTATTATTAAGAAAATTTAATTTCACCATTGGTTTTTAGTTAATTTAACTCTCAATCCCGGCACTTTTTCTAATATGCATCTGCTTAAATTGCATTAAAATCAGATCCATCTGAATTTCTTCAACAAAATATTCTAAATCTTACTGAATTAATCAAGCAGCTCTTCTATTTCATAATAGTGTGTAAGGAAGGATTGATGAGAAGAAATTTTTTTTATCTCATTCACCTTTAATTCAGATTCTTTTAACAGGAACAGGGAAGATCAAGTTCCTTTGGACCACTAGAGAAATAATAGTGAACTGAATTCTTTCCATTAAAATTATTTATTATTAAGATAATGATTTTTGAACAAGAGTCACAATGCTGTCAGGTACCACATTAAAACAAGATAAGCCCCTGTTCTGAGAAAACAAGATTTCATTTGTTCTATGGGGGCTCCTGCTCTGTCACTTTTGGGATGTTTAGTTCCTTTATTAGAACTAGGAGCAGCCCTACAAACATGCAAAATGATCTACAGAAAGGTGATATAACCAATGACATTGCAGACAGCAAAAGCCATGGAGTCTGGCAAAAATTTCATGCAGCAGGAACAAAAGTAATTACAAAAAGACGTACAAGAAGGGGTCAGAGAGAAGTGTGAAAGGTTCACATGAAAGTTATCAAGTATACATCAAGTTGAGAACTGTTGCAAAAATCCAAGAATAGACTCAGCCAGAAAGGACCTAAAATGATGGTGTAGTCCAACTGCCTGAAACACTTCAGGGCTGATAAAAGTTAAAGCCTTTAACTCAGGGCATTGTCCAAGTGCCTTTGAACACTGATAGACTGGGAGCATCAACCATCCCTCTAGGAAGCCTCTTCCAGTATTTGACCACACCGTTTTCAGTGAAACTGCTTTGTTTGACAGTGTCAGTACCAAGTGCCATGACTTCAGTTCTACTTAATCTATTTCATCAAGTTCCCAATTAATTCATCAGACATACACACAATTAATAAATAGTCTATAAATAAATTAGTACATGCAGCACACTTAAGGAAGAGGAAGAATTTAGAAATGCAACAGAACTACCAGTTTTTGATATTTGACTGAAATCCTCAAACTTCACACATCATCAAACATCCCTTCTCTAGTCATATTACAGTGTTGCATACCCTGAAGCTTGGCAAACCTGAGTGGACCCTGGGGAATACAGTGGTCATGGGGCTTTGCAGGGCACAATCAACTCTTTAAGCTTTCTGCTTTAGTGTACAGACAGGTCAGGGGCCTGGTTTTGCACTAAAATATCTGTTTTAAAATATTAGCAACTGCATACCCCTTTTCTATACAGACTTAAAGACAGTAGAAGTAAGAGGAGGCCATGCCTTGTAATCCTGCAATTTTGAAATGGTGGCTGTAGGAAAAAGGAGTCCAAAAAAAAAAAAAAAAAAAAAAGAAGTCTTATCTCCAGAGGTGAAGTAAATGAATGAATTAATTTGTAATGGTTCTCCAGGGTTGCTCTGAATTCCATTAGTTCTCTGTCCTGCCGGTATGGTAAGGGCATTTAATTCTCTTCAAAATCAACAGCCAAGGAAGGCACTAACAGCTTGATCTTGCAAAAGCTAAGTTATAAAATCATGCATGTTTTTGGAATCCCAGGAATGTGCAAAGATTTAGAATTTATACTTCTAGGATTACATTTTTTAACCCAATTAAATCTGACTGTGCCAGATGCAGTAGCTGAAATTACAGATTTGGAACCGTTTATTCGGAGAATGTTCCAAAATAGATGTAAATCAAGCACCATGATTATTTTTAAATGAACCAAGAAGCAATTTGTTTTGTTTAACAAAAGTTTTTTAATACCACAAATTCTTGTATATTTGTATGTGTGTTAGCTAGGGTCTGGATTACATCTACCTTGCAAAATAAGGTACCCAGGAAGAAGCAAAAGTGTGGAGACATTGTGAGGCATCAAATGCTGTTTCCTAATTACAGGATAAATGAGGAAGGCAGGATGAATTGTACAGCACTCTGCAGATGTGCAGCTGAAGTTCATCCAGACCATTCAAAATTTCCCAAGACTTGAGGCTGAAAGCATATTTTGAACAACTTTGCTTCTGCAAGATCTGTCGTACTTCACCAGGTTCAGTACTGGTACCTAACCTGAATCCACTAATTCAGTAACCCTGTGAAAGCCAGAAGGCAAAAGTAAGAGTACATATGTTAAGATTATTTTGAAACTTACCTTTGTTGACAAAACTGGGCTATCCTGCCACTGTGGCAACCATTCTCCTGACAGAACCAGGAGCTATGCTCTGCCACAAAGGTAAATTCATTCAGACCTTTCAGCAAGATTCTGTGTGGAAAACACAACACATGTCCCTATCTATATTATTCCCAGCCTCATAATAATAGAGAACATGTTAAAAAATGTTGAAAGACATTTCAAATGAATTGCAAATTAGTTCCCTATCAGCTCAAGTGGTACTTTCATTGAAGGAGAGTCATGAGCATATTCATCAGTTGTCTTTTTCAAAAGTTTGCATTCCCTTTTGATCAGTAAAATACAAAATTCCAGTGACAAGGGAATTAGTCAGGTATAAAAGCTCTCTCTGCCTATCAGTCGTTCTGTGTCATTATGGGAGAAACAGCAGAAGTGGATCATTAGACTTTGAACAACCTGCTCACTGAACTATTTCTTAAACATGGATGGATATGAGACTAGAACTCCCAAGAGTTCCCCCAAGGAAACCAAGGATTTACCATGACACCACTGGTTTCCTATTGCACAGTTTTAATTTCCAGCTAATAATCCCATGAACTAGTCTTTACGGCTGACAGAACTTGTTCTCATGCATCTGTGTTTGTCATAAATCCAAAACGCTGAAGGCACTGTACCTCCCCATGCCTTCTCTGTGGACTTCTTTCTGTACATACAAACCCAAAAAAACCAAAACAACTGAAAATTAAAGAAGCAAACAAACGAACAAACAAAAAAAAAAAAAGCAAGCAAGCAAGAATCAACCAGAAATGAAGACATAAATTTCTGCCCCTTCTGAAGCCAGTTTTTTTACTACAGTGATGTTGGAGATGGAGATCCTAGGGGCATATGTATCATCAAATATGTTGGGTTTTTTATTCAACTGGGGAGAAAACAAGCAAACAAAATAAAATACAGATGCTATCCATCTGCCCTAAAGTTTGCACAAATGGGAATACTTTAAAGGGAAGACTTCCTTATGAGTTTATTTAGTTTTTAGAGAGAATGCTCCTGCTTCTCTTTTTCCAAACTCTCTGAAGTAGGTCATAGTGGAAAAGACAAACGATGATATTATTCATGTTATGAGCTTTTCCGTTAATTATAAGAGCAGAAATTGGACAGACCTAATTTCTAAAACACTCTATAGTATAAATCCTTTAATCAGATCTCTAGGTGTCTATTTGTTCCCAAATGGAAAGAACCTGACAAAGTTAACAAATAAGGCTGTCCAGGAAAACTGTAGAAACTGAGAAGGCAGAGGGCTATGACTGACACCTCTTGATGTAGCTACAACTTGCAAGAAAGTATTTCACTCAATCACAGAATCCTTGAGGCTGGAAGAGACCTCTCAAAATCATCAGAGCTCCTCAGAGCTCACATCACGGAAAATTCACCAAAGCCCTTACAGAGTCACAATTCCAGAAAATCCCTTGTGATCACGCATCCAACACAGACTTGTGCAGATAAAAGTTTTCTCAGGACTTAGACAAAAGTAGAGTTCTTTAAAAAGACAGTAGATATTGCAGGAAACAGCTGACTCTGATGACTCTTACCTGCTAAGTCACGTGTCTTTCTGTAGAGACTCACAAGCAACAGAAGGTCCACAAAGTCTTCAAGGTTTTCAGAGAATCTTAGGATGGTTTGGGTCGGAAGGCACTTTTAAGGATCATCCAGCCCAATCTCCCAGCAATCAACAGGGATATCTTCAGCTAGATCAGGTTACTCTGGACCCCACCCAACCTGGCCTTGAACACTCCCATGGGTGGGACATACACAGCTTCTCTGGGCAACCTGTGCCAGAACCTCACCTCCCGTATCTCCCCAATTTAGAAAGAAAGCTGCATGAGGAAGCTCTATCTTGTTCCTACATGGGAGTTTTTGTGTAACATTTCACAACCAGCAATTCTGAGATTCATAGAGCCCAGCCCAAACTGAAAATACCACCTGTGGAACAGTTCTAAAACAGCCACATCTTCACAAGGATTTGCATCCAACAAACACTCATTCTGGTACAGAGGCAGAGGTTCTTTATTTATAGTGCTCTTGAGTTATGGCAGAACTGGCATTTAGGATGCAGCTGGACTCATATGCTTGTTATCTCCTCTATTGGTTTTGGCAATGAATCAAAGATGGAAGGAAAGGGAAATAGACCTTGAACCTCACTTCTGGACTTTATGGTTGGCAACTAGAACTTTCATAATTACGTGACAGCCTTCCACATTTGTGCCCTCACAGTGAAGAGAAAGGGAAGGCTTCTTATTCTAGAACTGGTTTCATCCCCAGTTTGTTTTAGTACCAGGAAGCTGATCTAGTGCAGAAAATAAATAACTCTTTGGAACTGATAAATCTCTCAATTGATTGTGTTATCCATTGGCTTTTGCAGCTGGCTATTGAAAGAAATGAAATATCAAGTCCACAATCCAGCTGTGAGAGTTGGCAACATTCCAGCATAATGGAGACAAAAATGCATAAAGTCCAATTGCTTATTGAATTTACTGAGATTATTGTTGTCAGTGGGATGGTGAGATTCAGAACTGAGTTCACTAGGATTTCAGGAGTAAGCCAGAAAACCAAGACAAAATGTCATTTTTTTTCATTGGAGAATGAAATATGCAAAGATATTGAACTTTATTCAGATGACTGCGAGACTAATTTCTGATATTTAGTGGCATTCTGAATGACCACAAAAAATGTTCCTTTCATCGAGTAATATGCATTCATGCCATCCTTAGGAAAGAGAGATTGTAACATCCATATCAGAGCATGGACTGTGTGCCTAAAATTTAATTTGAATGTTTTGCAGGCATTGGGTATAAGCCAGTAAAGAAAATAATTTAGTCACTCATTCAATAATTCCTTTCTTAAATTTTAGTCAATACCAGCCTAGAAGGTGGGTGGTAATGTGTGGTTCTAAATCTCAGTAGTCAGTTATGTGCAAAGGTAAAGAAAACATGAAAAGAAGGCTGAAAAACACAGCAATTCACTATTGTATTGTATCACTGGATCATATTTTACTTAAATGCGCACAAAATGTTTCAAATTCTGAAGTTTAAAAAAATACTTCAGGAATCCCAGTAGGTGGTGGTGGGGGGGTGGTCATAATAAGCTTTCATAAGTGCCACTTTCTAATTTTGCAGCAATTTACCCACTGACCTCTCTCTCTGATTTCTTCCATGTTGCCTGGAATGCACTTGAGAGAAACACCTCTCTCTGCAAGCTTTATCCATGCCCTGAAGACTGAAAAATGCTCAGCTGAATGGTATTAGCTTATTTATATGTATTACTACAGGAAGAAGAGGAGCTTTAAACTTCTTATACATTATTACAGGAAACAGCTTTAAGTATCTCATTGGTTAGTCCTATTTTCTCTTTTTCTTGTTCTTTGCTGATGATAGCTACATTCTGTCCTGTGCCATGCCTCTGTGCAGTTAAATCAATTTAAATAGGTCTGAATGTGATAATGAGGAAATTACTGTGATCCTAAAAATTTCGGCTTTTAAATCTATTTGTTAAAGTGAGCTGAGTTTTGGTGTCACTACATTTTAAATTTCTGGCAGTACAGAACTACCCTTTATAACACCTTGTACATTTTCGGGATCTTTTTTATTATCACACAGAGAAGCAGCTAAAACTGGCTAAAAATGGCTTCCTGATACAAGGGAGTATCCCAGGCAATTTCACATGAGAGCCTTTGAATCACAGAATATTCTGAGTTGAAAGGGACCCACAAGAATCATCAAGTCCACCTTCATGTGAATGGCCCATACTGGGATTGAACCCACAGCCTTGGTGTTATTAGCACCATGTTCTAACCAACTGAGCTAAGAAAGACTAGACATGTTTCATGTCAAGACACATTTCATGTCAAGACACAAAAGAGAATTCACTTGAAATGCCCCATGCCATATCCAATAGGACACATGGTAAATAAAAGGAGTTTTGTTTTGCTAAGTCTGAAAGGAGAGGGCATTGCTCTCTCGAAACACGTAGATAGACAGCAGTGATGGAGAAAAGGTATTTAAATAGAAAGATAACTTCTGCAGTGTTTCTACCATGATATATCAAAAGAACCAGCTAGTAAGAACCAGTAGTACCAGTAGTGAATGATTAAACCTAAATATTCTTCTTTAAAAGAGCTTTTGGAGAAGCCTTTCAGAAGAAAGAATCAGACAAAAAAATTTAAGAAGTTTCCAGGCAAGGTTTGATTACATGCTTTTTCTGTCTTTCTCTATCACAGCTAGGAAACTAGACCTCATGGTTTCTTCCTGCAGTGTCTTCCTACACAACACAGTCATGGTTCACCCATTTAAAACCTTGCAATAGATTTAACATTTTCAGATGGTTTCAGATATTGATTTGATTTGATGTTACAAGTTGTAACTTGAGAAAGATTTCTTCCAATATTTTAATTCACGGTATCTCTCTGTTATTTTAAGTATCAGAAGAAATTCTTTCTTATGAATTTGCAATGAGCATTCTCACTTTTCCCTGAATGTTAATAACATACAGGGAAAAGCTGTCTTCATACAGAGCCAAGTAAAGAGTACAGGAAGAGATCAGGAGACTGTTGAGACAAGTCCAGCAATATGACAGATCTTCTCTAAAGACCATTCCCATCTGGCAAGGTAGATAGTACAATTCCATATGTTTACGCACAACTCTTCTACTCAGATTTGATCTCTGTTCCACAGTAGTGTCTCCATTAAAATTCCATGTCAAACGATCGATTAAAATCCTACATCTTGTTTTTAAAACAAAGACCTCACACCCAGCCATCAGTGAAAACAGAGATCCTAGCAGAAACTTTTACCTGCCTCTCTATTCTTTTTATGCTTTATTTTCATATGCTGCCAGTGCCCAGTAGTACAATGCTTGTATAACAAAGTTCTCCCCAGAGAACATATTTTGGCAATTACTATAGACTGATAGACACGGGTATTTCACAAACTACCTCCGTGTGTAACGGAGAGCTTGAGTCCCATCGTGATGGGAACTGCAACAATGGAATCCAGGTTAAAATGTAACTGAAAATTCATTCAGCTTTAATGCCTTCCTTCACTAGATACAGTTTTCAAAAGCATGTCCCTTGATTACTTAGAATAGTGTTCTAGTAGCAGATTTTAAACTTTAGGAAAGATGTAATGACCAAATGCTCAGACACTTCTGTAGCACAAAATACAAAACTTCACTTATTGAAGCTTCGCTCATTTGGTGAGTAACTGGGTATATCACTGTATCTCAAAGTCTTTGGCTATTTCTGAAAAATTGTTGAGGTTGGAGGAGATGAAATATGGCTAATTAGTATGGCTTCTGCATGAAATAAGGTGAATAACCAGTGAAGTGGAGCAATGAGCAACCAGAGATTCACAGCTACTGGGAAGTTAATTGGAAAAGACACTCAAACACCACTGCACATCACAAGACAGTCTTGTGTGATATTTTTCTCCCAGCATTAAGCATCACAGAGTCTTTGGGAAGAAAATGGACATGCACAATTGTGAGAAAATAAAATGTTTAATATATAGAAACCTGACCTCCAAGAAAAAAACAAAATGGTGGAAGGGCCAGGTAAATACGTGCAAAAATGTTCACAGGACAAGCTGTGATGTTAGACAGAGACACCCCTCCTGGGAAGCTCAAAAGGCACTGCTCTTGGGAACTTCTATAATAGCCTTCTGGAATCTGTGGACTATAGTAACTAGACTTTAGCCATGAAAATCAAGAAAACATGACTCTTATTCCCTTTCTCTGAAAGTCTCCCTTATGTTGTGTGGGTAACTGGATATTTTTTTTTCATAGTAGCTAAAAAAGCTGTGACCTCTGTGGAATCTATTAGTTCTCTGCAGCAGAAAATATAGGCTTCATTTAGCCAAATCGAGGGCACTTATGCTGGGGATGACAAGCGAAGTAGAATTAATTTGCAGAAACAGGATTCCAAAGTGGGCATCAGTCCAGAAGAAGAGTTCCCAATGGGAACATTTGCAACCTGCTGCTTTTTGCACATGAGAAAAATTAACTTAGCTACCAGTAAATACACTAACAGTTCTCAGCTTTGAGGAGGAGAGAAAAAAAAAAAGCCTTCCCCTCCAGACACTTTCCCTGGAGATCCAAGAAAAGCATGTGGGAAATGCACAGAAATGCCAACATGCCTCATCAACACCATTCCCTCAAACCTCAGCTCTCACGCTAATGTGAATGAATCCAAAGCACTTTGAAGGTTTTTATACAGATTACTGACGTAGGAGTCATGTATAGGATAGGCAACTCTAAAAAAGATGCCACAAATTCCTTAGTGCCTTATTTGCTGCTGCTCCTGCCAGGACTGTTACTCTGTTAAAAAAACGCGCAGTTTGATCTAGAGAATGGATACCATTAGCCACTGTTTTCTGTATTTACTTACTCAGAAATAGAAACTAGTAGGCTTTCTTTTGTGATACTGGGCAATACAAGGGAACTTCAGGTGTGTTGGAAATTTACTGTTGATCACAGAGGTCACATTTATGTCCCCAACAGATGACAGGTACAAGAAGTTAAGATGCAAGACTTATACTGACAAAGCCATAAAGACAAACCTTTTCCACACCTTTCCCCAGACTGCACCAGAAAATGAGACTTATTACTGCTTTTACCTGTGACTAAGCTGAGCTGGTTTAATCAAGTGAAGGAACTGCTGCTCACAGCAGCAAAGTTGTGAGCAGTGTATTCGGTCCTTTGGTTGCCAGGAATATAATACTCAGTGAAAACATGTGACAAAATATTGTTAACTCTGAGGAGTGAGGGAGAACTAACATAGTCACTGTTGAATAGAGATATAGAGTCTACTAACAGGGAAAATTTGCAAGTGTAGACTCATAACAAGAGTGATTAGTTGAAGTGATCCTGTGAAATATGGACATACAAGCCAGTTTAACAAACTCATCAGAATAATATATGCACATACTACATAAAGCATTCTTTTCCAGCATAGTCAGCTTATATGACACAAACTGACCTCTTGGGCATTTTTGCAATCACAAGAGGGAGGATGAAAGTGGAAGATTTATTTCATTTTAAATAATGGCAATGCTACATAATTTAATTTTATTATTTCTGCATTAAAAGGACGCTTTTCAATAACAAGTGAATGTTACACTTTGCCTTGGTGTCCATATTATTGTTTTACAATGAGCTCTACAAACTGGGAGTTTGTAATATCTGGGAGCTCTACAGGGCTTCACTTGGGAAACATGAACACTGAAGGAATATTCTGTGATGCTGGCAACAGTGGCTCAAAGGACAAAGATGGGTTATAGAGATAGCCAGTGGATTCAATTCCCACGATTATGAATCCACAATAGATGATGAGACAAAAACATTCTGCCATATGATCCAAAGAAGGAAAATCTTGGCTTCAGTCTAATTCTAGATAAAGCAAACTGCAGAGAAAAGGGTTTTCCATGGTAAGCTCTCTGCATCAGCTTCTCAGAAACAGCACTGCTCTCATGGGGAGTGAAGCAGGCCTTGCAGAACAGAATTAACAATACATCAAGGAAGGCTTGAAGACACTTTGTGACAACAGAGTAATGCTAGCCATTATTGGGCACTGTGAAAAGTCATCCACTGGCATTTCATTGATGGCAAAGACGTGGAAGGTAAAGTTGCCCATGTTGGTGCTCAAAATTACAGTTACTTGTACAATTACATCTGGAATCACCACTCAAGCTCAGTTCTAAAGACAATCTACGAAGTAGAAACTTTATAAAAATAAATGCTATTGTATAAAATAAGAGAAAAAGGAAGAGGGATTTCTGTATATTATTTATGTGAGGAAATCTACTGCATTTTTCCTGGAAGACTATGGATGGCTGGAGAACAGGTGGGATTATCACCCCAGTAGCGTATAAGTGAAACCTAAGAAATAGAGAGGGGAAGTGGTTTATTATTTGGACTGTTTAATGCTTTGAGTTATTTTTATTAACACATATTTAACTCAAACACTAAGAGACACCTGGAAGAAATATTGAATCCACTTGCTTTTCAGTGGAGGACTGAGAAAGCTTATAAAACACCTATGGGACTTTCGAAGAGCCTTCTAGGGAAAACAGGAGAGATCAGATTTAATATAGCTAGCTGATACTTTTAAAAGGAAAAGAATCTATGACTACAACACCCTAAAGGCATATAAAAATCATTACAAGCTTCTTTTTCCTGATTTTTTAGTACTTTGGCAGAGTTTTTATAAAGCAGGAGGAGCCAATGTCCTCTGACATTATCTCGCTGGGATAGAGGAGACTACTACAGCACCACACCTACACACCAACAACGTCAGTACTTTGTTTTGCCACAGCAAGACTTTTGTTTTATTTCATGGAAGTGGAAGAGCTCACCCTAACTAAAAGTAGCTGGAGGTTGTCAACCTGTTAGACTTCCACTAATAGTTTCTAAACTCTCAGGAGCATTTTGGTTGTAGTTTTGAAGTCTTTTTCTGCAAGGCCAGAGTCAGGAGATGGCTGACAACAGAGATGAGAGAGGGGAGAAAAGGGTATTGAAAAGATAACTTAGCTTACAGTTAAAAGAGTTAAAACTAAATAGAGTTAAACTATTTTTAGTTGTACATAAATATGGGTAAAGGAGTTTAACTCACAGTTGGCCTTGGAGGGGAAATCTTTTAATAAGATAACATTAAACTAATTTGGGAAAAATAGAAATAAAAGAGACGACAGCTTAAATAATACAATGGAAATACTTAGCAATATGAAATACACTGAGCTAAGGATCAAATCCAGGGGAAAAAAAAGGGGGAAAATACATTACTAAAATAGCATTCAACACCTAGACTAACATAAAGCACATCACAACCACAATCTCACTTGAAGACACCTTCAGATATGCAATTAAACAAAGTCACATATCTGGTTTAATATTTAGTCTCAACACAAAAATAGGCACAGGTTAGAAACTAAAATCTGAAATTTGTCTATATCTGGGGTAGACAGATACTTACAATTAAACAGGAAGTAAAACGTGTAAAGACACTGTGGTTAATGTGTGTCTTTTCCCTTTGACTGTGAGTATCTGCTAGAAACACCAGGTTTTCTAATGCAGGCACACAAGACACTAATTAAAATAACCTCCCAAGCTATTAGGACTGTTTCTCCAAATCAAAGATCAAGATAGCACGAGGTATAAAAGCCAGACACTAGTAGAAGAAAGACCACACGGCATTATTGTCATCAACACTATTTTGTAGTTTAAACACTGCAACTTTGCATGAACTTGCTGTACCGTGAGTTTTATTGGCACTGCAAATGTCTCAGGCCAAGAGTTCAGAGCATCTAATAAAAAACTTGGATAATCAAAATCAAGTGTTCAAAACAATCCTAACACCAAATGAAAGAGGGAGATTTATTTACTAGCTACCTCAACAGGACTGCCAAGTAAGGGCCTTTTTTTTTCCCAAAGGACCCAAGCTGTTATGGTAACAGAGATTCAAGCTTCTCTTGTTATTTGTGTCCAATTTACAGGAAGGCTGGTGCCTACCAATCTTCAGTTATCTCAGCCAAAATCCTTGAATTAACCCCAGAAAGGTGGGCTAAAACAGCCATAGAGCATTTCAGTTCCCTTTGTCAGAGGAACAGTATTTCCTAATCAATGCCTACCATTAAGGTAGGTATGCCAGCTAGCACTGTCAGATGTCACATTTTTCAAACTTTTTCCTTTGGACTCAGAATTTGAAAACAGTCAGTAAAAGAAATGTAACAATCTTATCACGTCTTAAGAATCTTCCTTCTCGCCTTTCACGAAGAAGGCATATCGACAAATCTATCAGCACAAACCCAAAACATGCACGCAAATGGAAAGACTGTAAATGTAAAAGAAGTTTCCAGCAGACCTATGATAGAGTCTTCCTACATTTTGTACTCTAATGGGATTTTAATGTTCATTACCTGAAGTGTAACTTCCTTGTAATCTGATCGTGTTTCATATTACTATGATCTTATTAATTTTATTCCATGGATACTGTAAGCAGCTGCTAATACCAGAATCCTGGGATGCTGTAAGACAAGAACAATCCTGAACAGCTGACTGTCTCAGTATGTTGACTTGTCATTAACATCAATATCTCCAAAATCATAATTCGGCCTTGCCTTTCTTAACTTACCAGCATTCACCTTCCTGGAATCCTGTGCCTTTATAATGGCTTTGCCAATGACTTCATGCAGAACGTGTGCACAGTGGGGAATGGGACAGGGGAGCCCTGTGTTTTGTCAATACACATTACTGCTCTTTGATGTTTAAAGCAGGTGGAGTTGCTAGGACAGCTATGAGTGAACAGCGAATGAGGAGGGATGTGTTCTGAAAGAGGCCGTGAATATATTTCTGTGTAGAATGGTGTTGGGACATCCCCTCTGTGGAGTACAAGCACCATCCTGTCCTACAGCATTCTGAAAAGAAACAAGTTAATGGTGCTTGCCCAAGAATCACAGAATTTTTAAGGTTGGAAGGGACCTCTGGAGAGCATCTAGTCTAACCCCTCTGCCAAGGCAGGATCATCTAGAGGAGGTGACACACTAACATGCCCAGATGGGTTTTGAATGTCTCCAGAAACATGATCACTCAATACTCTTTTTTATGGTGACCACCAATAGCTGCTGGTGCAGTTTATTATCCTTGCTGGCCTTGCTTATGGACTCTAAGGCCTTTAAAGCATCATATCTGGTTTTGGTCTGGATGCTGGAAGGTGGAGGTTGAATTGGAGCCCTGCTTTTGTGAGTCATCAGGGTCCAAGGTGCCTTTGCCTCATCAGTATCATTGTAAGTGCAGGGTTTTGAAGTCATGTATCTATCTCCCTTTCAGACCCTCTAATACTGCACAGCCTCCCACATCAGCATCTAAGGCCTTTTGGGGACCTAGGCTTTGTTTCAATAGCATCTATCATTTAGAGAAAGAAATCATCTTTCTGTTGTGTACATTTATTGTGTTTAGACCAAAAAGCCTTAAATTGTGTCTGGGGATTCCAGGCATCACCACAGAAACACAAATAATATCACAACTTTGGCTCTGTGTCTGCTATACTTATAGCCTAACAGGGAAGAAAGTTTACTTGTAAAATGTTTGCAATGTGGTTTTTCTTTATCTACTATAAGAAAGTCCTACATGTGAGGGAGGTTGTTCCTACATTTATGTGTAAAGAAAAAATCTCTCTGGCTTTAAGAACCCAAACTGCAATAACTATTATCCATCCCCTCTACAAAGATTGCATTTCTGACAAATAAATTTCCTGAATATTGTTCCAATCAAGTCCCTTGTTTTCTAATTTTTCACCAAACTCCCGGATGGAATGGTTTGCCCATGGCTATCCATGTGTAAGTCCTATACTAACAGTCTGAATATCTAGACCTATCCGAGGTGTCAGCAGCAATCTACAGGAATTAAATGAGAAGCCACAGTCACTTCTGCTATCTTATGAGCCCACGTTCTAGAAACACATTGCAAACAGGTGAATGGCACCACTGCTGACATGTGAGACATGGTGTTGCAGAACAGGAGAAAAAAGCAAGCTCCACACGCCCCATAAGCCCTCTGCTCACAGGCACATCAGCTGCTTCTCCTCATGGGACCCCAGAGAGAATAAAACTTGAGACAAATTTTGTGTGCAGCCTCCAAAATGAGACTATGTAGCATGGCAAGAACTGCTTCAAGGTCAAAGAACATCTGTGCTGTGCTCCACTCCATGTAAGAACATACTGTGTTCCTTCAGTTCAGCTCATTCAGCCTTAAGCAGAGGGTTTAGGTGTTAGGTCTAAATGACTTATTCACACAAAAGGAAAACGTGTGGGTCAGGTTCAACAAGAGGCATTAGAATATGCAGTACAAGACTACCACAAGATTGAATGATTTCAAATATTACCATATTTTCTGGGAAGAAAATAAACACCACCCAAGAGAAAAAGTGGTCAGAAATCAGAGACGTGTCTGACCTGAGTTGTACATACCACAGTGTTGTTGCTCAGGTCGACATTCCCACTGAATCACTGGCCAGAACAACACGGTTGCTGAATTCAGTTGCTGCACTGCGAACCCAAATGTTAAATACTGGGAACTCAAACAATAACCTTTCTAATGCTCTGAGTTAGTTTTATTCCCACACAACTTTCCTATCTCCCCTTTCACTTTATTATTTAAGGATCTATTACCATGGGTTTGTACAGCAATTTAATCATACAAGGCCTGATCTTGTGTGGTGCTGAATACCTTCAGCTAGCACCACACTTCACTGGAGGAATGTTTTGTCTTTGGCTGCATTTTCAGTCTGGCTGTTCCCCCTGTCTTTTCCACATAGTGGTGCTACATGATCCATTTAAAGGGCACTGTCACTGATGTTTGTATTCCTGATACACAGAATTTTTAAAGTAAATGATTTTGTAAAGTAACTATTTTAAGAGTTAATTAAGCATGTTTCTAAGTTTAAAAGCAAAGAGTGTTTCCACAGACTTCAAGGGAACTACTCATATGTTGAACATTGTTAATTAAATTAAATTCCAGCCAAAATGAGCTGTTTATTATACTCCTTGTTTATGTCATTCAGGTCCCAAGGACATAGCTAGCACTACAGATTCACAAAACTGTAAAAGGAGCCTGTGACATTCAGTATGTCACACAGACCCTATACAGCAAAATAAACATCACTGAATCCATTAAAACAAATCATCATCTTACAGTAATAAGGCACTTCACAAGGGCTTTCCAAAACACTCCACAAGGCAGATCTATTAAACTATGCACAGCCACAACTACATGTAATATAGATCAAGGTTTGTTGAGTGAGGGCACCTAGGGCACCTATCCATCCCAATCCTGCCAGTCAGATGTCAATACCTGTAATGGATGCCCAGAACAGTGCAAAGGCATTCCAGGTACTCCAGCCATTGCATTGGCTTTATACAGGGCCCAGCTCAGATGCCTGTACACAAATACATACAGTACAGAGAACAAACAAGAGGGACTAGAGACATGAGCAGACCCGTGTGGGTATAATATCATTGGCACCTCAGGAACATGGTGGGATGGCTCCTGTGACTGGAGCATTGGAATGGAAGATTTTAGGTTTTTTTGGAAAGGTAGATGAGGAGACAGTGTAGGCATCTATGTCAGTGACCATCTGGAGAGTGTGGATCTCTGCCTGGGGAAAGATGAAGACCTAGCCCAGAGGTTGGGAAGTGAAGATTAAGGGGAGGGTAGGGACTGGGGATGTTAGAGTAGGGGCCTGCCACAGGCCATCTGACCAGGAGGATGGTGTGGATGAAGCTCTCCCCAGGCAGATGGGAGCGGCCTCACCCTTGCAAGGCCTGTTCCTCATGGGGGATTTTGAACATCCCATTATCTGTTGGAGGGAAAACACGGCAGGGCACAATCCCGGGGGTTCCTTGAATGTGTGAATGACACCTTCCTTACATAAGTGATTGAAGAGCCAACAAGGACCTTGAGGAGCAATGCTGGACCTTGTGCTCACCAACAGGAAGGAGCTGGTGGGAAATGTAGTGCTTCAAGGTAGCCTTGGTTGCAGTGACCATGAGATGTTATACAAGAGAACAACTTCTTAAGGTCTTACCAAAAGTTGTAAAATTATTAGCTGGGCACGAACATTAAATACTATGAATGTGAAGAGTGTTTGCACCTGGTTCTTATCTCCCCCTAAGAACATGAAGAACCAAAACCAATCATTATTCAAATCATTACTGGGAGATTGTCTGTATTTTTGTATGTTCTGGACTCAGGTACAGGGAATTGTCAAGCTACCTTTTTAATAATCTATTTTGTTCTTCTAGCCTGTTTGAAATAGCAAATGCCCTTATGGGTAGTGTAGCAGTGTTTAATCAGTAACTAATTACAATGTCTGAAATTTGAAAAAAAAATAATAAGAAAAATCTTCCAAATGAATTTCTGAAGTGGCCATTAATTTTCCTGGCTACAGTTACAAAAACAAAATTTACCAAAGCCACTGATAAAATACAGCTCAGCAAAGAATCAGATTTTCTATGAATATTTGTAATAAGTGATTGATGGTTTATATTATTACCTTACATAGTAGTTAAATTTTTTTGAAAAATAAACCTTACTAGGAAACAATATAGAATATTTCTCTCCAGTGAGAAGAAGTTAAGAATTTTCAGATGAAAGTGGTTTGTATGTGGAGTGAGTAGATCATGTCAACATGATTTAAATGTTTGTAACTTGGATTCCACACAAATTTAGTTCAGTTCAGTTCAAAAACTATAGGAAAAACTCAGTTAGATTGAACTTTAGCCTTCATAACAGCAGGTAATCATAGTACAGCTCTGTATTATAGTGGCCTGAGTTCAAATGGGGGGAGATTGACACCCAAAGATTCACACTCTTAGGAGAAATTTGTTTTGGTTTTGCATACGTATTCAACATTTTGATCATAAGGAGAAAATATTTTAACTTAATGAAGACCTAGTCCTCCTATGTTTCTTCCATCCAGTCCTCCATTTACATATAAAGGCATGAAACGTTTATTACAACTAGCTGAGAAGCTGGCCTAGTACACTTGTATGAGATGGGATAACCACAAAATTCTAGCTTTTCTTTTCATGAAAAATGTTTAAAATGTGTCCAGACTAGGACCTGATGTTGGAACTCAACTGAACTGTGTGAAAAGAGAAAATCTTCTTCTAAGAATCATAGACCTCTGGTGTTGCAGACCATGCTCCAATGCAAACAGAACATCATTTTAGAGTAGTACACAGCTGAGTGGCACAACTTTAGCTATCAATCTTTTTAGCTTCACCTGTTCAGGAATGTTTTCATCCGAATAACTTAGTCCAGTAGCTTTATTCTTTTCAATATACCATTAAGGACACAAAGGGCTATAAATTTAATGAGTATTACTGCTAAACTTGCCTTTCTTTGTTGAAGAAGTTTTAGAGAAAAATTACAATCATTTTTTTAAAAACTCATTTTTGCTGGGAAATATCCTTTTCTTGCAAGGAGTAATTCTTAGGGTACTTTTTAGTCTTTCTCAGTGATACCTGAGTTTATACAGATAAGCCAATCCCATTGAAGGTTAAATCTTGATTTGAATTAGACAGAATCATATGTACACACTCATCCTCTGGAATGAAATACTTTTTTAAGAAAAAAAGGTGTCTTTATCTTTCTTTGAACACTGGATTGATGAGAGCACTCAGGCTGGTAAGGAGAGCATGGCTAGGAGACAGCTGTTGAACTGGCAAAACCAAACCAGTGAAACAAGTTTATAAAGTTTTGTAGCTCAGTGCCATTTCCTTGGATCATGACAGTAACATAAAATAACCCTGTTCTCTTTAGGAAGAAAACAAAAACTTGGAGATGCAATGCACTTTTGGAAAAGAAGCTTTGTGCTGGGCCTGGCCAAATTGTTGTCTGGGCTAATGGTGTAACATTTGTCGAGATGAAGTTGGGAACTGGGAAGAAAATCTCTTAATCACTTTTATATATTTTACACTGACCTGGAAATGGATTTCTTTTGGTTTCGATATTCTACATTAATCTTCCAACCTGAAATAAAAGTTTCCAAATACATATATATTGCAAAACCAACTGGCTAATCCCTCCGTGAGTGAAGCCAAGTCAAATGTTGCTCGAGCAAAGGCAAAACCCTGGAGGTTTAGTCTGTGTTTGGATTCACGGTCTGATCCAAAGCTAATCATAGCCACTGGAAGCAGCACTGCTGTGTTGCTCCATTCTTCAGTCTGCTCAATGCTCCTGATCACTTTGTCATCCAACACTTCCCTTGCTGGAAGAAAGTGGACAGAAGTTTGGACACTGGGAAAATCACCACCATTTTTCCTGGAGAAAAGGAGGTTCCTCCTTCAGGAAGAGCAATGGTTTAAGGAAAGCTTCGCAAAGCAAGGTTTTAGCATAGGTGTTGTGAATTGCTGGCTGAAAGAGCTCCTCTCCTGAAGGCATGCTGACCCTGAGAAAGCAGCTTCTAGCATTAGTATGGAAGGTAAATGCTGCCCATGAATACCTATATTTGCCTTTGCAATGCTTTTTAACACTGGCAGGAATGTTTCAAGGAAACTGTTTTTCACCTGTGAGTGACAGCATTTCAGCATTAGCCAGTAGGAAAAAGGAGAAAAAGAAGAAAGGCTAAACTTAGTGTCACTGGCACTTCTTGGTTTCTTTTTCAGAGTTTTATGAGTGTCACTGGCAACAATGGGAACAAACTCAGCAGGAGAAAGGACTGTCTAATCTGCCCCGAGCAGTAGCATTTGAATTCCTGTGTAAAACCTCTGAGATTTTAGTAAGAATTAAGCCTTCTCCAAAAGGCATATGCTTGTGAAAATTCTTGATACTTTTGTCCACAGTTAAACTGCATAATCACAAGACAAGACAGAAATTTGGGGGATACATTTTATACTATGCAGACAAGAAATAAGATATATTTTTTCCTGCTGAATGAGGTACACCTACATTTGTGCCCCTTGCTTTCTATAGGCTGTACATTTCAACTTTTGCTATCGAGAAATGTAAAAAGCTCAAGAACTCTTTTAAGTGGCACTTCTGCATTGTATTGTGCAATTAATAAATTATAATCTATTACCACAGAACAGCCTAGATGTCATATGGAACTGAGGTCCCCATGCACATATGTCACAAATTATAGAATCTCTGATCTGAGTATGACTTGTGAATTATTTGTAAGATTCCTTATGATGCTCAAGTGTATCTTTTTTGTAACATCTCATGGACATGTAAACCTGTATATTAATGACATTTAAAAGGTAAACCTGTTTTAGTCATATATGTAGGTTTCAAGGATTTGTGCTGTGATGGTAGGGAACATAAGGCGGGGCTTCATCCAGGTGGAAAATTTCCACAGCTGGTCAAAAAGAAAGTTGGTTTCACAAAGGTAAAGACATTTCCTGCTGTCAAAGCTAAACATTGATCCAGCAAGGTGCTCAATTACAGGTTTAACAATCTTGAGTAAACTCACTGGTCTTGAATTAGGTATATTCTCAGGAGTGTTGCTAGGCTGAAATGAAAGGTTAAGAGAATTTTAAAATCGTATTTCCTTTGTTTATACACTAGTAAATAATAATTATAAAATCACACTATATTAATTTCAAAGTAGATTTCTTCCTACAAACATTCAACATAAACCCCTGTATACCAGTACAATGGCAGTCAGGTATCTCAAAAAATTACTCAGAAGAAACAGAATAACATACAAGAGAAAACTGCAAAAGAGACTGCGATTTGCAGGCCTTAAAAGAAAGCAAGGTAATAAATGAAACGTTCCTTACCAGCTACTCATAACTGAGGCTACTCAGCAGCTATTTTTCCTGGAGGGGAACCAAACACTGCTCAGCACTCAAAACTAGTTTGAACCCAAATTACACCTTCCAAACCCTATCTTTTCTTCTGTAGGCCACTTCAAAAATAGTGTGATGAGCCTGACTTACAGCACACATCTCCAGAACTTTTGCCAGCCTCAGCGTCTTCAGATATTTTCAAATTAATTATTTTGACATCAACTATTTCATGCAGTAACTCAAAGCTTCCCTTGAGATCACCTCTATCGGATCCATGTATACCAGGTGTATTTCTGCAAGAAATTGCTGTTGAAATTAGTTTCACTGCCAATCCCTCATCTTTCAGGACCCTTTACTTAAACTTCAGTTCGCTTCTGAACTGAAGGTGAGAAACGCATATTTGAATGCAAATGGTGAGTTTTGCCAGTTCTATTAACCTGATCCAATCTTCGTGAGGAAATTGCTTTGTGATCTCATAGCAATAGATTAATTACTGCTGCTTTTGAGAGAAAATACTATGTGGAATTGCAAAACTTACATGTCGATCTACAAAATAGTTTGAAATAACAGTATCAGTCTAGGGGTTTATATATATATATATATATATTTCTATCTGATTTTTTTTTACAAAGTCAGGTTCCACCCAAGTGGGTCTTTTTTTCAGATATATCGAAAATCATCCTGAAACAATAAATCATTTTCTCCCAAAAGGTTTCAGTTATGATCAGCAGTGTAGAACAAGGTAGTGGCTCAAGGCTGCTGAAAAGTATGCTGGTTCTTAAAAAGCCCATCAAGTTTTAAATCATTGTTGTAAATAATTTTGATTGCACTCATCTCCTATTTCAGGCCACTCTACTCTCACTTTCCTAGTAAACAGGCAATGCAGGAAGCCTGCTCAAACTGATCTTTTTCTTTGCAAACTATTATACCATACTTCAAAACCTCAGGAAGGTGATTTCAAAACTTTTCAGCTGTTCAGGAACCCAGACTAACCCGCTGAAATCTACTGACCTCACATATGGAAAATAACCAAGTAGGAACTAGTGTGTATATCCTCTTTGAACTTCCTCTTACACATTTCAGGCATAAGAAAAAGACTGAAAAGGAAGAGCATTCCTTCCTATAAACATTAAGCTTTACAATACCATTCGCTTTCCGTTCTCAAATTAAACCGGAGCTCACATTTTGTTATGGTCTTGAATTGTCTGCAATAATAACACCTTCCCCCCTTCCAAAATATAGAAATCAAGGCATAACCAGGATCATAATGTTTGGGGTTGTTTTAAACCACTTAGGAAGTCTGCAGAAACTGTACTCCCACAACTACTTTGCATTGAGAGAAGAATAGGTTCATGAAAGGAACAAGAAATCTTTGTTTTGGGTTGTTTAAGATGCAGAACAAAGGAAACTCTTTGGCAACAAACAAGCCTTAACAGACCTTAGAAACAACGAGAGTCAAAAAAAAACCAAACAAAAAACACAACCTTCTCTTACAGGATATGAAAGAAACAAATTTCACAGCATTCCTCAAGCTTCCCATGTTTTTTTTCCCAGGCACTACCTGACGTGTTCCTAAAGTCACAGAGGACTCCATCCTAAAAGATGCGTGCATTCAAGCCCCTGCCCACTCCACCGTATCTCTTAGGAAGTGTTCAGAGAATTGCACACTCATTTCCAAAGTTCAGCTTCCTGGATATTTGTGTCCTGCTAACTCTCAGCAGACAGTTTTTCTTCCGTAAGTGCACAGCTTTCTCTTCTTAAGTGCGATATCTTTGGCTGAATGCATCCTTTTCCAAACAGACTTTTTTTCCTGAAAGATCAAGCTTTCATTTGTTGTTTTTGTTTCATTAACTTAGAGACCAGCTGAGTGTCCTGATATTTCTCTTCATCGTATTTCCATTGTTTTGTAAAAGACTTTTGCTGCTCTCTTGTCTCTGAGGTTGGTCCTACATGACTGAAATGTGTGGGAGTCTTTCCACTGAGATGCATGGAGGCAGAAAGAGATCCTCAAAGCAAGGTAAGCTGGTCAAAGCCCAGTTCGGTCTCATTTCTGACCAAATAATACATTTACTCTTCATATTATCTGATTTTGTTTACAGCATACACTCTGATTTCTAGTAAAGATATAGTAGTCAAATGTAGCACAACAGAAAAAATAGAACATGTATAAACTTTTCAAAGTTATCTTTTTCTATCAGTTAAACACACAGTAGAGAATTTCACAAAACTCTTCTTGACTTCCATCTCCAGAACAGTATTTCAAGCAAGTGAAGAAACCTGACATTCACATTTGAAGTGTGTTTGAACTGACAGAAAGCTTTCATCCATAAATTCATCCACCATAATGCAAAATTCATCACTACCTTACCTTTACCTTCTCTCTCTTTCTATACGGATAAAAAAATATATTATGAATAGACGAAACTGAGGTGATAAATGTGCTGGAACATGGAGGGAGCCATTTCCTTTGCGACACTTCCACATGAGCCAGCACAAATGTATGTGCTCAGTTTCTCAGGTGACTGGAAGTGTTAGCAGACCCAAGAAAAAGCTGGCATTCTTCTTGACCTCCTCACCTTCTCTGCAACAAAAAGTCTTCCTTTCAGCCTATGGTTCAAAAGGCAAAATAGTTTTTTTTCACTAAGATCTGGAGAGGAAGCCCCAAGACTCAAGGCCTAGTTTGCATCCAATCCTCATGCAAGCCCCTTTTTCCGTGCATAATGATACGTAATTAAATATTTATTTATATGTCTCTTTTGCGAGGTCTGTGGCACTGATGGAGTCATGAGATGAATCCATCAGATAAAAAGGAAATCTTGTGTACTACTGTCATGAGAGCTGTTGTCATGGGTTAGGAATGGTACTCCCCAGTTTAGTGTCCCCACTGAAACTCCAAACCACGCTGCCACTCGCTCACTTCCCCTGTCCATCTCCTTGCTTTCCATAGGGGGCTGAAGAGTAGAATTGGAGGCACAAAAGGTGAAGATCATGGGTTGAGATAAGAACAATTTACTGGAAACAACGAGATAAGAAAAAAAATAGTAACAGCAACAATGCTAATGACAGAGAGTACAAGAAATGAAAACATCACTACTCACTGCAGAAATCCCAGACAATAGAAAATGCCCAAGTGCTCCCTTCAGCTCAGAACCCAGGCCAGATGGAACAGTTTCTTCTTGGAAGAGACTCCTTTCCTCCAGCCAGGGAATGATGTGAGGTATTATAAATATCCTCTGGGTCCTGACCATTCGCCTCCTGGCTAGTCCAAAAATTAACCCTGTCCCGATCAGAACAGCTTGATGCAAAGTACAGGATAATGTCTTGAATTTACAAGACAATGAGTGAAGGGAATGCAAGAGGAATGACACCACAGCTGCCAGTTCTGTCTCCTGTACTATCAAAATGTCATGAGGAGTCTCCATGAAAAACCCAGGCTATGACAGAGCTGGCAATGGTGGACTGATAACATATTTTGGTTCTTTGTACTTTGGGTGAAATGAAGCCATAAAACATTTTGACACATAAGACATGACTCAGAAAGGTTGCATCAGGTAGTGGAATCAGCTTTCTCAGGATGAAAAGGCAGCATCTGAGAGTCTTTGTAGCTCTCAACCCAAGACAAAGAAAAAGCATGGACAAAATGCATTACTCAGAAAGCCATATAGTTGTGCACATATGTGTATTTTTTCCACAACGGATACTGTTTGCTTGCAAATTTCAGCAACTGCATAGCATTTTAGGGTCATCCAATCATATTATCATGTATGAGACAGTAACTACACTTGGTAGTCTGGTTGTCGTCTAGCTGGTGGGTTTGTATGCTCTCACATAATAATTTGCACTGGCTGCTGTAAGACATTTGTTAATAACCACAGAATCACAGAATCAATTAGGTTGGAAAAGACCTCTGACCCTAAAAGCCAACAAGACCCTAAAAACTACAGTCTATGAACTAACTTCTCGAACTCAGATGTCCTGCACTGCCCAGACCTGCAAACAGTAGCAAATGGCAAAGATCTTGGGCTCAACTTTCCCCGAGTCTGTGGTGGCTACAACCCCGAGCCTAGGCTCTCAGGTAGGTAAAGCAACTGACTGGCTTCACGCTTTTCCCTTCCCTTGTGATATGGAGCAGGCAACAGCAGTCCACAGGACCCAGCCAGCATAACAGGGGGGTGACATGTCATGGTCCTTTGTGATGCAGGTGCATCACACTGCTCAGAGGCCATTGTGACAAGGACCCCTGTCCTGACTGTGGGAATGTTTAAGGAACAGAGAGCCTTGGAGGTACCCAGTCCTAAGGAAATACCTCCCTCAGGACTCAGCAGCTCGCCAGGGCAACCCTGGCAGGTCAGAGGCAGAGGATGCCAAAGGCAAACACAGACAAGGAGCAGCTGACAGCACACATGAAACAGGCACATGGCAGGGCTTCATCAGCTTCCCTGGGCAGCGATGCAGATGCTCGGAGAGGCCACTGGGAGCAAACAGCACAGCAGGACACAGCAAGCCCGTCGGTGCGCATTGAATACAACCCCGGCAGTATGTCAGGGGGGCACAAGAAGAAGGGGACTGTTGTAAAGCAGATTATTGTGTCCTTCAAGAGGAAGCCTCCAGAGGAACTGTGCAGGAACTGCCTGACCCACACTCCACTTCGGAGAACCAGCCTGCCACAGCAGCAGGAGGACAGGGAGCTCCAGCAGCCAGAGAATGAGGGAAAGTGTTTCTCTCGGAGGCAGTCAGGGGGGCTCTATGGCAGACCTGGGCAGGTGGGTGCCAAGGATGGAATGAGACAGCCTAAGACAGGACGTGACAGGTCCATGAGCTTTCCATGGACCACACGACAGCAGCCACAAGTTGTATATGTGAAGTTCACAAAGGGCACCATGAGCAAGCAAGAGGCGTTGGAGTGTCTGGAAGCCCATACTGCCACCAGTGAGCCAGTGGCTTTGGCCGAGGAGGAAGAGCGGGAAGAGGGTGTTGATAAAAAGCTGTCCCAGGAGGAGAGGTGGGAAGATGGAATCAGCAGACAACTGGACCTGAAACTAAGCATGAGTGAAGCAACAGCAGCAGAAACACCTGCAGGACATACCTACAGATCTCCTTCCCTCACAGTCATTGATGCCCTGGCTCACGAGAGGCGAACGTCCTTCCAGAGGGCACCAAGGGCTCTGCACAGGGCCTCCACTGCCACAGAGAGCAGGAGAAGCAGCAGGAGCAGCCTCTCTCCAGAAGAGCCAGAGAAGCAGCACGCAAGAGACTGCACACCGGCTCTGCTGGACACAGCCCAGTACATCACGGGTGAGGTTGTACACAAGGCTGTAACTGTGATCCAGGAACCCAGTGAGCATAAAGAGCAACAGGATCTGGAAGACAGCATGGATGTGTCATTGGCCATACCAGCAGGGGCAGAAGACCAGACACCTGCCCCTGACAGCCCCACAGATGATGCCCCAGCTCTGCTGGACACAGCCCAGTACATTATGGGTGAGGTTGTACACAAGGCTGTAACTGTGATCCAGGAACCCAGTGAGCAGACAGAAGAGCAACAGGACCTGGAAGACAGCATGGATGTGTCATTGGCCACACCAGCAGGGGCAGAAGACCAGACACCTGCCCCTGACAGCCCCACAAACAATGGTTTACTGGACACAGCCCAGTACATCAAGGGTGGGGTTGTGCGCGAGGCTGTAACCGTGATCCAGGAACCCAGCGAGCAGACAGAAGAGCAACAGGACCTGGAAGACAGCATGGATGTGTCATTGGCCACACCAGCAGGGGCAGAAGACCAGACACCTGCCCCTGACAGCCCCACAAACAATGGTTTACTGGACACAGCCCAGTACATCAAGGGTGGGGTTGTGCGCAAGGCTGTAACTGTGATCCAGGAACCCAGCGAGCAGACAGAAGAGCAACGGGACCTGGAAAACAGCATGGATGTGTCATTGGCCACATCAGCAGGGGCAGAAGACCAGACACCTGCCCCCGACAGCCCCACAGACGATGCTCTGCTGGACACAGCCCAGTACATCAAGGGTGGGGTTGTGCGCAAGGCTGTAATTGTGACCCAGGGACCCAAGGAGCAGACAGAAGAGCAACAGGACCTGGATCAAAATATGGATGAGGTGACAAAAGCCACAGCCACAACAGAAGGGACAGAAAGCCCACCAGATGCCCCACACAGCCCCACAGACGATGCCCCTGTTCTGCTGGACACAGACGAGTACAACAGGACAAAGGTCCTGGGCAAGGGTGTAATTGTGATCCAGGGAACCAACCAACAGCCAGAAGAACTGAGGGACCTGGAACAAAGTACAGATGAGGTGACAAGAGCAACAGCCACAGCAGCAGGGGCAAAGATACCCAGGCACATACCCCACACAGCCCCGCACAGCCCCACAGACGATGCCCCTGTTCTGCTGGACACAGCTCAGTACATCAGGACTGAGGTCGTCCGCAAGGCTGTAATTATGACCCAGGCACCTGTTCTGAAGCTGGAAGAACAGTGGAACCGGGAAGGTAGCATGGATGAGGTAATGGCAGCAACAGCCACAACAGCAGAAGTGACAGAAAGCCCAGCATATGCCCCGAACTGCCCCACAACTGATGCTCCAACTCTGCTGGACACATTCCAGGACATCAGGAATGAAGTCCAGGGCAAGGCTACACTGTTAGTCCAGAGTCCTGAACAGCAACCGGAAGAACAGCAGGACCTGGAACAAGGCGTGGATGAGGTGGTGAGAGCAACAGCCACAGCGGCAGGAGCAGAGAGCCCAGCACATGCCCTGCACAGCCCCACAGACAATGCCTCCATTCTTCTGAACACAGACGAGTACAACAGGACAAAGGTCCTGGGTAAGGGTGTAATTGTGATCCAGGGAACCAACCAACAGCCAGAAGAACTGAAGGACCTGAAACAAAGCACAGGAGAGGTGATGAGAGCAACAGCCACAGCAGCAGAGGCAGAGGTTCTGGCACATACCCTGCACAGCCCTGCAGGCAATGCTCCAGTTCTGCTGGACACAGCCCAGGACATCAGGGGTGAGGTCGTGGGCAAGGCTGCTCTAAACTGTTCTATAAAGAGTTCCAAACAGCGGCTGAAAGTACAGCAGAACCCAGAAAAAGGTACGGATAACATGGTGAAAGCAACAGCCACAGCAGCACGGACTGCTCCAACAGCCAGAAGAACAGCAGGACCAGAAAAGAAGTATGCACGAGGCACTGGCAGGACCAACCTCCTCAGCAGGACCAGAGAGCCCAGCAAACGCCCCCCAAAGCCCCACAGCTGAAGCTCCGACTCTGCTGGACACAACCCACTACATCAGGAGTGGGGTCCTGGGCAAGGCCACTCTTGCAGCCCTGGGACCTGTCCAGCAGACAGAAAAACAGTGGGACTGGTAAGGAAGCATGGATGAAGCAACAGCATCATCCAGCTGCATCCAGCTGCCCCAAGGACTTGGCACTACCAGCATATCCTTGTCCATGGCTTCAGGGGACCCACCTATGATTTGATGCGGACACATTTTGAGGCTAATAAAATGTAATGATTTTCCAACAGTGCTTTCCTGTTTCATTTTGCCCTCTCTGTACCTCCTTGTATTTACAGGTCCTCAGGGCTGCTGGCAGCAGGTCTTAGTGCTCCTAATGTTCAACTCCTTTCAAAGCAAGTTGTTACAGTTTAAATCCTATAGTTCAAAATTTCCTCCTTCCATGGATTTGGGAGGAAACAAAGGAGACATTCCCGCTGTTAGCTCTGAGATCCTACAGTACACGACAGGGTTGTAGCCATCTGACAAATTGCCCTCCCTGCTACATGAACCTGCATATGAATCCTTTATCTCTCACTTCTTGGCAAGGAAAACCCAGAAACCTTTAAATAAAGTCTGATTTGATATTGATAGCTCCTTTTGAGAGTAACAGTAGGGAGTGGGAGAACACGACCTTTGCTGCTCAGCCATAATGACTTTATTTATTTCTGGACAGTGACTGACAGTAACTGTCCATTACCATCATCATCATGGCTGGGCTTCGCAAACGAAGATTTGGGAAGGGCTCTGCCCATGTTTGTTGCAAGTGTGTTAGTGGCTAAAAAGGCCAACACAGAATAGACATGTCTGGTTGCAAAAGGCACAGCAGAAAGACTCCTTGGATGGTGTATTCTGCAAGGCACAATTCTTTCTGTGTTGTCTTTTCTCCTTGAGAGTGATCCTGCGTGCTTTCTCAAAAGCATCAGCAGTGTTACAGATGGAAGCCAGAGTAGACCAGTTACGGTGATCAATATGGCCAAGGCTGAGATGTTGTTTCAGGGAGTCCTTGTATCTTTTCTTCAGGGCTCCTCTCTTGCGGCAGGCGGTGGCAAGTTCACCATAAAGCAAGATCTTAGGGAGGTGGTGGTCCTTCATCCTTGAGAGTTGTCCTGCCCAGCACAGCTGTGTTCTCAGCAACATGGCCTCAATACTTGTGACTGCTGCTTGTTCAAGAATAGATGTATTAGTCACATAATCTGACCAGTGGATATTTAGGATTGTATGGAGGCAGCATTGATGGAAGGGTTCTAGGAGACACAGGTGGTGGTGGTAGATGACCCATGATTAAGATCCGTATAAGAGAGACTGTCCATTACATTACACATTTTACCAGCATCTTTTTTTCATCTGATTATGTACAAAACTTCACTTTATAGTACTTCACTCTACTTACCTAAAATTTTGCAAAACTTACCTTTATGGCTGAAGAGAATACCCATTTTTCCAGGGGACAAATCTAGTGGACTCTTTCTGACAATGAAGACAGTTTAATTTAATTTATGGAATCATAGAACATGCTGAGTTGGAATCAGGATCATCAAGTCCAACTTCTGGCCTTGCACAGGGCAGCCCCAAGAATCACACCATGGGCCTTGTCCATCACACCAGAGCACTGTCCAAACATTTCTTGAACTCTACCAGGCTTGCCGCTGTGACCACTTCCCTGGGAAGCCTGTTCCAGTGCCTAACCACGCTTTGGGTGAATAACCTTCTCTTAATATCAAACCTAAACCTCCCCTAACTCAGCTTCACGCCATTTCCTTGAGTCTTGTCACTGGTCACCAGAGAGAAGAGATCAGTGTCTGCCCCTCCTCTTCCCCTCATGAGGATGCTGAAGACACAATGAGGTCTCTCCTCTATCTCCTCCAGGCTGAACAAACAAAGTGATCTCAGCTGCTTCTCTTACAGCTTCCCCTCCAGACCCTTCACCATCCTCATGGCCCTCCTTTGGACATTCTCTAAGAGCTTAATGTCTTTTTGTGGGGCCTCTGGTGGTCTAGTGGTTAAGGTGCAGGACTCTCACCGCTGCGACCCGGGTTCGATTCCCGGCCCCCCGGGCAGATGGAGCTCGTCAGCCCTGTGTGGCAATCCATCTAAGAGAAGGTCACTCTAAACAAACCTACGTTCTGAGACCCTCACTGCCACTGTCCAAGCGTGCTTGGCCCCGGCAGATGAACCTCAGGATTAAAGGGTGGGCTCAGTTCAGCGCACGCTGGGTCTCACCTAAAAAAATCCACTGCGCAGGCTCGAAGGGCTAATGACCTTTCCCAAATCTTCGCTCGCGAAGACTGGCCATTATAATGTCTTTTTGTATTGTTGTGCCCCAAACTGCACACAGGACTTGAGGTGAGGCTGCCCCAGTGCAGAGCAGAGCAGAGCAGGACAATCCCCTCCCTCAGCTGGCTGGTGATGCTTTGCCTGATGCCCCCCAGGACATGGTTGGCACTGCTGACTCAGTTTCAACTTGCCATCGACCAGGACCCCCAGGTCTCTTTCCACAGTGCTGCTCTCGAGCGTCTCGTTCCCCAGTCTGCACACACAAGCAGGATTGCCCCATGCCAGATGCAGAATCCAATACTTGCCCCTCTTAAACTTCCCATGGTTTGTGACTGCCTATTGCTCTAATTTGCTGAGGTCTCTCTGCAGGGCCTCTCTGCCCTCAAGGGACTTGACAAGCTCCCCCCCAGTTTAATGTTGGCTGCAAACTTTCTTAGTATCCCTTCAAGTCCTGTGTCCAAGTCATTAATGAAGATATTGAAGAGCACTGGGCTCAAGATGGAGCCTGAGGAACCTCACTAGTGACAGGTCACCAGTCTGATGTTACCCCATTCACTATAACTCTTTGTGCCCAGCATGTGAGTCAGTTGGTCACCCATCACATGATGTATTTATCCGGCTGTGTGCTGGACATTTTGACCAGAAGGATGCTATGAGAGACAGCATAAAATGCTAAAGTCCAAATAGATTACATCTCGACTAGGTAGGTTACCTTGTCATAAAAGGAAATCAAGTTCGACAAGCAGGATTTTCACTTCATGAAGCCATGCTGACTGTGACTGATGACTATGTTGTCCTCCAGGTGTTTTTCAATACCTCCCAGAATAATCTCCTCCATAAGCACTGAAGTGGGACTGACAGGCCTGGAGTTTCCAGGGTCCTCCTTGTTGCCCTTCTTCAGAATTGGGACTTTAACCAGCGTCCAGTCTGCTGGGACCTCTCCAGTTTCCCAAGAACACTCAAAAATCATTGAAAGAAGTTTTACAATGACATCACAGCTTTTTGAGGATTCTCAGATGAATTCCATCCAGCCCCATATATTTGTAGGGGTCCAGCTGGAGCAGCAGATCCCATACAAGTTCATGGTCATCTGGAAGTTTATCTTTCTCACAGTCATGGTCTTCCAATTCAGGTCGCTGGGACCTCCTTAGCCTGTTGTCAGTGTTGAAGACAGAGGTGAAGAAAACACTGAACATATCTACCTTGTCCGTGTCCCTGTTTAAGAGGTGATCATCATCCTCTAACAGGCTGATTTTATTTCTGCACTGACTCTTGCCATTAATTTATTTGAAAAATGTTGTTATTGCCCCCCACATTTCTGGCCAACTTCAACTCCAGTTGAGCTTTGGCCACACGATTTTTCTCCCTACCATGACAAGCAGTATCTCTGTGTTCTTCCCATGTCACCTGACCTTGATCCTACTGGATATACACCTTCCTTCTTTGCCTTATTTCCAAAAGAAGATCCCTGGTCAGCCAAGCCAGTCTTCTGCCTCATCTCCTTTACTTCTGACTTTTAGGAATTGCCTGCTCCTGTGCCCTTAGCAGGTGATGTTTAAAAAGTGACCAGCACTGATGGACCCCAGCACATGAAAAAACTTCTTCACAAGGCACTATATTTACTAGTTCCCTGAGTAGTCTGAAGTCTGCTCTCCTCATGTCCACAGCTGAAGCTTTGCTGGCACTTTTCCTGTCAATAAGCCTCATCAACCAGCACAAATCTCTCCTAGTAAGATGTTTGGTATTTAGTGGACAAACCCCCAACCTTCCTTGCAGTGATTCATTGTTGGATGACCAGATCGGGAGTGACTTTAACAGTGGCAAAGAGGTGAAAATAGAGCCCTAGCTGCTTCTTTAATGTTTGTTTTTCAGATTAGAGCCCACATCGGATCTGTTCCCAAACACAGCTGACCTCCACTGCTTCATTTGCTGCGTGGGTAAATGGAGCATTTCATTTCCAGTGCTATCAGACTTGGACTTCTGACAAGCATTTGCCTGCCATACTAAGGCAAGATCCTGTTGATTTTAGCAATTTTCCAGCCTTGTTTGTTTTGGCGTTGTGAAGAAGTCCTACCAGCAGTGGTGACCTGATACCATCTCTGAAACAATCCTCATTATCAGAGAACACTGTGGCCAGGGAATAGAGATCATGTGAAGGAAGGCACTTCCTCTCCCTGCCTCCATTCCAGCTCTTGGAATAATTGCCATGCCAAAGGTAACAGGAGGATGCATACTGAAAGACATCAGCGTTTGCTCATACTGTTCTCATATTTTTCAGCAAACCATTCTCTTTGCATGTAAAGAAACACCTTCCTAAATGATTATAGCAGGATTTAAATTCTGTTTGCATCATCTGAAATGAATACTTTCTTCACTCACCCTGCGAGGTGTGAAAAATGCAGTTGAGCTGAACGCTCACAGAATCCACTTGATGGAGAGCCATGGGTTAGCTCGTACATGGAGAAGTACTGTATGGAAAGAACATCTTGCTAACAAAGACTGATCACTGTCTGACTGTGTCCATGCTTATCCAAGCTCTCTTCTGATAATAAAACATGTTACTGCTATAGTTTTACTCATCTGAGACTAGCAAAACACGCACTTGTTGAACAAGAAACACACTTCACATGCAGAGGAGATCCTGGAACATGAGAGGCTGATCCCAGACTTACCAAAGTCAGTAGGAAAATTCCTCCTGAACGTTTCAGGCCTGCTGGGACAGGCTTCAAATGAAGACAGTGGGGTAGATGAGACAGAACTTCTCCCTTAATCAGCCAAGACTTTGATGTTAAAAACATAAATGCAAACAGCAAAACCAACTGCAGTCTTGGTCCTCATGCTGAATTGTCACGGCTGACTGCCAAAAAAGACATGTTGTCATTTATTGAGTGGTTTTTTGACTTAAAATAAAATGGCCAGTGTTTTTTTTCTTTTTCTTTTTTAATTAAGAGACGTCTATGCTGCATTTATATCACTACACAAAAAAGGGTCAGGGAGTGACCTTGCATGCTGGACTGCTGATCACCCAGCCTGACTCACAGACAACACTTCTAAGCCCAGGACAAGTGCTACCTCCCAGAGAAGAATATGGGTAAAACTACACCTTGTGTGGCTCTCTCAACTTGGCAGATTCCCCCAGTGCCCTCCTGTAGGATTTGGCACCCTCAAACGCCCTGGATGCTCTTGTACTGTAAATGCAGTGCACACCTGTGTTTTTATGCAATGAGAATACTCCACCACTGACCCACAATACAGTCCTCACTTTAGGTCAGGGACTTGGAGATTAGAGGAAAAAGGAGGAAAAATAGTAAGTGTTTGTGGCTGGAAGGACCCTATATGAGACTCAGAGAGATCCAAAGCCAAGTGACACATGGATGAGGTGTGGCTGTAATATGTCAGGGCTAGAGCACAGGCAGTCATCCTGTTTTGTTTAGCAGTATAAAGGTAACATAAGCCTTGTATCTTGGGACCAGGAGAAATTAAAGTTGTAAAGGATGTTCAAAACATCTGGGTTTTTTTCCTGTTAAGCTTGTTTTCCCTAATTTCAGTAATTATTTTTTATTATACATTTATTAACACTTTCAAAAGCATCCTGCTTGCCTCAGCTGCTATATTTCCTATTACTGTCACTAATATTTTTTGCAAAAATCAGTGTCTACCTGACTCTGTGATATGGCTCTTTTCTTTATTCTCCCTCCTCCAATCCTTTTTTTTAATCTTTGAATAATGTAATATATACACTCAGCAGCTACCATTTGGTGCAGCACGAGCTACTTCTCTGTTTTTTGGCACACGGACTGAGAGCTGAAAATACAGCTAAGGCCAACACAGTTTTCAGTCAAACATATAGAAGTTGTATATTCTGCTTTCTTTAAGCACCAAACCAAACAATTTGTTTAGGCTCTCCCAGGAATGAGCCCCTGTTCTCTCCACAGCTTTGCAAACATTTTGAGCTGGCTCTGTGATGCGTCATGGCAGTGCCTTGATCCTAGACATTTTCTTAAAATCCTTGAAGACAAATGGGAAAAAAAAATCCTGTGTTCTGTCATAAAGAATTTGTGCTCTGTTTAGTGTGATGAAGAAAATTGCCTTATATGTGAAAAACGAAATAAAAGGGAGTGGGGCACACCCACTCCAAAGCTTGCTTGTTGAGCTCAAGTGATTCGTAGTTACAGAATTCCTTGAAAGGTAAGTGCCCTCTATGTAACAGTGCATAGTAAAGCCTACATCAGCCTTTATAGAAGTACAGAACAGATCCTGAATCCAGGCAGGGCTTTGGATGAATAAATGGCATGGACAATCAGAGAAAAACATTGTAAATGGCTGGAAAGGCCGAAGGGAGAAGCAAACTCCAGAGCTGGGAGCGTGTGAAGGAAGAGATGTCTCACTACATAGTCATGACCTCAAACTATGTCTGAGGATTTCTTGCTTCCAAACTAAAACTAACTTCCTGCTTGTAGATGAGGAGTGTTAGAGATAAAGGACAAACACACAATTAAACAACAGCATCTCCTTCCTTTTCCCCCTTTCTGATATTTCTGGACTGTTACTTATTTGGGTACTTCTTGATGAGCCAACAGATAGCAAAGTTGAAATCCAAAAAATAAAAAAGCAGTTCCTCTCATCTCAGCTTGTTTACATGTCATTGAAAAGCTTCATCGTCTTTCATAAGACTTCATTAGACAACAGAATGGCAGAGTAATTTTTTTTCTGAAGAAATAAACACAGTTTGACATCTGTTTTTTTAGACTGCAGATGGTGGTGTTAGTATGCAGGTTTCTTAGGTTCTTCTTTATCAATCCAATTTAATATATAATAAATAGTAGTAATCTTCAAAAATTAAAGTTCAGTTATTTAAAATTGCATTTCTGCTTCTGCTTCAGGCTGAGACTCGGAACAGAAAACCTGGAAGGGGCAACTTCTGACTTACTCAACACTTGTGTGATTCAATTAACAACCACAGGACTGTGCAGTGAAAATCAGGAGAGAGTTTAGTAAGGAGAGACTTGAGAGTGCATAAGGTAAAGAAAGCTTTTAAAAAGATATTTCATAGATTTTTAGGTTTTGTATAATGCAGCTGAGAGTTTCCTGGAACTTTGTGATTTAAGGTAATAAGGCTCACTGCCAATCTCCAGAGAATGGAGGAGACGAATGTCCTCAACAGTTGCTCCTGGGGTGCAACACTAGAGACTCCCAGTAGCAACTTGTGGTCCACAACCGTAATTTAAAAAGATGTTTCGTAAAAGAAGGGGAACAAACAAATTTTAATCCTTGTTTTTTTCTAGGGCCCCTGTGGGGCTGATAGGCAAAACATGCTCCCTCTTCATGCACTTCTGGGATGCCCGGACTCCCTTGGATTTCATTCATTTCCCTCCCATTCACCCTCTTTGGAAACAGGAATACCTTGTGAACTTGCAATGTTCAGAGAGAAACCAGAAATACCTTTGGAGTATAATCAAGTCTGATTTTAGAGCCCAAGCTTATCATTCTTACTTCAAAAAATTCTCACTGAGTGAGCAGTGACCACAAAAATCAGGCCTTTACTCCAAAAGAGACAAGCTACATTTTGCCTCATTATCTCTGTGAATAAAAAATATATATCTGGCAAATACGACCACATATTTTTTAGTGTTTCTTTAAATCTTATTTAATATAGAAATGACACTTGAAAGTACCTTTTTATTGCAGTTGGCATTTTACCTAAGGTCATAACAAGCTGCTTCCCTGGTAAAATGTCTTTTTTCCTAACCACAAGGATATAACTCAGACTCTCAGACTTATTTAAAAAAAGTTTAAGTGTTAAAGTAACCCTCTGAGAATAGGAAGTAGGGTTGCCCATTGAAGAGAAAGCACTCACTTCAGTGCATTAAACTGGCAGGACACCAAGGCTTGTAGTGCTTCCTACAGAAAACTTTTCAACACAACCTTTGAAAGAAAAACTCATTTTTTAACCCATCAAGGTAATCTATGATAACAGCAAACTGTAAACAAAAGGAAAACAAAGCAAAGCAAGTCTGTTGGTAAGACATGGGGTGGAACACTATTTAGTGGGAAAGAACAAAAATAAAAAGGCAGCACGTGGTGGTGTACAAGCAGACATGGTGCAGAGCCCTGTGCCTGCATTTCCATTGCAGGACACAATTGATGCCAGAATTGATTTCCATTAAGTTTTCCAGGAATGGTGTGCAGGAAGAAGGGGTATTTGTTCTGAGCAATAGGACCAGAATATGATCCTGGTAAAAGCAAGTTAGGATTTATCTGTAAATAGAAAATCATTACAGAATTTAGCCAGTTGCAATGGCTGCTTGTTTATATCTTTTCCTCCATGTGGCTTTCTCCGTACCATCAAAATCAAATGGTGAATCTCAGTCTGCTTTTGCAATTGCTTTCTATACCCTATAGGTTTTCCTCTTTTCAGGTCCTGCTTTGGCTTTTGCACTTCTAATGTAAATATCTAGCAAAGCATAGCCAATAATCAGCAAGTCAGAATCTACAGAGAGGTACCTGCACCCTGCACAGATTCTTCCTGCATATATTTTTCATACCTTTTCCTCAGCTGCACCTGTTTGATGCTGTAATTTCTGTCCAGATACTGGTACACTTTGAAATGCAGCGTGTACACTCAAGAAACTCTTTCCTACCGTGTGTATAGATCTTTAAAAGCTCTGTGTCCCATGAACAAAGGTAATTGGGTGTTGAAGTCAGCTGGGTTTTAGGCATCTGGCCAACAACAGCACTGTTGAAATCCCAGTTGGTGTTTGTCTATGACCTGCAGTTCCTAAACACTTTTGTAATCTGACACTATTTGTGGCAAAGAGAATATTTTTTCTGAAACACTGCAAATACATTGTTTTCTTCATAAAGCTAATGTACATGTTGTGTTTTATACCTGTTGTGTAGCTATGTGAGTTCCAACGGTGCAAAAATGCTCCTGCTGAAGTGACAGGTTACAAAGATTTAACCTACAAATATGCAGTGTTGGCTAGACTGGATGCCCATGGCAACACACAGCCACACTCCACCACTGTCTTCACTGTGCGTGTGAAATCTGGGAATCCCTCTCCAGGGAGTATCTGAATTTCATGCAAGCACATTTTATAAGAAAAGAGACATTTAAGTTATTTCTCAATACACTGTGTTATATATAAAGACATCTTGGGCAGTTGCTGGGACAGTGCCCACACTCCTTACTGCTGACAGGCACCAGACAAACCCTGAGCCTGTCCAGCTCCTGCTCAAAAAGTTGCCACATAAATGAAAGCACATGAGCTCCAACCATCCTGTCCTTGTGATATACTTAAGGAAAGGAGGGCTCCAAGCCTACTTCCCTTATCCTCTTTGCAAAGGCCAAATATGTGTTTTCCGTGCTTTTATAGAAGATTATTTCTAACCCTGCAATTCTAGAATAAAATTACAAATTCCAGATTGGTTCAAAACACCAATGGGCTTGTCCTTGCCACTATTGTCCCAATAAGTAAGTGCTTAACTACCTATAGAGCACAAGCTGAAAACACAGTCTCCCTTATTAACATTTTTGATGCAGTGCCCACTTGGAGTGAGGAGGATGCTGTATAGTTCTCTAGACGAAGGAGAAACCACAATCATTTAACTCTGAATGTTTCCTTCTTCCTGAGGCTCTCGTGTACATTTCTTAGCTCATATCCCTAAAAGTTTTTATTTTCAATACCTACATTCTCCCTTACCTACCTCCTGTCCTCATCATGTAATGTTTTTTCTTTCATAACTTCCCCTCTAGAGAATGGTGCCAAGAATGTACTCTCTGTAAAATTTGTATTGGATTTTATTTTCTTTTTAGGTTTTTTGGGTTTTTTTTTTAATCTCCTATGGTTGTACATTCCAGTCATATACATTCTTTACACTACTTCATTATTTACACTGAGTCCCAGTTATTTCTGCATTCCTGTAATTCTCTACCATAGGCTCATGTCCTTCTGCTCTGCTGTGGAAAAAGTGAGTGAGCTCTTCAGAGCAGTTCCTCTAGGTGATCCAGATTGCTTGCGTTCTCTTCCAAAATCACACTGGAATTGTATCTTTCAGTCTTTTGCTGATGGGTCTTCACTTTTTTTGACACATCATGGTGTGGGAGGACGTCTGGTGTAGAAATTCATTGTCAGAAGATCACCTCTGAAGGTTCAGAATCCCATGTGATTCCCTTTTGCCCCAGGATGCTTGAGTTCCATCTGCACTTCTGAAAATCTTTAGTCTTGCTGACGGAAATATTGTCCATGCTTTAACTTACAATAAGTCTTCAGTAACTTACAATAGGGACTTAAAAAACTGTTAACAAAGGAGCTTTAACTTGTTTAGTGCAAGCCCAGAGAATGTCACAATCTTAATATTTTCAAAATTTACAGTCGGCTTGATAAAAAAGAAAAAAAGCTAATACTGACATTTTTGGCTGAAAGGGTCTGCTCTAAATCAGGGAAGTTGAGGATTGTTGTTTTCCTTGGGCAGTGAAATGGTATATGTTCAGTATTGATGGTTTCTTCATTATAGGATGGTGAGGCACTGGAACAAGTTGCCCAGAGAAGTTGTGGGTGCCCCATCCCTGGAATTGTTCAGGACCAGGTTGTACGGGACTTTAGGTAACCTGGTCTAGTGGAAGGTGTCTCTGCCCATGGCAGGAGGGTGAAAATAAATGATCTTTAGGATTTCTTCCAACACAAGCCATTCCATTATATGATTATGTGATCTTTGTCTATCAGAAATAGTTTAGTGCCTTCCTAACTGAGCCTCTCCTACAGACAAGCTGCATGTACAACTAAGTTGTTTAAAGGCTCTCTCCCAAGACCCCTCTAACACTTACAGAGGAATTAGTAGGGATGCAACACATTAAAAAGAAGTAAATTTGCAGGAAAAAGCCAGGCTTGGGAAACAATAAGGTCCAAACCTGATGTACCAGAGTACTGAGTCACACCCTATATGAAGTTTTAAAGCTCAGTATGTGTTATATCTCGCAATATATAAACATGTTTATATTCCTTTTTATATTCTTTTTGAAACTATGTGTATGGGGAAACTGCCTTCTCCATATGAATCTGCCCAGTCTCTATCCTGTGTCCCTCTCTTGGCCACTTTTGTTCTGCTCAGGCATCATCATTATGCTGTATCACCTCTCCTCCTCTCCCAGATCTGCCCAGCAGCACAGGGCAGATTTATGCAGGAATCACCAGCAGCACCCCAGGAATCAACAGCTTACCCCACACTGGTTAGTCTGCAATAGCCACATAGGAAATGGTCCAGACCCCAGCCAGCTGCACAGTGCCTCTGGATGTTTTAGGTTTTTTTAGGTTTCAAGCAGGAGTGCCTGGAGCCAAGCCTCATCACGCAGGAGACTGCAGAGAACCCAGTAGGAAGGGAGGTCCTCCCCAAGACCTCTGGGCAAAACGTACAGTTTGTCCTCTGGCACTGACAAAGGAAAGGCGAAGACACCCCCTCTCCCATTCTGACGTCCACAGTTTAATTTCAGTGCTCGTGTGTTCTAGGTGATTGTTTTTTGCCCCAGTGCTTGTAAGGATTAGAAAAAAATAAGCCGAGAAATACCAAGTTAATTATTGAGGTTATTCAATAGGCCTCAGAAGGGAACCACAGTCCCATCTCTCTTGTTGTTCTGGCTGCAAATCTATTCCCTCAGCTGCTTTGAATTTTCTGATGGTCTTAGCCAATTACAAAGATATAAAATGATGCAAGGATTGTAAATTCTTTTTACAGAGAATTTAATCGAAGCGCTTGTTTCTATAAAAGTAAGAAACAAACAAGCATTCAGGCACTTGCTTTAGAAAAAATAAACAAATGAGGTACAGTGCATCAAGCCTTACAAGATTTAACTTACATCTTTTTAAGAGGTATGCAGGACATTGTAAACCAACTTCCCTTGCTAAAATTCCCATGTAAGAATTTTATGTGGCTTCTTATTAAGTGTTTATTCTGAGTAAGATGAAGGAAGAACTGAGTCCTTGCATGTTCTAAATGAGCCCTGCAAAATAGTTGAATCATTTATTTCTCATGCATCATGAAGTGGTCAAAGTTTACCAAAAAAAGGAGACAAAAATCAGAACAGAAGCACTTAGTACAAGGCTATAAACTACCATTCAAAGCATTACAGAAATCTTTTATATATGAAACATGAGGAAAATGCCATCAGTCACCTTGCAGTCACATCTGTTGGATTTTATTGCAATTATGAGGATTAGTGCCTCTGCACAATCTGTTACAGGGACAGTCCAGTTGTGTTTCCAGGTAGAAAAGAAGCTGATTGCAAGTCACAATTTCCCCTAGGCTTGAACATGGCTAAGTTAAAGGGCCTGTCTTTCCCCATCATTACTCTTGGCTCAAATTCAATGCTTTTGTGCTCCACCAGAGCCTGGTCTGGCAGATTTAAATTAAAATAATGCAAAAAGTTTGCCTAATGTGATGTTTCTCTGATTTTTTTCAATAGCTGGGTGGCCATTTGTCAGTAGGAGGCAGGAGAAATAATAGCATGGTTTGTTGGGGCACATTGTTTGTAAAATGTTTTAAATCGAAACACATTCAGGGATTTGGATGGATATGGTTAGAATTTAAAATGCACACGCAAATATTACCCCAAAGTACATAATTTGTATGGAGACCAGTTTTGTCCTCTTTCAAGTTAAGACAAGGTCATAAATTCTGGAACTGCACTCGTTGGCTCCACAGCACATGAAATGAGAGAGGCAACAGTACCAACACTGTACTCGGGTAATGAGCTATAGGAATAATTAGCAGATTCTCATCTGGAAAGGAATGACTGTACTCACCAGCCTCTGTATTCCTAACTTTGTCAGTAGGTCACAGGCTTTTGTCAGCAACAAGCAACAGGGCCTATGCTTTCTCAATATACCTATCAGAAAAGAAAGATGTTGGGAAACAAACTTCATACGAGTTTCCTACCAATCATCAGACTTTTTTTTATTATTTTTTTAGATATATACGGTTTTCAATATCAGAACAGCTTCTTCAAGACAACTGAGTCATGGTCTTTGGATGGGTGGAATTGATCCCATCGTTCTTTCCTACAATACCCACTGCTGCATTGCCAGTGCTGCCAGTGCTGGTAGTCCAAATCATGCTTGATAGATCAGGTGTTTTGCAGCTGCTTCTTCAGCCACCTGGCAAAATCTTTCTGTTTAGGAGACACAGATCCCACCTTTGCCATCACATACACTGTGTACTTTTTGGTCTTCCCTCTGTCACATCTGTGGATACAGGTCCAGGGTAGAAAGTGACTCTAAATGAATAACGTAAACGTGCATTTTTAACCAGTTGAGTACCCATTCAGTTAACACCCTCCTTTAAGAACTGCCTTCCATGTTCCCTAAAAAAAACATCTTTGAAACAGTTTTTTGACAGACATTCTGCTGAAATGAACTTACAAATGCATGTTAATATACATACTTTTTCTTTTTTGCCCTTCCTCAGAGTAAATAAATTAAAGACCCAGATCTACCTACAGCTTTCATTTCTGCAATGCAGCTGGCAAAGAAAAGAACAAATAAAGCTCCCCCTTCAGTTATTTGTATGCTTTTTGGGTAACCTCCCACATGTGATTTATAATATTAATGAAAATTACTGTGACATTTTCCTATTTATTCACTAAACCCCAGGAGAACATTACTATTTCTAGCCATTCAAACAGAAATTCGCACCATTTCTCACACATTCCAAATGGAGCCAAAAAGATGCTGGCAAGCCATCAACTACAGGGCAAACATGTGAGCATATTTCCTACAAAGTGTGTTTTCCTTACATTGAGATGGTGTGAAGATTTCTAATTCTCACAGAGAAACAAAGACAGTCTGTAAAAATCCATCAGCTGCATAATATGCAGCACTATGGTCAGTCAGAAAAGAAAGAGTGAGCACCTTTCCATGGATATGAGTGCACTGAGTACAGGGATAGTACACAAGGAGCTGAAGAGAGGAAGCCAAGGAACGGCAACAGCACCTGCTGTTTGAGGTGCATGACTGGTATATAGTCAGAAGGTCAATTTCAGTGAGCAGGGCAAATTTCTAGAGTCAGAGGATGGCAGGAGAGCACCAAGACCCACGTGGAGCCAGCAGTTTGCCCTAGAGCAGCTCCCTCAGCATGGGCACAGCCAGCAGGGTCGGTGCCTATTCTCACTCTCTCACGAGGGTCCCATGGGGGCTGTCAGCAGCAAGGAGAAGGGCACGGCAGATCAAGCAGCAGTTCACACAGGAAAGGCTCCTCTCCAGCCATCCAGGAGCAGCCAAGAGAGGCAGAAAAAAACCCCTGTAGCTGATGAAGAAGGGCACAACAAGACCTTTTCAGCCCCATTCTTACTAGTGTACACTCCCTGGGTGTGGTTGTGACCCTGCAGGGCTCATTCCCCTGTAACTGCTGCACTAGCAATGTCAGAGGCCTCCAGACAGCCAGACCTTCTGGTGGGAGATGTATCTCTCCAGGTTGCCAGGAGTGCCTGGTACCTCTCTGTGAGGCTGGGGCCAACAAACATTCCTCTTGCAGAAGGTGTGCTGCTGTCAGTGAGCTGTGTTGCCAGGTGAAGGAACTACAGAAGGAAGTGATTAGACTGTGCAACATTAGAGAAAATAAGTGAGAGATTGATAGGTTATTCTCAGAGATACCACAGTCTCAGGAGTCTCAAACCTCAATTGTAGTGGAGATGCAGGTGGATTTGGAACCCTGACAAGTAGCTGGTCAAGGGTCTTTCAAACAAGAAGGTTGGAAGTTTGTCCCTACCCATATTAGGAGAAAGGCTCCTCCTTCTGAAAACTTGATAAGTAGGACTGGCATAGTTTGGAACAGGTATGAGGCCCTGGAACTAGAAGGACAGTCAACTGATGAGGTGGACAAAGGTCCTTTTGGGATAGAGGGGTCACCTATGGCAACACCCCAGGGATAGGCAGGGCAGGCGAAGTGGAGACGTGGCATTGTATGTAATAGAATGGAATGTGTGGAGCTCACAGCTGGCAATGGCACAGTCAAGAGTCTCTGGGTAAGGATTAAGGGAAAAATAAATAATGTGGATGTCGTTGTGAGAGTCTGCTATAGACCTCTCAGCCAGGACGATGACACCACTGAATTATTCTTCAAGGAACTAAGAGACACCTTAAAATCCATTGCCATTGTACTTACAGGAGACTTCAACTTGCCCAAAATTAACTAGGAATACCACACAGCTGGCACGAACAGATCCAGAAGATTCCTAAAATATGTGGATGATAACCTCATGGTACAGGTACCAAGAATAGCTGACTGAGAAAGATGCCTTCCTTGATTTGTTTCTTGTTAACAGAGAGGGTCTCGTGATTGGTGGCTGTCTTGGCCACAGCAACCACAAAGTGATGGAGTTTAGAATCTCTGGACATGAGGAGAGCAGACTTCAGGCCGCACCAGGAACTAGAGAATAAGGTACCCCGGGAAAACACTTTGGAATGTGCTGGGGTTCATCAGTGCTGGTCAATTTTTAAGCATCACCTCCTAAGGGCACAGGAGCAGGCAATTCCTAAAAGTCAGGAGTCAAGCAGGGGAGGCAGAAGGCCAGCTTGGCTGAACAGGGATCTTCTTTTGGAGCTAGGGCAGAAAAGGAATATGAATGTCTAGTAGAAGCAAGGTCAGGTGGCATGGGAACAATACAGAGACGCGGCTTGCTGCTGCAGGGAGAAAATTCATGTGGCCAAAGCTCAGCTGGAGTTGAAGCTGCCCAGAAATGTGGGGGACAATAGAAAGAGGTATTTTAAAATATATTAATGACAAAACTCAGTGCAGAAATAACATCAGCCCGTTACAGGATGAGGATGGTCACCTCACAAACAAGGTTATGGACAAGGCAGAGATGCTTAATACGTTCTTTGCTTCTGTCTTCAACATTGATAACAAGCTAAGGGAGTCTCAGTGATCTGAGTTGGAGGACCATGACTGCGACGATGATCACCTCCCATTTGACCCTGAACTTGTGTGGGATCTGCTGCTCCAACTGGGTCCCTATAAGTCTATGTGGCCTGATGAGATTCAACCAAGAATACCCAAAGAGCTGGTTGATGACTTTTGAATAGCCCTGGGAATCTGGAGAAGTCCCAGTTGACTGGAAGCTGGCTAATGTTGTCCCAGTTTTCAAAAATGACAAAAAAGATGTGCCTGTAGACTAGAGGCCTGTCAGTGCCTGGTAAAATCGTGGAAAAGATTATTCCAGGAGGTACTGGAAAACACCCGGAGGACGATGCAGTCATCCATCACAGCCAGCATAACTTCATGAGGGCAAAGTCCTTCTTGTCAAAACTCATTTCCTTTCATGACAAGGAGCGAGAGAATGGGAACTTCACCTGTGCGGACAATGCCATCGTTGGAGTTGACAGGGGAGCCCCAGAACACACAGAAGAGAAGGACAACTCTAAACCTGGGCAGATGGAGCTCGTTCAGCCCTGTAAGGCCATCCATCTAAGAGAAGGTCACTCTAAACAAACCTACGTCCTGAGGACCTCGCTGCCACCGTCCAAACTCGCTCGGCCCCGGCAGATGAACCTTAGGATTAAAGGGTGGGCTCAGTTCAGCGCACGCTGTGTCTCACCTAAAAAATCCACTGCACAGGCTCAAAGGCCTTACCCGCGTTTGCAAAGCCCTGTATCACCAGCACGCTTGTAACGAATGTGGGTAGAGACCTTTCCCAAATCTTAAGTTAGCAAAGCCCAGCCAAGATGATTATGATTGATTGATCATGACAAGGTAACCCTCCCAGTTGATCAAGGGAAGCCGGTTGATGTAATCTTTTTGCATTACAGTAAAGCTTTCAATACTATCTCTCACAGTATCCTTCTGGACAAAATATCCAGCACACAGCTGGATAAACAGATCATATGATGGGTGAACAATTGGCTCACATGTTGGGCACAAAGAGTCATTATAGTGAAAGGGGAGACATCAGACTGGTGACCAGTCAGTAGTGGGGTTCCACAAACTCCTTCGTAGGCCCCATGCTTTTCAACATCTTCATTGAAGGACCTGCACACAGGATTTGAAGGTATACAAAGTAGGTTTGCAGACAATACTAAACTGGGGGGAGCTGTCAAGTCCCTTGAGGGCAGAGAGGCCCTGCAGAGAGACCTCAACAAATTAGAGCGACGAGCAATCATTAATCATATGAAGTTTAACAAGGGCAAGTATTGGATTCTGCACCCAGCATAGGGCAATCCTGGATGTACAGACAGACTGGGAAGCAAGAGACTCGAGAGCAGTGTTGTGGAAAGGGATCTGGGGATCCTGGTCAATGACAAGTTGAATATGAGTCAGCAGTGCCCTGGCAGCCGGGAGGGCCAACCATGTCCGGGGGGGGCATCAGGCAAAGCATCACCAGCCAGTTGAGGGAGGGGATTGTCCCGCTCCACTCTGCACTGGGGCAGCCTCACCTTGAATATTGTGTGCAATTTTGGGCACCACAATGTAAGAAAGATATTGAGCTCTTAGAGAATGTCCAAAGGAGGGTAACAAAGATGGTGAAGGGCCTTGAGGGGAAGCTGTGTGAGGAGCGTCTGAGGGCATTTTGTTTGTTCAGCCCGGAGAAGAGGAAACAAGGGGAGACCTCATTGCACTTTACAACTTCCTCATGAGGGGAAGAGGAGTGTCAAGCACTGATCTCTTCTCTGTGGTGACCAGTGACAGAACCCGAGGGAATGGCCTGAATTGTGTCAGGGAGGTTCAGATTGGATATTAGGAAAAGGTTCTTCCCCCCAGAGTGTGGTTGGGCAGTGGAAGAAGCTCCCCAGGGAAATGGTCACAGAAGCAAGCCTGACAAAGTTCAAGAAACATTTGTACAACTATCATCAACTGGTGGGTAAAAGGGAGAGACACAAAATACAGGAGAAGCAAGAAACCAAGGATTTAAATCCAGAAATATATTTTGACACTAGCATGCAAGACAGCAATGATGCAAAAGGTTTCTTCAAGCATCACAGATAACTCAAGGCTTTGTCAAAAACTTGCAAGAAACTATACTTTTTATCAAAGAATTTTCTCTCTTCCACTTTTCGTGCTCAACAGTACTAGAGCTGGTAAAGAGGAGAGAGGAACAAGTATTAGTGGATATGGTATATCCACATCTAACATCTGTTCAGCAATCTTGCTGGTAAAGCAGACATTTTGAATTGAACATGGAAAATAAAGGGTATTATCTTAACATTAAATATGGTCATTCTATATCTTGGCTAAAGCACCAGAGCAGGATGTTGTGAAGGGTACATCCTGTGCATTTCTGTAGAGAGTATTCATTCCTGTCTTTTGTTTTACTACTTATCAGGGACTTGTTTTCTTAAGGTATGATAGATGTAGCCTACTAAACAGAAGAATTACCAATGACTTTTCCTTGGATACACCCAAGCTTTCCTTCACCTTTTGGCTTTGCTGGGAAGGATTTTTTAGCTTGAGAAGCCGCTCTTAAGGTCACATACAAAGGCCACTTGCACAGAGGGACAGAAACGGCCATAAGCACAATTTAAAGCACTTTTCCTAGTAAAGAGCTCAAGATTCTTCAGGTTTGCTGGGACATCAGAAAGAGCTGAACCCCAGAAAATATGTATTTGCATGCTAAGAGCTGTCTGTGCATCATGCCAGCAGCAGTAAACGATGTTCTTAGCAGAAAATATAGACGCTGTCAGATAGAATAGAAACACAGAATCATAGAATTTTAGGTTAGAAAGGACCTGTACTGCACTTATTGAAACCTCAGTGTTTATCACACAAAAACCTCTTAAAAATACTAGGTGCCTCAAAACTTCTCCATAGCCAGCAGAAAAATAGAGTTCTGTGTTCCCAACATTATGGATGGAAAAACCTCCCAGAACAAAGTCCCAGACCTAATCACAATTGCTTCCTGAAAGGAAGTGAGGCTAAACAGTGCCCAAGGCCAATTGAAATCTGCTTGGAAACCTTGTCTCTTGTTGCTCTAGGTATCAAAATAGGAAGTAAACAGCTTAGAAACAGTGCTGAGAATGGTTCGGAGGAAGTACAGCTTCCTCTCCCTGCACTTGTTAAGTTTGCTTATCTTATCTTATCTTATCTTTCTCTCAGCATCCCCCCTTCACTCACTGCAGCCAGAAAATGCTGCAGAGACTTTGCAGAAACAACCTAGAAAAATAATGTTTGTGCAAAAAATCTGTTACCAGCTCCTGTCTCTGAGAAGTCTTGCAATGCTCTGCCTAAAAACAAGAGCTTGAGGACTTACTTCGTGTCCCTCAGACCCTCTCCATTCATGTCCCAAGATTTTCACCAATAGTACATCTCAAGTAGCAGGTAATCTTACACCTTTGCTGAAGATGTAACCTGATTGTGATTTCCGCCCTATTTATATACATATTATGGCAATGGATGAAATACTTTGCTTTACAGGTACCACTTAGAGGGAAAATACTGTCTTCCTTGAGGTTTTTTTGGACTTTCATTCCAGTTACTAAAAAATACAAGGACAACAAATAACTGTCCCCGAGATAAGTAGGCAATAAATTACAGGCGACATGGAATTGTTGAGAACAAATCACATGCAACTACTCCAGTTTTCATTGTGACAATAATAGATATTTTGGGTGGAGAGAAGCTGGAAATGTCATTTATATTGATTTACACAAACCCTTACTAGGATTTCTCAGAAGTTAACCAAATAAACTTTTTCTAAATGGATCAACAATGAAATGGGTGCTATATTGGTTAGAAACCAGACTAGATACATCTTGGTTTTTCACTGCAAGGAAAAATCAAGCAGGACTGCTGGCCAATATGCCCTAAATGGGGACTCTTTTCACATTTTCATGGGTGACTTGGCCAGCAGGATATAAAATATTATCATTATTATTATTAAATAACCACTGGCTAGGAGGAGTGGTGGCCGTAAGGAATCCAATAATAAGTGAGCACACAAAGAAGGGAAGAAGAGGTTGGTTGTACAGAGGAAAGGAAAACCAGCTGAAACATGGCAATTGCCTTCAAATATGTGAAATATAAGTGCAAAGCTTGAGGGCAGAGCCTGTTCTCCAGGACTGTCTACCCTCTAGAACAAGTATTCAGAACCCTAAATTTCAGCTCAGGCAATTCTCTCTATGGCTTTAGGGATCAGAGGAGCATCTGTGGGCAATTGATCCTGCCTTGGGCAAACACAAGAGTCATCTCCCTCTTAGCTCTGTACTTTCTGACTTTAGNAAAAAAAAAAAAAAAGAAGGTAAAATCTGAGGTAAATATGTATCATCATCTGGAGGCTGGGAACGTTTTCAAATTTTATTTCAAATTTCAATGCAAGATCAGGTTTTCACATTGAATCATGCAAACATCTGAGATTGACTATTTCAATACAAAGCTAACTATTTTGAAAAAGTAATAATAATAAAAAAAGACATTTCTGGATGGCAAACTGGCCCAAACTTTTCATGTGAGTAGTTTAACAAAGTTTCACAAAGGGATTTACATATCCCACAGGGAGAGGATTTTTAATATTTCTAATCAAGACATTCTGAGAAACTGAGCTAGAAAAAAAAATTCTATTCTCATTTTTTTTTCATCTTCTCCAAAAACTCATGACATCAGTCCTCTTGTTAAATAAATATTTTAAATCCATAATTTTATTAACTGGACAAAACACTCTACTGGACAAAAATGGTACAAAACTCTGCTGGCTGCTGTTATGAAACACCTAGAGATTTTTCATGCAAACTGTAGAATATGTGGAATTTTAGCGTTTTCAATATTCTAGAAATCAGTCTGATTGAGATTTTGCAAATAGTTGTTTAGCTTCCATTTGTTAGGAACAAATTTTACACTTGGAACTATTTGAGAATAACAGATTTTTTTCATGCCAATGAGTAAACAAACAAAATCCTTCTAAAAAGAGAAAAATAGGAACTACAACCACCAGAGTCTCTGGGGCTAAGGAGGATTATCATCTTTGTTCATTTTTTAAGGAACAAAAATAAAACAGCTCAAATTATACAAAGAATAATTTAGGGGGGGGAAAGACCATTTTCAGTATATCAGGCTTTTGAGAAGGTCAAAAGCTGAACAGGGTGATGTCAGTTGAATACCAATTATTAAATTCATATCATAAAAATCATATATTTTTCCTAGACAGGCTGCCTCTCTGCAGACCTGTTGGAAACAGATACCATTTCTTTGTAGGCGGGACATGCTCACAAAGGTCTGCAGATTCAGTCAGAAACTGGGACAAGGCAAATACCCAAAGAGCCCTTCCAGAAGCCTAGAATTTTCTCTCCAGCAGATATGAAGGATGAGAAATTGCTTTTTTTTTCCTGGTGAAAATGGTGGGGCAAACCTTCATTTTCCTTTCTGAATGTGTACCTGCCCTTCTTCAGTTATGACCATGTCCAAAGGAGGAGAAACAAGCATCCTAGAGGCAAGAGGCCTCATTAGCAGCAGATTTAATCACAAGCCTGGAGAAAAGTGTTTTCCTCTCTCTCTCTTCTTCTCAAAAAAGCTTCAAATGGCCTTGTTTTCATCCCACTGTAGAAAAGGAATACATTGAAATGTTTAAAAATAAAAGGGTTGGGGAACAGAAAAGCAGTTTCCTTCCAAGCTTCAATTTTGAGGCCACTAAGACAAGCCATTCTGACCTCACTCCTTAAATTTCGTGTTTCCTTGCCCAGCCCCTGGTCTTTTGGATGGGAATTACTTACCCTGTGAAAGCAACGATCCACAAAGCCTCCTCCCAGAAATGGCAATGGCAGCATCACATCGAGGACCTGACTTTGAACCAGGTCAGCACTCACTGCATACAAGAAATTCTTCAAAACCACTTTCCTTACAGTCTAAGCCCATGGTGACTCCTACCTTCTCCTTTGGTCACCCTGTTGGAGGGTGGTCACCCTGCTGGAGCTTACCTTACACAGCTTTATCTGAAGATCTTTTATGTGCAGGGAAGTTCCTAAAGAAATGTAATGTACTACTGCCATGAAAGTCGCAAGTCTTGTGCTGGGAATCCACACGTCATTTCAGGATTTCAGCTATGTAACGGTTTTCACCATGCTTTTCTTATAATAAAATAAATTTTACTGCAGAATGGAAGTTGTCCTGGGGCAAAGTAAAGTAAGTTGTATTTGTATTGTGTAAAGTGTTTTGTGATGTGACAAAATATATACACACACTTTTATTTAAAGGAGAGAATAAAACCCTTTTAGTTCATTTTTTGAAGTTTGGGTTAAGAGCCAAGCTTTGATTGAAGGGAAAGCTTAATTTGAACACCTGAACCAACAACGGATATTTCAGAATCCATTCATACATATTGCATGGCTTTTATTTGAAAGTTCAGAAAATAATGGGGGTAAGTATTTAAGTAGCATGTTAAATCTTCAGCCAGTCTTTCCACTCAATATATTTGTTAAAATAATGTGCTGAAGAAGCAGGAATTTATTACTGGGCTCTTTTACACAAGACACACCTTGAATTTTTCCATTCTAAATCTTTTAACAGATGCATAAAGTAGTAAAGTACTTTATAGTAAAAGCTTCATATATGATGTGAGTTTAAAGAGCAACATAATGAAGATATGAAATATCAACTCTTGACCTATATCTTAATTAGTTTCAGATTTTTAGCCTAATATTTTTAGGTGGCTTTGACATCAACAGTCCTATAAAGAATAATCTGTAACAGACATTACACTACGGAGAAAAGTTAGTTATCGTATATTTGGAGTAAGTTTCTGGTTTGAATTTTTTTAAATAGCTGGATTAAGGATGAATTTTATAAATTCAAAACAGCGGTACACTAAGGATTTGGCCTTCATCATTGTGAGGTAACACCCCACTGTATCTGACCTTGGATTTACTGACAGATCGAGTGGTGTCTGAGACACGGAAATGACCATTACTGTGTCACAAGGAGCAACTAAAAATGCCTTTTTTGCCTGGACAGATGAAGTCAGATGATATTACTAATGCCTTACCAGGGCATGCAGTGCCTTTGATTTCAGAAATGTGGGTACAAAGTTCCAGAACAAATGTAAAGGAATGAGACACTTACATTTCAAATACACATGTGCAGTGGGTGGTGCAGCACTGGCATACCTTGCAGGTTTGGTTGTCACCACTGGCATAATGCAGCTGACACATGAGCTGCAGAAGTGGGTCAGATTAGACATCTTCTTTTCCCTCTTTGCAGCACAAGCACTGGCGTTTTGCTCATGAGCCTCTTGCCTACCACCTTCTTTGCAAGGACACACTTTTCCTGATGACCGCAAACGTCAACTTTGACTTAAAAAAAGATAATGTTGTGTTACACTAAAGGACAGCTCAGCTGAAATCACACTAAAATTCAAAAATGTAAGTTTTCTTGATTTTTCAATGTGAGAATTAGTTTTCTGCTTACTTATTTATAATCCTGCCTTTCCTCTAGAAGCATCCTACCATTCATTCTGGGGCAAAACACATATAAAACATGTCATTAACTCAGCACCCACAGAGATCAGCTTCCAGCATCAAATCTGAAAAAGGCAGACCTCTGTGAAGTTTGTAAGATTCCAGTAATAAGTTCTGGATTTTAAGTACGTCTGATGGCTTTTTTTTCCCCATCACATAAGTAAAGGGTATAAAAGGGCATGCAAGATGTTCTTAAGGATGGTGAAATAGAAGTCATTGCACACTGAGATCAAACAGCTGTTGAACCAGTAAAGCCAGAAGTAACCCACAGTCTTATAACTAGGTTTGCAGTTTTCAGAGCCTGTTGTATTGCACATTAGCTGGGCTGCACACGGTAAGCCATGGTATTTCACCTTATTTCCAGTACAGCCTCTTGGGCAGTGAATGAGCTGCTGCTGGCTAAAAACTGCTTTAAATAAATTAAACTTCTATAGTGTTTTGCATCATACTGGAAGAGTTACTTTTGTGGGAAGAATAAAAAGCAATTTTTCATGAGGGAGTAAGCTACACAAGCAGCAAAATATGTGAATTTCAGTAATTATGTCACTATTAAAGTGTGCTTCTGAAAGTAAATCACATCTCTTTTTGTTAGCAGGCTGCATATTGCTGTGTAGAATCCACTGCCTGTGGGCAAACTGAAAAGACTCCTGTCAGTTCAGGGTCCACTTTGCCATTTCATTTAACTCACCATTTGGAAAAAAGAAACCACGTGTAAGAAATGCAGAACAGTGCCAACAGTCAAATGAGATTTACCTTGCTCTTTTTTGTGTTTTAAAAATTTTTGTGTTTTAACAGATTTAAGAATCTGTTCTTGAGCAATTTTGATAAGGACTCCCAGCTCAAAGGAGCTGTTTAGAAGATGCCTTGAGCAACTCCTGGAGTATTTTGCAACAAGAATAATTAGGTAGTGAGGTCAACACATGTGAAAACAAAACAAAATCGGTTTTGCATTACTTCTGCTAAAAATCCTCAGCTTGCAAACCTTGTGGGAAGTTTCATCTTTCACATAAACTGAAGTAATCATTAGAAATAGAAGATCTGGACTACCAAGATTTGGTAGCACTGAGAGAGCAGATTAAGCTTTTATTGGCTGCTCAGTGAAGAGCTGGACTCTCATCAAGCACCAGAAGAAAGGATCCTCTAGAATGCAAGGACATTAAAAACAACTGAAAATCAGAAAATGTGGTAAATGTTGATCTGGTTTAGCATCTTAGAAAACCATTTGAAAGAAAAATGCAAGAGATCTTTGTGGAATCATTGGATAATACCGGAGCAGAAAATTTGTGGTAGGAAAAAGTCTCTGTCTACAACACATACTGAAACTGCATGTATGAAAAGATAATGTCTTTTTATTGCAGTTAGATTTAAATATCAAAGTGTTTCACCTACGGGAGAGAAGAAGTAGGTCTGGAAATATATATTTTACTGTCATTAAAATGTGCACACTGCCCCAAAGCATGACACGCAGGCTGTAAGTCCAACAGACCATCTGCAAAGAACATGGGGACTGAGGACAAAAACTGAACAGGACATCTAGAAGAAAGCCCAGCTACTTGATTAAATCATCTGGGCAGATTTAATGCCTAAAATATGACTATTTTCTGGCAGAACAAACACGGCCAGAGAGGTTGATTTTTATAGCCGGGTTGTGCTAACTCCTGCCACAGATCGGCTCTCAGCCACTGGGCAAGACACTTGGGAATTAGCCACGGATGCACTCCTGTTGTCCCCAGTGAACTGCTTTCCCTTTCTCAGAAGCTACACAAATTTGGCCCTTTCTTTAAATTGCTCCCAAGCTAGAAGACCACATGCAAAAAAACCCATGACTTGCTGCTTAGGAATGTAAATCACTTCACATCCTGGTCTTTGAGAAATGTAAGTCAGCCCATGGAGTGGGAGAATGATCCTCCTTGTTTTGCCCCATCTTGGGGGTCATAGGGTGGGTGACCCCCACTCCCACGAGCAGAAAGCTCCCAGGCAGAGGAGCAGCCAGGAAACCAGGGCAGGTCATTTTGAGCTGAATGTGTTTCATTTACCACTGTGAGGGCATGACCTTCACCAAGCTTCAGCATGTGGAACATGGATGACAAGACGGCTGATACAGCCTTTCAAAAGAGAGCATTTAAGAGCATTAAAGTCCTCTCTTAAGAACTTTTTTGGCTCCTTTATTTCATATACATAGGCACCATACGTACAGAGGCCTGGCCTGCTAGAAACTCATGGGTTAGGGTGCAACATTGCACGAGAGAGGGAAGCAGAGCCTCCTCTGAAAGAGTTTTAAAGGTTTTATCAAAGTTTTTAACCTATCAACACAAATAGATTATTGCAGCCCTGCAACAAATAGCACATCACAGGGGTTGGGCAGCTACCTGTGTGGCACACACCAGGAAAGGATGGCACTGCTCTGAATCCACAGCAATGCCTGTGGATCAGCGAGTGCTGCCTCAGGAGCTCTCAGGGCAGCCAGATGAATTCTCATCACCTTGCAAGCAGCATTAGGGAAGATCCCAAGGAGTTTTGGTTCCCTGAGAGTAACATAGTAACATTAGAAATATGAGGATGAATTAGGAGCACTTGCTGACCAGGCGATTCACATGCAGTTGACTGCCTACCTTTCTCCCCAGCACCACCTTCCATTTTCATCTGGAGGCAGAAACATCTAATTGCCTTCAGTTCTGGTCTGCATCTAGAAGCAAAGGCTTTTTTGGGCCATAGGGTGCAGATAAAGTAAATCAGACAGAATTTCCTAACATTCTCACCCAGGCACACACTTGTCCCCCATACTGTGAGGTCTTTAAAGTAAAATCTCTAATGGGACAGCATGTCTAGGAAAAACAGAATATTTCACAGAGTTGTTGAGCATCACTTAATGTTCAAATTGCTAAATCAAAATTTTGAAGTTCGTAATCAGCAAAAATTATATGAAATTAAATAATTTTCACTGAATTGGTTGAAGGAAAACATAAGTATGGAGTTACCAATAGTTACAGCAAAACAAAATTCACATTCACTCTTTGCCCTTTCATATATTTGAGGACTTCCAAAGGATTTATTTAACTAGAGAGCTTACTGATTCTAACAAAACCACTAAAACACAGAATGAGTTATGCAGATGAACAAAGGGAAATGAATAATGAGTTGAAAAATATTTGGTTATGTACAACTGTACTACTCATACTTTGGCAATAACTACCAGCCAGCCATATCAGAATGTCTTCAATAATGACAGGAAATAGTAATCAGTTGCTTACAGTCCAAAATTTAAATCAGGTATTTATGAAGGAACTGAAGTAGATTAATCAAAAAGTCAATTATCATTACTACATACTTAACTCCAGATGTAAATGTGATTGTGAAAATTTGCGAAAGGACTACAAGGAATTTCAAGTACAATTCAATTCCATTAGAGCAAAATAAGATGCCATTTCATAATCAAATCTCTTAGACTAAAGAAAAAAACTCAAATGCATAATTAGATTTGATGGTCATTTCTAAATACCTCAATACTACACCACAACTAATAACAAAAAACAGCTTTTAGGTCTCCTTTAAGGAAATCCTGATCTAAGGCTAATGCTAGGAATAGAAAAATAATGTCATATAATGACTATTGTTCAAGTCTATGGAGTACTTCGGTTTACCAGTGTAGCTGAACATTTTTTCATTGTATAAGTTAGATTAATGTAATTTCACCCAAAGAGATCAATAAAATAATGTTACAAAATAAGAGATAGTTTTGCTCACACTGGATTTGCTGCACACACAGGCTGGTTTTGTTGGACAAAGGTTAAAATCTTAATTATTTATGTATTCTGAAAAGCTTGGGGGGGTGTTTCCCATAAAGAGCACATATGTTTAGGTTTGGGTTTTTGTTTTGTTTTTTTTTAAACTCAGGGGATTCCTCATGGAAACTGAAGCAAGAAGTATTGATTTATCTGATTTCTCTGACTCTGAGCCAGATGGGTGGACTCCATTCACGCACCAGCTCCCTGAGTGGCCTTTGGGGGGCAGCTTAAAAGAACTGTGGAGAAGGTCTTGGAGAAGGAGAGCTTCCTGGTCACTCTGATCTTCAGAAAAGCTAATTCTTTCCCAGAATTCTGACAGTTTAAAGAACTCTTTGGAGAAGCATAATCTTTAGCTGGGGAGGTCATTCCCTGATCCACATCCTGCCTGAGAAGAAACTTTGGTGTGAGGGGATGTCTGGCTGCTCAAGCCAAGCACAAGCTTTTACCATTTTTCTGATTACAGCTTATTTTTTTAAATCTGAAGGTTAAAAGAATGGATCATGAGAGAGAACCCACTGTTGCAGACATCTTCTCCTTACATTGGAGTTCTTTTGTCTTCCTTTCAAACATAGGAAGACTGTAGTCCTCTTTTGTTAAACAAGCCTCATATTAATTTTTAAGTATCATAACCATAAATATTATACTTTTATTAGACTGAAAATTTTTCCTTGAAGGTCTAAAAGCTTGGAAAATTTTTGACAGAGGATGCAAATCATGCAGTATGGTTTCTGACTAGCAGCACCTCCTGTGGTTACTTCTCTCAAGGCAGAAAATAGGTATTTTGATATAATTTTTTTGCATTATCAGCTGGCTAGGAACTCTCAAGCAGCAAAAGTATCAGATAGAGACAATAGGTGCAGAAAAAGTTAGCTATGCACTCATATGGAATTTCAAACTCTCTGTGAAGGAATAACTGCAGTTTGCATTGTTTTAGAGCAACTGCTCACTCTAAGAAAGTTTTTGTTTCTGAATGAGAAGAATCTCTTAGTGTGTGCATGGCTAATTAAATTCTGGTTATTTTTTAAAAAACTTTTCTATATAATCGTGTCTTTCAAGTTCTTAGGAAACTTTGCAAACAATAAACATGGCACTAAACTTACAGATTTCTGAGTAAGGAAAGATTCTCGAATGCTAAGCTTCAGCATTTCAGCAATAACAATAAATTCCTGATTGCAGCCTTCCTAAGAGAGTCATAAATATTTTTATGCAGTCAGTGTGCAGTTCTGCCATTTGCAACATGATGCAACCTTCATGGTAGTATCAAAAGTCCAAATCATATTATCTTGCCAGGAAGCTTTAAAGCAGCTCTTGGACTGCACTAAGGTATCTGGTTGGTGTCAAACAAGCATAACATCAGTATTTTCCCTGTTGACTACTATTTACTGACCTGGTTTTCGGGATGACACAACAGAAGTTACAACTTACAGGACATACTTATAGTATTAGAAAAGAAAGCAGAAACAAATGGAAGTGTTGTTTAGTTTTTTGTTCAAATGATTTTACTGCTAAAGCAAGAAAGGACATCCCTGCACCACAAGGAACAGATTGGTGGGGAGAGAATGCAGCCACAATACTGAAACCCAGCAACAGCTTCACCATAACATTAATTCCTGGTGCTCTGTGTATGTCCACACAGCCATGACCAGAAAGCAGGATGTAATCCTGGCAGAGTTTTTTTGTATGTTGAGTTTTTCATTTAAAACTAAAGAAAAATCTGCTGAGAACATTTATACATGTGATGCTACATCATTATTCATGAGTTGGCTTCTACATGCAATATCAGGTTCCTCCATAAACACAGAACCCTCTTCTTCACATATAACCCCGAAATATTGAAAGGTTGATATATTAACTAATTCCCATCAGTTGTAAATTTCTGTGTGAAATATGCCATAAAACTTACTGAGTCATAGGTACCACTCCTCCTTCTCCAATTAAACACAAGTTAGCCCTGAACTTGAGTTTAAATGTTTGATTTCAGATTTGCTTTTTTTGATCCTAGTTATTATTTTCTACACAAAGAATTTAAATGAATCAGTAAAGCATGTTGTGAAACAAGACCAGAAATGTGCAATCAAGTGTGAAAACTAATAATTAATAATAATTTTAATGAAAATCTTGCTTCTCTATCCTTTTTTTCTCAGAGCACAAACTGAAAGACATAAAATTAATCCTCTTTGCCAAAATTAAGCAATGAAACTTCCTAGGGGAGTCTTCAGTGAAAGAATATCCAAGCAGAAAAGTTGAGTGCATTTGTGGCTTTCTAACCATATGGGAAGCTGTCACATAAAGTTTTATGATCCTTTTTTGAGACCTTATAATAAGTCTTTGTTAAGTGTATTGGAGATAATCTAAACTCTTGAAAGTATTTTCTAAGTACCATGAAGATCAGTGCCCTTCATGCAAGCGTGAGTTTTGTAGAAATACAGCAGATACTTTCCCCCATTTATACATAAAAAGGGCCCTTTCTTCACATGTAAATGGGACCCTCTTGAGCACTGTGTATAATTTTTAAGAATCTTAATACGGGTAAATAGTGGCTTTGTGGAAAAACTGACTTCCATGTTGTGAAGGAAAAATGTAGAAGCTCTTGAAACTTACAAAGTTGGATACTTAGTGAAGTTTCTCCACTTTTGGCAGAACAAATAGGAATTCATGCAGCTCATACAGCTCCCTTCTCTCAAATTTGTTTGTTATCTCCTGCTAAATTAAGTCTTTGAAGATGTGAAATAGATTAAGATCATCCATCTAAGTTCGTGATTATTCAGAAGCTTAAAAGTTCATGAGGTTTTTTTTCCTCAACGTTAAAAATATGCCAGGTAAAAAAAAAAAAAAAAAAAAAAGGAGGGAAAAAAGAGAAAGATAAAAAAGAACAACAAAGGTTTCTGACATTTTCAGGTCAAAACCAAACAAACAAAAATAAAAAAGAGAGCACAAACCTGTTCATTATTGAGATTGAGGCCTATCAGTCTGACCAACCAGTGGCTATTTAAAGACCTTCTACACTTTGTTTCCATGTTCTTCCCTGTTTGACCTTCTCCAGGCCATGGCTGGATAGAGCAAAAATGGTCAAGGACAAGGAAAAGACCTTTTAATTAGCCATTGCCCTCTGCAAATGGGATTACCAAAGCAATGAGCTTAGTTAGCATACACCAGTAAAATCTTTGGTAAGCAGTCAAGCAATAACCACATACCAGGTTCTCTCTTCCCTTCTCTGAGTTTCTACCCCAACCACATCTCTCCCACAAGGTCAGGAGCTTCCAAGAGTGGTACCCTGGCAGAGTCAACTCTGAATCACCCTCCAAAAGGCAGGTCCCTGGGACAGCCTTGGCATTGGGTACAGGGAATACTAATAGACAAGCAGAGAAGTTTACAGTGGCCATGCCTGTGCTAGGGAGCGAAGGAGTTGGGACTGATGACCCAACTTGTGCACTATACACCCTTCAAGGTGTCCTTACTTAGGACTAGCTCTGGTCTGGTCACAGGGAACAAATGTCCACTTGTGCCTGCAGCTCACTTGAAGCTCTTCCATCTTAGTATCCCCAAAAAAAGAGCCCGGTTCATACACCCTAAGGCTGTTCCATGATACAAACTAAAGCACAGTAAGTGTGAACAAACAGGACATTGTCTTCAAAGGCTCACTGCTGATCCACACGTCATGCCTAAAGATGAGAGTCAACCTCTCCCAACAAGTACATCCACGGTTCTCCTGAGGCTACCATTCTTGGAAGGCTCTCACCTTCTAATCTCTGTCCTAATTCACACAAGTACCATTAATGTAGCAGGGAGAGACTGACTGACCCCAAGGCACCTCATTAAGTTTTCTGTTCCTCGTGAATTTTGCTTCTCTCACCTCACTGGAAAATCAAAAAAATCAAAGCCCAAGGCCTAGATATGCAGAAAAAATATTTCCAGTCCATTTTTCTTTATGTACCAGGGAGAGGTGGGGATCAGCAATAGGCAGGCAGTTTTTTTACTACATATTGATTTATCCCTTCCATCCAGTAGGGAGTGTTTTCTGAAGCAACACTTCTCTTTACTTGTAAAGCCAGTATTTTCCAGCAAGCAACAGATGATCTCAGTACATCTCTTTTGGGGTTCTCTATGTAAAAAATAAGTTCATGACAATTATTTACACCACTTTCACACTTCTGCCTTTCATTTTAGCCGTTGCATTAGGTTTTGGTATTTTAGACTCTTGGTGACCACTGTCTGCAGGCGCAGTGGGAGGAGAGCAAGACCCTGCAATGCCACAGCAGGTCCAGGGAGGAAGGAAGAGTCACAGACTGCACCATTACACAATTATACTTTTTATTTATCCACAGTGCCCAATACACAACATCCTTCAAAAGAGACTGACTTTCTAGGGGGAAGGTAAACAAAGGTATGGTCTTTAAAGGAAAATAATTTGCTTCACAAACATTTTGAAGCCTTAAAAGAAGACCCTCCTACAGCCTTTGGGCAGCAGTCTGACTGACTACTGTAAACCAGCAAAACAGCCCCAAATGCATTTCACTGCAAGTAAACAAAATTACAAACCTAAGCATTCAAAATATATTTTGAGGGCACAAAGTAAACTTTTGCCAATAATCCAGTGTCTATTTCCATGACGGTCTTGGCTGCTGTTATTTTAAAGAGAAAATTTTCACAATGTACAGTGATATAATTCAAACATTGCAGTAAGCTTTGCTTTAATTAGGAACTCTGAAACTCTCCATCCTGAAGGGAAGAAAAAGGGTCTCATTATGCTTTAACAGAGGAGAGGAGTAGAGAAAGAGGTCCTGACCCAGGGAATTTGCTCTTTTTTAGCGTGGAATGTGCAAACTGTATGACTAACCCTCCTTTCCTTCTGAAATACCTTGGTGATTTGAATGGAAAAGCCCTTCTTTCCTCCATAGACAGTCCTGATACCATTTCCTTATGCATGAACTTCGATGTCTCTGTGTGATTCCTAGAAATCTCCCAGAAAGCTGCCTGCACTATGCTTCACCAGGAGTTACTCATTTCCAGGTGTAGCACATCTGCCTTAACCATCCAACTTGAAAACATTTAAGCCCTGTCTCTGCACTCACACTTCCTTTCCCTGCTTTCCTCCTCTTGCAACCACAGATGCTGTGCAGCCTGTCCAGAACTGTACTGATGTACCCTCACAGCATGACCCTCTACAAAATGGCATGAAAAAGTTCCACAGTGAAAATAAGGGACAACATCAATTCTCTTAAGGTGGGAAATGTAAAGTCCTCTCTGACTCATACTGTTTCTTTGGCATCAAATTCAGTTGTACAAACTGTTCTGGAACAAATGACTGAAGTGTTGGCAAGAGCAATCTCTGCACCCAGTGGACATTCACCCATGGAGCTAGTAGCCAATATCCTTCCATATTCCCATTCCTTTCTCAGCCTGTTCATCCCTAGTATTAACTGGAGACATAGGTTTACATATTCCTCTTCTCTCCCAAGGAAATTAAGGGTGGCAGTGATTACCTCCACACAAACATTCCAGTTCAAAATGAGGAAAGTACAACATAAAAGCACATTCCACTCCACATTCCTGTTGGAGCTTTAAACAATTGCTTAGAAATATTACTAAATGTTGCTGTTCAATCAGCATGTACAGTAGAAACACGAAAAAAGCAATGAATGTTTTGCTTCCCTTCTCCACAGGTCCTTATCAACTACTTTTGGATCAGGCCAACATCTCTTCAGCAGGCTCACATAATTCTTGTTGGTCCCAGTCTATCCACTTGCCTCTGTAGTCCCACGGCAAGGTTTTCTTGGCTATTGTACAAAACAACTGTGAAATATACATTTGCATAATCTATGCAGAGAAAAGGAAAAAAAAAAACAACCCACAGGATGCCTCACTGAAAGTTTTCGCTGATGACTTTTCCACGAAAACATGCTGTCCAGTCATTCTGCATCCTGTGGTTCCATCCATGAGTGCTGAGACCTCCAAAGCCAGTCCTGGTATTTTAGTGCCCATGTCCAGCCGTGCTTGAGTCTTTCCTCATCATAGTTCCACCCTCTGTGGTTCTGGTCACCTCACCACCAGCAAATACAAAGCTCCTACACCTACAGATCCTACAGATCCTGGGACAAGCACAACAGATTGATAGACATTTGTCCTCCATGCTCTTCCTTTTAGCTCTTTGCTGAGGATGAAGGAGATGAAGGAAAAGGTGAGCATCTCACTGAAGATGATGGATTACTGCTCAGGTGAGGGGAATTCTTATTCTGTTGAGTTTTTTTTTTTTTAACATGCTCAGCACTAGTGGCAACTGGAAAAGGACTGAGAGGAAAAATGTGATTTGAGCAAATGACAAATGGCTTTTCCACCCAAAAAAAAAAAAAAAAGAGACATAACATTTCATGGAGCTGTCAGAATGGCACAGCAAAGCAGAACTGTAAGTTAAACATCATCTGTGGGTTCTTTCTCAGGCTGGTCATAGTTGAAAGCACTAAAAAACGTTTGGGCAATACTGAATAACAACTTCACAATGTTTTGTTGCCACATTTTCAAAATGGGGTAATCTCTGCACAGGCTGATTGGACAAAGAGAGATGTTGCCTTTCTTCCAAGTCAATACAAAAAAAAGGAAGAAAATAAGAAGCAAAGATTTATAACTAATAAAGTCTACATGCACGTTTATCCTTTTTCTTCTCTGAGGGACGTCATAGTGATTTTATGATGCTGCTAAGGAGAACCTTTGGCTTGGATTGGTTTGGAAACAGAAATTCTTTGCATATCATAGTCATTAACTAGCCTAGCTAAGAATTACTCAATGTTAACCCTGACCTACATGGATTGGAAACAATTACCCCTTGATACTAAGAGCTGTTTCACTCAATAACCAAGAAAAGCTATTTTTCACCCTGGACCACACTTTAAAAAGAAAAAACAACACAAACATGTTTTCCAAAACAGCCTAAATGCAAAAGAGAACATTTACCCTAAAAGCAATTTGTTTAAACTGACACAACATCGCTTCTCATATTATATTTGGATCTATTTCAGCAATTGTTGGAGGAAAACAGCAAGCCTTGGAGCTCAGAGTGCTCAAGGGCTGCTGTGGCAAGTTTGCGCCATCCCGTTGCTGTGCTTGGAGTGCCTTGTGTCATCACTGTGAAGCACAGCTGCGACATTGGAGGGCTGAGGAAGCAGAGCTGGGTTTGGCTACAGTCCTTGTTGCCCCCACCACAGCACAGATGTGCACCTTTTTCCCCCCGTAGTAAATGTTTGAGCCACCGCCAGCAGCAGGGAGTTCCCCTCTTCAACGGGAATCATTCAGTGTCTCTCTGGTCCAGTTAACAAAGTGAGCAAGGAGTCCAGGGTTTAAGTATCTCCATGTAAGAGATTATCACCACAAGAAATTGGTTTGCAGAAACAGAATTTTCAAACAGCAGTTTTAAGTATCGAGGCAAGGTGCAGGATGAGGAAAGAGCTGCTTCTTGCGTTGTTACAAAAATTGCTTATTCATATCCTCGTGCAACACTGCCCGTACCACATCTCTCGGGTATTTTAAAATGAGCAATTTTTTCCCTCCACCAACTGATGGTGACAAAAGTTTCCTATTATTTAAGTATGTAATAAGAGCATGACACACAGGGTTTCTGGTAAGAAGCTGTGTTTTGGTTTCCAGCTCAAACCACAGGACCTCATTCTGGGCTAAGGACGTCACTGCATGGCAGGTGTCACCAACTGGGGCTGGTAGGACAAGAGGCTGTGGGGTCGCTCCTGCTGGGGCTGCAACCATGGGCAGGGATATAGAAGCCCTGCAGGATGGTCTGCTGAACCAAGGGTTTGAGTTTGTACATAGCCATGATCAAGAAAGGATTTTAGCCTAGATTAGAGGATTTTATTTTTAGCCTGTACAGGAGGGTCTCTTGTCCTTCTGTGAAGAATGGTTGAGTTGGTGGGCAGACCAGGGGAAGGAAGATGGGCTGCAGTGTACTACAGAGGCATTGATGGAAATGTTTCTGAGACAAAAGGGAAATGAGTTAAGAGGGAAGAGCGAGGATGAAAGACAGACCAAGTTGGTGAGGGGGAACTGCTCACATGTGCAGCAAGAGGACATATAATGAGCATGTGAAAACACTGTCTGCTCCTTGGATTTCACACCAGAGTTTACACAGCTCCCTCCAAAGGTGAGGTAGCCACAGCAAACAAAATATAAGGAGCACATACCACTACAGAAATATTTTAGCATCTCCAGCTGAGATGAACTGCTTGCTCTGTTCTTTTTCTTTTAATTTGACATTGTTAGCTGGCTCACAACTGGTCATGAACTTGCTGAAACTTTGCCTGGAAACCACAGGGAAAAGCAAGAGAGTCTTGGCAATGGATGGCACAGTTGCAAAGCTTCTTCCACAAGCTCCCTGTGTAGAGCTGTGCTCCTCCAAATCCACTGCCCCAGTTGCTCTTCTGCAGCCTGTAACTGATGAGTTTGGGCCTGTTCACAGGGGGTTTGGGGGCACATGGGAGAAAGGATAGTCCAGTCTCCGGTCTGTTGATCATCATAAAGAAAATCTTTAAATAGCTGAATGTGGTGGGATGATCCTGGCTGGACACCAGGTGCCCAACGAAACCACTCTGTTCTTCCCCTCCTCAGCTGGTCAGAGAGAGAAAATACAGTGAAAGACTCGTGGGTGGAGGTAAGGACAGGGAGAGACCACTCAACAATTATCGTCATGTGCAAAACAGACTCAGCTCAGAGAGATTAGTTTGATTTATTACCAATCAAATCAGAGTAGAGGTAATGAGGAATGAAACAAAAATCTTAAAACATCTTCCTCCCATCTGCCCCCCCTTCTCCTGGACTTAACCTCACTCCCAATTTCTCTACCTCCTCCACCCCAGTGGTGCAGGGAATGGGGGCTGTGCTCAGTTCATCACATGTTGTCTCTGCCATTCCTGTCTCCTCACAGGGAGGATTCTTCACACTCTACCTCTGCTCCAGTGTGGGGTTCCTCCCAAGGAAGTCAGTCCTTCACAAATTTCTCCTATGAGACTCCTTCTCACAGACTGCAATTCTCCAGTGTGGGTCCCTTTCCATGAGGTGCAGTCCTTTAGGAACAGGCTGCTCCAGCATGGGGTCACAAGTCCTGCCAGAAAACCTGCTCCAGTGTGAACTGCTCTTTTCATGGGGCACAGGTCCCTGTCAGGAGCTTGCTACAGCACGGGCTTCCCATGGGGTGACAGACTCCTTTGGGCATTCACCTACTCCAGTGTGGGGTCCTCCATGAGCTGCAGGTGGATCCCTGCTCCAGGGCAGACCTCCATGTCCTCAGGGGCACAGCTGCCTCACCAGAGTCTGCACCAAGGGGTGCAGGGGAATCTCTGCTCCAGCACGTGGATCACCTCCTCCCTCTCCTTCATTGAGCTTTGTATCTGCAGAGCTATTCCTCTGTGTGCCCAGGTTTTTTCCCCCTTCTTAAATCTATTATCCCAGAGGTGCTGCCACCACTGGTGGTGAGCTCAGCCTTGGCCAGCAGCAGGACCATCTTGGATCTGTCTGGCATTGGCTCCACTGGACATGGGGAAAGCTTCTGGCATCTTCTCACAGAAGCCACCTCTGTAGCCACACCGTTACCAAAACCTTGCCATGCAAACCCAATACAATAAGAAATCGTTATTTGTTTGGTATTGGATCAGATCACATACAGATTCTTCCTCTGTTGGAGCTCAGTTGTATTTTATTCCACCTATTTTGGAAGGGTGGGTTTGCATTTTGGATAATTGCCTGATAACTGCTGGAATGGGATGCCTCAGCTCTTCACCATGCAGTACACGTAGCTTGTACCAGAAGGCTTTTTTCAATTGAGGGAGTGGGAAAATGTTGCATTTTTTCACAGTGCTTAATACACTGTGATTCGGAAACCACTGGGGTTTCATTTTGCCCTAAATCATCACATTTTTAAGTTTTTGCCCCTTTCTCTAAAAGTCATGGGTGGGTGACACATTAGTTGGCTCTGCAAGGGCATCTCATACTTGGGCTATGGCTGGAATTTGTCAAGCCAGAATTTAACACAGTAGATCCTAAAAGCAAAGCTAAGTGTTGGGGATCTGTGGTTTGGTTTTGTGGTTTGTGGGGTTTGGTGGGGGGTTTTTTGCTGGCCATTTCTCCATGTGGGTACTTTCTGTTGCTGTCCCACAGTTAAGAAAAATAATCATTCCCTCACTCTGAAGCTGCTGCAAGGTCTGTAGACAGCAGTGGACTCTTTAAGGCAGCTGTCAGGGCCCTGGAGGCACTAGTAAGCCTTACTGACCCTGACCAGTATCCCACAGGACCCTCCTGACACCCACAGTGCCCTGAGAGAAGTCAGGGGATGGAGACAAGGATGGAGCCATTTCTCTTATATCATCCTGCTTCGGAGGACCAGGAAGCAGGAGCAGCCCTATGGGCTTGGCACTCAGGAGAACAGAGACAGGCTGCATATGTGATGGAGCAGAGGATGGCCTGGAGGCACATCACCCATGAGACATAGGTAAGGTACCCAGGTGGCACTTGGGCATGTGTTCTTACTCACCAGGTTCTTTGTGGATCTCTAAAACTGGTTCCTGCTGAAGTAGCTCTCTACAGAAAATTCATGCAGGGGATGAGTGGGAGCCAGGGGGAAAGTAACCAAAAGAAATAGCAGAAGGTATTTGTAGAGAATGTAAAAACATGGCAAGCTGCTTGTTCTGAGTATTACAAGTGCAACATATAACAGAAATCCTCTCTTTGCTTCTCATTCCAGCAACAGAACTTACTGTTAGAGAGGTAGTTTGTTAAATTCTCCTGTCGTGAACAGGGTCATGGTCTTGCCCAGCAGGCCAACCCTGGGAAAGCTCAGTCTCGGGTCTGTAACTCCTGGGGATTAAAATGGTGCCCAGATGGAAAGCGGTGTTAAAATGTTCACCATGTTAAAATGTTCACCAGCAACAAGCTCCACACAGTCTGAGGAATGTGACTGCACCTACTTCAGTGGTAGGACTGGGGAAGGCAGGATTCCAAGGCAGGAATTTAGCGTGGTTGGAAGGGTCACCTGTTGAGTCATGAGGTGTTGCTGTTACTCTGCTAATGATGCAGTAACACCTAATGATGCAAGTAATACCTAAGGAGAGATGTAAAAAGATGAGTGAGGAGCACTGAACCTCCCTCATGCTGATGGACAAAACCAAATTTTTGGCCCTTATATCACCTCAGGACAGAGGGGGAAACAAATCAAAACAAAACAACAACAACAAAAAGCCACACACATTTTTCACAACGGTGTTGTCTCTTTTTAAATGTTTACAACTCTTAGAGAAAACACCTGTTGTCCAGAGAGCGCTGCGATAGTTTACTCAGCAAAGACTGAAACACAGACCTGTCAGTGAGCTCTCAGGTATCACCAGGTTGTTTGGGATTTTATTTCTGGTAACTGTTCTGAGCAAAGTTTATCTTCTTCATTTTTCATTCCCAAGCCGCCGTAGCAGAGGCAGTACCTGGGAAGCCAGTCCAAAAGCATTCCCGTGGAGCAGCGGCGATAGCGTGGCCAGTGGTGCCACCTGGCTGCCAGGGGGGATGCTCGTGAGCCCGTCAGCCTGTGCCGACCTTCCCAAAACAACGTCTGGCTGTTTTGCCTTCTGCTGAAAAACAGGTTTGTTTTCGCTCAAGACATAAGATAAAAGGCCGGTGTTTCTGCGCAAGTTGTGTTTTATTGTACTTTCAACTCGTTCTTGTTTTATTCATCTTGCTTCTCGCCTTTCTTCAGATTTTAATCAGTTCTGATTTCAGTCAGATGCTGATGTGATTGCCTCTAATCCTCCTTCTACCAGCGATGGAAATATTCCCCCCTCCCCTCTCACCACCTGCACATTATCAGCCAGCTTTGCCCTCCCTTTGACCTTCCTGGTAATAAATATAAGTATTACTTTCACAAAAGAGACGTGGGCTCCTGTGTGGTAGGTTCCAGCAACTTTAGAAAAGATAAATGGCCAGGCCCATTCCTCAGACAGTCTAGGCAGCCCTGGATTTCATCAACAGCACAACTGTACCCCTTGCCTTCATCCCCTCTCTGATGTCCTAATGAACTAACAATAAAGAAGACATTGTCTATGCAAATTTTTGTATTTCTCTACCACTATTCAGAAAAAAAAAAAAAAGTGAAATCACTCGTACAATAAGAAAACCTTTTCATGAAGATGAGGACTGTTACTTACAAAGGTTTGAGCACAGGATTTCATTGTGAAAGCGTTCACCTCCCAGCAGACCCCATAAGCCACAGAAGACCTCCTGGATGCTCACATCATCTATGGATCCAGGCTCTAAAGCCATCCAACACCTGTGCAAACAGAGCTAGTATTACACAGGCAGTGTACCCTGCCGTAACATCCACTGTGCTGGGCTCCGTGCAAAGGACACACATCTTTCCAAGGGGAACCAAGGCAGTGATTTTCAGGGAAGACAATGTACCTACGTGGTGAAAAACTAACATGAATTGATCTTGGGTCTCAAAGCAGCAGCAAAGGATGACCGAGTTTCTCCCATGGCTCATCCGTCCTGAGGTACTCTGAGCTGCCAACCATCTGGCCATGGGGGAAGATACTGTGTTCTGAGTCATAGATGGCAGATATACTTGTACAGAAATACTTGTAACTCTGTTGGTGCTTATTAGCCACTCATTATACCTCTGCTTGTTCCAGGAATTGGTCTATGCCTGCAGAATATGGCCCATGCATGTGCCATGATGTGTGAAATGCAGCCAAAAAGCCAGAGACTATGATTGACACTCAGGAAAGGATTCACCAGGAAGGGGCTGATAGGCTCTCCCTGAAAATCCCATGCTATGCAGCATCAGCAGCCAACTGCTCCAGTTTTTCTTGGAGAAAAATTGTGTCTAGGCATTCATTGCTCCAGAGCATGACAAGGCAGATGTGGTGGTGGTAGTGTGATAAAAGAAGGAAATGGATGGCAGACTTAATGAAAATGACAGACTAACTAGAGTTAGTTGGAAGTGAGGACTAGGTGGATAAGCTGTTGATAACACATTTGTCAGAAAACTGAAAACCTCATTTAGTTGAAGCGGATGAATTCATGTAGACAAGTTCTGCAGACCAGCAGAACTCAGAAAGGAGCTCTGTAACCTCTGCTGTCCAAAGTCCTTCTGTGCTAGGAGCGCTCTGTAGAGTGTTCTTCCTAACCAGTTTCTTCAGTATCACTCACAGTAGTTTCCAGTGCACATCCCTGCTTGGTTTGCAGTACAGGTGACAAAGCAAAGTGTTGGGCTGTGACTGCAGGTAGGGTCTTTCACATCGCAGTGAAAGCTTGATCTTGATCCCTGGCACTGCAAGACCCTATTTTCAAGCACTTGCAACTTTGCCAAATTATAACTATTTGGAATGAAATTTTCCATGCCAGGTATCTGCCTCAGGCTGAAGTTTTTGGAAGATGTCCACAAACGCAGCCGTTTCCAATAATGAGGGTAAGGAAAAATTCATTGTTTTGTCCAAGTTAGAAAGCGATTGTGACCTTTCCTTTGAAAAGCTCTGGCATCTCTCTTCCTTGGAGAGGGTTGCCTTTCATCAGAGATGTCCCTTTTGCACTCCTGAAAATCTGCCCAAATTTGACTGCACTATATATGCCCTTAGGAAGCTGGATTTGCACATGCTCAGGGGGTAAGGAAGACATTCCTTTCATTGTAGCAATTGAACTCCTGACGTTTTCATCCTCCCTGAGCAGGTTCCAACTACAGTTCAAGCAGGACTTTCCTTTCAGTTTCAGCTGCAGACTTCCACAGCCCACAACAAGGCCTGAAAGGAGAGCCAGGAGTCTGTCTCTTGCACTCTCAGTGATATTCATTGGGGTGAGACAATGTGGAGGAGAAAAATTCCTGGATTCAAAGAGCCAGATGTGTGGGTGGTGATGAGGAAGGGAAGACTCAGGAATCCTCCCATCAAGACAAGTAGAAAGACAAGAACAGGGATGGCACACGGATGTGGAACAGCAGTGTGAGGTGGAAGGCAGGACAGTGATGGGAGGCAGAAGGATGTGGTGGCTGTAGAGAGGGGATGAAATGAAGAAAGAGAGGAGAGGAGAGGAGAGGAAAAGGCCAGAGAAATCTTATCTCACCTGAGAACTTGGTTCCCTGGAATGAGCTGCAGAGTCTGGGGTCAGAATTTTTTCCTGAAATGCAGCCTTAACCCAGACACCAAAATGAATATGTACTCTTTCCATTAATCTTCACAACTAGCAAATGAAAAAGGACTCATTTTTTTCACCTCTGAATGATGCTGTAAAAATGACTTATATCTGAGAGCTTGACTATAAAGACAGAGTGTCATGGGAAGAAAGGTGCATTAGAAAATCGATAACTCTTTATTTAAGGTAAGGCATGAATAGTGGGACATAATAAAAAGGTATTTTATAGCAGAGGACAGAGTTGAAATTCCACAACTAACTATAATTCCTTAGCTGTTTGCTGTTGAGATGACAAAGTCAGGTATTATGTTTGTAATGTTACTTTTTTTTTACTGTCTAATTGTCTTGTCAGTGTGCCATTTTCCATAGGTGCTGACTGACAGCTTCTGCTTCAAAACACAGAAAAACAACAAGCATGGATAGCCATACAATTTCAGATCTGGTGTTGGGACTGGTTATTCAGAGATGAAAAATCTGTGGCACAAGCTGCTCAGAAAAGTAAGCAGGACTAGACCATATCTTCTGGAAGGCTGATTTGGACTGAAGAGATGATTACTCCAGAAAAGGAAGCAATCCTGGGAAACTCTCCTTCTCTCTATTGCACTTTTTTTCAAATATTTTATTCACTGATACTTAGAAAGGTACATAAAAGTTGCACATCAATCATCATATCACTAGGTTTAAGTTCGCCTCATAGGAGTTTTCATTTCAATCAGAAAATTTCCACACTCCCGCAAACTAAAAAAAACGTTTAAAACTCTGACCAGCATTTTTGGAAAAGAACTTTTGACCCATCGACCTGTTTGTGCTGACACAAAGGAGCATGACAGTCCTCAGCATGTGTTTGCCTGACGTTCTTTGTACTGTATTTGCTGAATGCTTATGGCTCTGCCACAGGCACACACACTGTTTCCTAAAAGAGGGACTGGGGATGCTGAGGAGAACCACATGCCTCAAACTTGTGAGAGTGGGCTGATGGCAAGAACTTGTTAATATAAGAATGCTGATAGCACAGTTAATTTTTGATACTAGAAGAATGATTTTACGACAAAGGGAAAACCTGGCGTTTTAGTGTTGTTAAAGTCACTTGAAGGGTATTTCTTCATTGCTTGACTGTTCATGGGATATTTGAGTGTCCTACCTCAATGACTGGGCAAAAAACTCCTGTTTTGAAGCGTGCTGTCCACGAAGCACTGTTACCTCCAGCAGCTTCCCATAAAAAATAATACTCTCAGTCGCTTGTTGCTTCTGAAAAAGTCCCTCTGTTTGCCTTCAGGTCTCTTGCAGTGCCTACCTACATCAACAGCCTCACTCATGGTCCAGATCTGGAGTTGGTCCCTCTGAAGCCGTCACTTTCTTCCCTTTTGGACTTCATTTAAGGGAGCCAGTGCCTCTGTGAAGCCACTGAGAAGTCTGTTTTGGTGTCTCAAATCTATTGCCAAGACCTATAGGCTGACTGAGAAGTTGCTGTGCAGTAATTCTGCACAATTTGGTTGCTCAAGGTTCCTCTGAAAACCTCCAGGCATCGTTAGCATACGTGAATGACTGTTTAACATATGCTAATAGTTCCCAGGTGGAAAATGTTGACCTGCATTAGTGGATCCCAAATAAGTGAGGGAGTGTCACTGAGCAGCTCGACACACATCCCTCATTAGGAAGCCTATCACCATGTCAGCAAACTGGGCAGCCCAGAGGGATAATCAGCAATTTGTCAAAATACGGATTCAAAGATGCACAGAAATACACAGTCCTGCCCTCAGCCATACCAACACAAGGCCAGAGCCAACCTAGAAGGCTGCTGTTCTTACTGGGCTGAGGAAACAACACCTTTTTCTTACATTTATTTTTGGGTTATTTTTGACTGCTTGGGAGGTGCTCAAATATTATGTGATTGGAATTACACAAGCACCAAGGCTGAATGGGGACACATTTTTTCTTGTGGCAGATACATCTTATATATGCAATAGTGGAAGTAATTACTAGGTAATTTTTACTTTAAGCCATTGCCACCAAAACAGCCTTTGTAACTATTATTTCCCAAGAGGTCTCTGGACATGTGAGGTTTTCATGGTCACTTATTTACATGCCACTGGGGAGAGGACATTTGCCGTGCTGAATTTATCCCATCCATCAGCCTTTGGGCAACCATATATTCATCTCTTTATCCAGAATACTAACTACAGAGGAGCGACGTGTTGTTTGTTTGGGATTTTTTTTCTCACTGTCCTCATTCTTCTAGAGTCAGTAAAATTTTTTCAAAGCATCAGAAACTCAGAAATACAGGAAACTGCTCACACCACAGTCTGGAGTGTGGGTTCAGCTTGAGTGAATATTCAATTGCTTCTCCAAAGCTTATCTGGCCTAGCCAAAACCTCTTGAATTTACAAAATTGGGTTGGGCATTTTATGAGAACAGGATGTCTTACAAGATTTTCAGTATTTCCTCTGCTAACTAGAAAATACCATGAAATCAGTTTGGAAATCAGAATAATTTGTTTTGATTAAAAATGGATCGTAATGTTTCCAGATCCTAAAAAGATTCACAGTAAATTGGCTTGTAGAAATCAAGTGAAAGTGGAGGAGGATGACTCCTTTTATTTTGCCCTCCCTAATAGAGTTTGCTCTTCTCCAATGGCATCCAAAATAACTCTACCCTTGGCAGATGTGTTTCCCATTTCAAACCCAGCCCTACCCTTGCTCCAACGTTGCCTTGCTGCTGCAGCACCTTCTCTTGAAATAAATTATTAACAACTTGTAAATTCTAAGCCAGCAATTATTCTCCAAAAGGTCAGGCAGATCAAATGACTTCCACATCAGCTCAAAGCTCCTCCATCAAAAATGAGATGAAAGCACTGCAGTGTCTGATCCTCATTCCAATCCTGCATCCCAGGTTTCAAAGGCCACTCTTTGGTTTTGAGGCTGAGGGTGGGCAGTCAGATATCTTGAAGGGTTTTTCCTACAGGGCTGGTGGTGTGTCTGGTCTTTTGAACACATATGTCAGGTCTTTAACATTCGTGCTCATTAGGGTGGCCTGTTCGCTGTGTTCACAACTGAGCTGGCTTTACCTCTGCAGCAAAAAGTGAAATGCCATCTCCCAGCAGAGCCCGGATGAATCTGTGCTGAGAGACACGGTTGGCACTGTTTTGCTGGAGAGCAGGCACAGCAGCTACATCACACCACTCATTACATCTTCACCTGGCACACACCACCCAGTCTCCTGGGGAACCTTTCAACAGGAAAGGTTACTTACAGTTCCTATAAATTTTCCCCAGAAGAGTCTGTTTTCCTGTTTTTGCCTGTAAGAAGGAACAGCCACTCTGGTGACTGCAAACACATGAAATGTAGATGCCAAGTGCAGTGGAGCTCAACATCACTGTGACTCATGGGATGGGGCCAGGAAGTCTGCAGTGGCTCCTTATACCTGCTCTATCTTTCTATTTTCAGATTGGTTTTATTATTTGTTTCTCCTCTGGTAAGTAGACTTTGATAACTGAATTGTCCCTTTAACGATCCAGAAGATGGTCAGGCCCTAAAGGTCATCTGCTTTGTACACAGACTGTCACACTTCCTTATCTGTGACAATGGGGAATGACAAACAAGTGGGATCAGTGCTTTCAATATCCTGTTCTGAACTACAGCTTTTTATTTTATAAAACCTGCTCAATTTCAAAACTTGCAGAGATTAAAGAATTTGAGAGGGGAAGTCTCGCAGCCACCAACAGTTGACTTGCCACTTTAATGGCTACAGTAGAGAATAACTATACAACAGCATTGCAGGTGATCTGCAATGCTTCTTCCAGCGATTTCATTTGTACTGTCTGGCTTCCTAACAGTGATACATTGAAACCCAAAAGATGCCACAACACCAAGCCCTTGGGAAAACACTTTGGTGGGGATGGTGTTTGACATGGTGGTTTAAGGTGAACAAGTTGCTCTGGATTTAATTTCACCCCAACATATGTAAGTCTTTCTTTCAGGACATCAGAGCTAGCTAATGATGTACATGTACATATATCTGTATTTCTATGAATATATAAACTCTTCTGACAAGAAACTTCTTAAAACAAAAAGGGAAGCTCCCTGTAGCCAATAGACCAACCACTTTTCCCAGTGCAAATCTGAGACAAATGAGGCTGACTCAGTTGTTGGATATATAAACTAGAACAATAGCATCATATTGATCTAATTCCACTTACTCAAAACAGGTATTAAATCAGCTTTAACTGGAAATTGAAATGAAGATTTGATGACAAATACAGCTATTCACCAAAACAGTGTATTTGTGAGGTAGTTACTGTGTTCCTGGAAATGCAAATCAAAATTTACTTTTCGTTAAAAATAACCTCAATTTAGGAACACCTTCTCAAACCCGTTACTATTACAGGGAATTTTAAACAGATCAAACTACATTATGTCTAAAAGACCAGACTTTCTGGTCTTACAAATCTGCAACAAAAATGCAGCAACAGAGCCTGGTCTTGGGTTTAAATGGCTTATTTAACCCCTAATTCTTGAAGCTGAAGGTGTTAAGAGGTCATGCAGGTGGAAACTGAAGATTTATTCAAATTCCTTTCTACTGTCACACCCTGGTATGGCTTAAGCTGTTAGAGAGGTCCAACATTCCCTGTATGTGGTGGTGTCATCACATAGCAAATACTTGCTGACCACAACAGAGCCTTCGGTCAGGTGTGTCTGGCGCGGTGGAGTCTCAGTAAAAGATCTGCATTCTTTCCCTTCTGAAAGCTGAGATATGAGCGCTTTAAACAGCTAGGTCTATCTGCAACCATCCCCTTCAAAGTCAAAGAACCGCCTCCCTCCAGTGAAATCTAGACAGGGAAAAGGCAAAGCTTCTGCAAGAAGACCACTCAAAATACATATCTTTATAAGAAGGCATTTCCTGCAGTCTTCTTCTCCATCAGTCCCAGAAGACTTCTTCCAGCAAAGCACAAAGCTCATCTGTGAGCTGGGAGTGCACAGGGCACCCCAGCAGTGAGTGGAGTTTAGAGGGCACAGGGGAGCTATCATAGGGCAGATAAGGTGAATTCTCCTTATCCCAAACTATAGTGCAACAAAAAAAATCTAAAATGACCAGAAAACATACCAGAGAAACTCAAACAGAGGGCAAGGGAATCAGAAATTAACCCAATAGAGTGCTGGACCTGTGTCACCCTCACTGCCAGATGTCTGTTCTGTGTCCTCCACTCCTGCACACAGCATGGTTCACATTTCTGCTTCTTGTCAGAAAACCTTGGCAAACAGCTCCTTGACCAGTTGGAGGATCCAGGTAAAATTTTGGGAAATGGCATTTTTTGTGCCCTCACGGCTTTTGTGTTAATGTTTAACTGGGACCTTTTCACTTCGAGCTGATTGCTAACACGGATTTCACACCCCTGAAAGAATGTTAGAAGCCCACAAAGAAAGACATTGTCTGCTTTGTTTAACAAATGACATTATTTCCTTTCTGCCTAGCAACCCGTAACAGGGCCAGAGGATTTGTAACAGGGAGCTAGAGACAGTGAGCAGGACGGAGCAGTTCAAGCTAGCAAATAGATCTCATGCCTTCGTTGCACTTTAGAGCTTAGGCAAGAACTTGCTAGAGCATAAAAAAAACATGGCTCTCTTAATCCAATAACTGTAAAATAACTCCACAAACTCAGATGCTTACCAGTTCATCAGAACTGTAAGAAAATACTGCTTCCAAAACTATTTCAAAATACATTTTTTTAATTACTAATTGCTTTATATATATTTCCATGCAGACAGTAAGATCATCACCTCATCATGCCCTAAATTTCCACCATGGAGAACTGATACAATAAAGTTAATTAATAATGTAATGATAACAACAATTGTAAAAATAGTAATAGAACTAATAATAACAATATCAACAAATAATAATAATGTTACTGTAAACACTAACAGATCCATAATTCTCTGGCATTTCTCACACTTCTTCATAGTTTTCATTCTCTTTATGTCTCTGATATGCTGAAAGTATATATGTGCTTTAAAACTTCCTTATTTTATACCTTGTAGTGATTAGGCTTGTTTACAGCCAAGTCTTATGAGTCAGGCTTTGTCCTTCACGTAAAGGGTGCAGTGGGACAAAAGAAAGAGGCTGGTCAAGGATTAAAACTGTCAGCTTGACCAGGCACTGACTTGCAGGTCATGTATGTGCAGCAGAGCTGGGGAGGAGAAAGGAGGACATTGCTGTAATATGCATAGATTTGTTTGTCAGCCCAGAGTGACATGATGATTTGATCATGCACTGGTGAGACCAGAAAGCATACCAGGGAATAGCAGGGGCTAGATGCTCTGCAAGAAACAGCAAGCCAGAGCCAAGAGTGGCAACAAGGCCACTAGGGAGGTAACAATAATAACTCCATTCCTTAAGCCCATGGATGGTAGCCAGGGTCAGCCACAGCCCTTTTTACAAGGGCAGGTAGTGATAAGACAAGGAGGAATGGCTTTAAACTGAAAGAGAGTGGGTTTGGATTAGATATTTGGAGAAGTTTTTTACTTCCAGTGACAAGGCACTGGAACAGGCTGCCCAAAGAAGTTGTGCATGCCCCATGCCTATTAGTGTTCAGGGCCAGGTTGGATGGGGCTTTGAAGAACCTGGTCTAGTGGAAGGTGTCCCTGGTCACGGCACGGGGGTTGGAATGAGAAGACCTTCAAGTTCCTTTCCAATCCAAACCATCCTGTGACTCTATGTTTGCCAGACAGGTCCTCAGTGATGAGGCAGAGCTGAGGCCATGCTAAGAAGGCAAGTCAGTGGGTTGGGGTGAGGATGAGCAAGATGTAAGTTTGGATCAGGTGAATGCTGACCATGAGCCTGGGCAGCCCAGACCTCAGGAGATGGGGGACATGGCTGCAGAGCCCCTTGGTGTGCACAGGGCATGGGCAACATGTATGACTTGACACCTTTCCAGCTTCTTCCTGAGATGGAAGGAACAGAGACGTATTGACTATGTTCACATACATCTCTTTGGGTAATTAGATTTAAAGACCTCAGAAGAATCTCCTGTCAGTAGGGTTTAAAATGCCCACATGCAGGTGGCACTTGGTGTCCCCACAGAAATCCCTGCCAGCAGATGCTGTGACATATGTGAAATATAGCTCAGCTCAAGGGGAGATCAGGCTAGTACTTAGAAGATAAACCTATTGAGGGTTGTTAGATACACAGAAAACACAAAGAGCTGAAGAAATTCCAGAGCTGAAGACAGAGGTTAGGAGGATGCTCCAGGGAAGCATCTTATTTTCTTTTCCTGACTTTACTTTTCACTGTTTCTCACAGCCACTGCTGGAGACAGGATACTGAGCTGGAGGAGACCTTGATCTGACCCAGGACAGCTGCTTTGATGAATACTCTAGTGCCACTGAAGGATCAATTTCATCCCTTTTAGATCAGGAATGATTCAGACTCCCTACATAGTTATTAGGTAGAGATGGTCCTCAGTGAAAGACTCAGCCAAAACTCATCTTCTTCTCTTCAGAACACAAAGACCATTCCCTCAGAATCCTAGGATGAATGTAGGATGAATCTTGTTCTTAATGTTGTTTCCAATCTTACCACCAACATAAGAACAATAAAAAAATAATTTTCAAACTCCTTGTCCCTTTGAGAATTACAGATGAAAGTTTAAATACTTTATTTTCTCAAATAATTGCAAAACTGGACAACTAATTTGATAGTATTTGATAGTATTGTAAATGATAAAGTATTGTAAATGATATAGTATTGTAAAAAGTTCTTCTGAGCATACATCTAATGATATCCTTCATAAGAACAATCATTGGGTATGTAACTAAGTTATGATTTATATAGACAAATGTTCTATTTTCTTGCATAATTAATCTGGTCAGATCAGAGTTTTGTTGCAGAGGTATTTTTCTATGTTATAGATATACATTATGTTATCTCCTGTATATATGACAGGTAAGTTCTAAACAGGCATGGTCCTGTGAATGATCACAATGTCCTTTTTGTGGTTTCTTTTACTGTTTTACCTGAAAAGACAGGTACCTTCTTTACCCCTGCCCAAATAAACAAACTTCATTAGGGACAGGCAAAACAAAACTCCAAACAATTAAAAATCTGTCTACAAGTGGCCAAGCATAGCATGTCCCAACTCGAGCTGTCTGCACGCAGTCAGCCAGAAGACATCAGAAGGTGTCTGCAGAACAGCTGGAAAAAAGCAATAGCACAAGCAGGCACTCACAGCCACATACAGACAAGGCAACAAAATGAAGGGAAATACAAATATTAAATGAACATTCAAAGCTTGGCCCAACTTTCATTTAGTTGTAAGTGAAAGCCATTATTGCAATACAGTACATGATGGCTTTAAATTTTATTTTCCCAAAACCTAGGATGGTTCCGTGAGCTTTTGAGCACTACAGTAAAACTTAAAACCAAAATCAATCAGTGTTTTCAGGTTCCCTTTTAAGAGCTGAGATTTAGAACCTAGATTAAAGTCTAGGTGAGTAGTGCAACTCCAGGTATTTGATAATTAAGCAGTACATTTAATTTTTTGCCATTGTTAATGCATCTAGTATACAAGGATACGTAGTATGCCCACATATGCAAAGTAGCAGTGAACTTCATTTTTGTCCCCCACATCACATGAATTCTGTGATTATTTTAACAGCAACACTTGTTTTTCCTTATTTCCATTGTTTAATTGGAACAAAAACAACCTGCAGCCTCACTCGCAAAAAGCATAAATCTCCCAGTTCAGTAATCTGTTAAGTCGAATTGTGTTCGAGCACTGGGGCTGTATGAGAACTCAGGCAGTCCAGGAAGTGTTTATAGAGATAAGAGGTCTGCAGAGAGAGGAGGGGTGGGGGGTAAAGAGACTGATTCGTGCGGGATTTCAGTTGTTCTGGGGCTCAGAGGGACAACGAGCATGGTGGGGACTGCAAAGAGGGCTGAGTTTGATGGCACCACACAGCCTTGGTCCTCTCAGAGGGGCTTTGTCTTGCTTGAGATACCGGGGAGATGGACTGAGTAAAAGACTGAAAAGGTTTCGTCTCACGTGCATGTCCAAATTCAGGACTGAGAGGCTCTCGGCAAAGCTGTTCACCTGCAGGCACTGGAGCAAGCATCCCATCGGGAAGACAAACAGGCACTAGGGGAACGTGAGCACCTTTCACGTTGCCCAGAAAGCTTGTGATGGGAGACTTAAAGAAATGCATTGTGTGGCTTACAAACAAAAGCCAAAGTAAACAAAAAGCAATAACTTAGCCCTCAAAAGTCATCGATTTCCCCTATTCTCACACAAAGTGCTGCAGCGTCAGGAATCCGTGTCAGCAGCCAGCACCAGGAAATCCTGACTCCCGGGGTCTAAAGCTCAAAGGGATCATTAGTTGCAGCAGATCAGCACACAGGCAGAAGCACAGCTGGGAATGAGACATGCAGGAACCTCTTGCGGACAGAAAGAACCCAATAAAAATGACAGTAAATGAAAGAGGGCATCAAACTAATTCCTCTGCTGCTTTCACACTGGGAGACTGAGTCACAGCTTCAGAGGGCCATGGGCAGAGAGCATGTAAAATAGCGAGTCAAGGTGCTGAGAGCTTGAATTCTGAAGCATTGATTTTGTGTGCTTACAAGCAGCAGGGAAAAGAAGGCTCTTTTTAAGCCGCTAAAGTAATGAAGGAAAGCTTAATATTGAATATTTATTAACTAATTAAAGGAGTATGCAACTAGTTTCCAAATTAATTTGCTCTGGAAAGCTGTTCGAAGTTGCTGAATCCCATGTGAAAAGTGCACTGGAATAGAGTGGCGGGGTCTGCCTTCCTACTTCCACACAGTGAGCAAGTAATTTAATTTAATGCAAGTAATACAGGAAGTTTCCTTAACCCAGCCAGGGGACACATTGTGATCCTGAAAAGGAAGGTGCTGAAGGAACACAGAAATCGTATAAATTCCTGATTTCATGGTCCCTGTAAAAGTTGTTAAAAACTAGACAAACAAACTCATTTTCCCAGTGGCATGAATGTAGTGGGAAGTGAAAGGATTAGTTTGATTTTGCTTGTGACAGAACACTTATAAACTGTGCTAAGGGCTTAGGCTATGTAGATAGGCTGTTTTTCAAAGCCTGTCTCAATATTATCTGTGCTGCCTCAGCTGCCCAAACCTGAAAATTTCTAAAGGCATTTCAGGGTATCTGTTTGAAATGCCCATCTGGAGATGTGCAGCTGTCACACAAGTAAGGTTGTCTGACACCTTTCAAGAGTGAAGGTTGAAGCTGGTTGAATTACAGAGATTAACAGAGAGGATGTGGAGATGAAATACCAAAGGGCAGCACAGAACCACTAGGAAGTCTCGGCTTCTTGATTTGCGTAACTAAATAGCAAATGTAAAATGTACAAATGTAAAATCAATGCTTGCAGGTTTGCTATTTGGACTTGGCAAAACTCTACTCAGATACAAAAGGATATAAAAGTCTATCCAAGTATTTGGAACAAGCAGCTATCAAACATAGTCCAGAAGAGAGAACTGAGGGACAATAAGGCTGGAAGCAAAAAACTGACAACAGGAAATACATGTTTAAAATGTAGGTGCTGTATCTGATTGACCAGGAACATAGATGGAGCTGTTACAGACAAAGTCCTTAACTCAATGTACAGCTGCAGACAAGCTGCTCCTTTTGAGCTGACACCAAACATACTACACTTAAACTTAAAGAGATAGATTTAAAGAGACAGGTTTTCAATTTAAAATGTGCTACTAAGAGTGGATCCATTGAGGATGGTGACAGACTCTTTCCAGTGGTACCCAGCAACAGGACGAGGAGCAACGGTCATAAACTAAAACACAAGAAGTTCCGCCTCAACATGAGGAAGGACATATTTCCATGGAGCGTGGCAGAGCACTGGAACAGGCTGCCCAGGGAAGTCACGGAGTCTCCTCTGGAGACATTCAAAACCCACCTGGAGGCATTCCTTTGTAACCTGATCTAGGTGACCCTGCCTTGGCAGGGTGGTTGGACTAAATAGTCTCCAGAGACCCCTTCCAAACCCAACAATTCTTTGAATTCTGCTTTCCCAGTGCTTTCTCACTATAGTTGGCTTCTTTATTTATACACCTCAAATGGAATTGCCGATCATCCAAGACACTCTCCCAAGGTCCACCATGATGATCTCCTGGCTTTTTTCAGATCCACCTGTGGCTTTGTCATGGCAGCTTGCAGAGCTATCTAGACACAGGCAGGCAAAATTTGGCATAACAAGATAAAAAGGGATGGTTTATAGCAGCCTCTCATCTTCTCTAGAGTGGCTACATAAATATAATGGCCAGTCTTCGCGAGCGAAGATTTGGGAAAGGTCATTAACCCTTCGAGCCTGCACAGTGGATTTTTTAGGTGAGACACAGCGTGCGCTGAACTGAGCCCACCCTTTAATCCTGAGGTTCATCTGCCGGGGCCGAGCAAACTTGGACAGTGGCAGTGAGGTCCCCAGGACGTAGGTTTGTTTAGAGTGACCTTCTCTTAGATGGATTGCCTTACAAGGCTGATGAGCTCCATCTGCCCGGGGGCTGGGAATTGAACCCGGGTCGCAGCGGTGAGAGTGCAGCACCCTAACCACTAGACCACCAGGGGCCCCAGAGTGGCTACAGGGGCAAGGGCAAATGCACATGGATCATTTAAAGTACACACATATGTTTTCTGCCCATGGCCCAAGAGCAATGCAGAGCTGTTGGTTTTACTGTGCCACCAGATTTTCCCAGGCTTTGCCTCGCTTTGTCAAGAAACCAGATGTACTGAGGATTAGCAGGCTTGATGTCCCACCCCCTTCATGCTTTTCCTCTCCACTAGTTGTGTGCAGCCAGGCACCCAAACCCTTCCCTCATCTTTACCCATTTATCCTTTTTCAATTCATGTTGGCATCTTACTTCCAAACTCTCCCAGTTAAATCCTGACAAAAATAGGAGTCAGCTCCTTGCTCCTCAGCTGAATTGTAGATGCACCTAATGTACTAATAACCTTGGGTCATGTTTCCTCTGGTGCTTTCTGTTTGTGAAGTCTCCAACACAACACAGAGAGCATTACCAGCCACACATAACCTGTGCTTAAGGTTCCACAGCCTGTGGCCTGCTGTGGCAGAGCTGCTGGCTCACTGCTGACTACTTTTCCCCATGTCAATCTTGGAGCTGTTGGGATTCTTTTGCTTTGTTTTGCTCCATTTACAGCACAGCTGTGCATCCTTACCACACCTGCAGAACAGGAAATACATCCAGTATCTGATGGCAAAGGGGGCAGAGATCACTGTTTGTGGAGTGCATGGAGAGACTGAAGAGGACTGAGAGCAATGCCACAGTTTTCCGTGGTGCTCTGAACAAATACCAGTGTCTGGCAGCTGAGCCCAGCAGAACAACTCATTGTTTGTGTGTTGAAGAACTTCCAGCCTGACTATCCAGTCAGCAATGGGCTACTCCTACCCCATCATCCTGCAAACTGCTGTGTTCATTGGCATCCTTGCCTGTTTATTTAGGTGTGACAGGTTTCCGTTGTTATTTGGATCAAACCAGTCTCATTATGTTCATTCCAAACACTGCTTGTGTGCTGTTTTGTGGACATCTCCTAGGCGTGCAGGGTACCAAGGAGATTAATAACATTCAAATATTTTCCCAGAGGTCGGTGCAAGAAACAAATACTGGTATTGACCTTGCAGACTTGAGACACAGATAAGAGGCATTCAGAATGTGAAGGGACTTAAGTCTTAATGCAGCAGAGGGAGAACATTATACTCCACGGGATTTCAAGACGGTTTTCTTTTCTGGAGACTCAGTGATACTCCCTCTGTTGTAAGACCTCAGGGCAGAACTGCTCTGTGCAGTTGCAGCCTACAAAGGAGGGTGGTTGAGCTCTGCAGAAAAAGCCTACACGCAGTGAGTCTCCTCAGAGTATCACCCTATCGTCATCTTTAATGTGCAGACTGTCCAGTTCTGCTCATCTTTAATCTATGCTTATCACCTGCAATAACCTAGGTAGGTAGTAATACTGACACAGCTCTCTTACTTTGGATCTCAGTGTTCAAAATCTTGCAGGTATTGTAGGAACAGCCACAGCAGATTTTAATGATCTGGACCCAGAAAGTACTCACTAATAAGAACCTGTGTTGGCACTCACAATAATGTCAAGTCTTTAATAAAAAAAAATTACCTATGGGGAATAGAACTAAAAAGGAGTAAAATGTAAGTGCAAGGCTTCAGATGGGTTTCCCTCACCATCAGGACCTTCCAGGAGCTGCTGTATTTCAGGACAACTATTTTACAAGCACAGTTACACGTACTGGTGATTGAGTTCCTGACCACAAACACATTTCAGGCTAGTGGGGCCCCATCCTCAAACATCAGCCTCCATTCCCAAATGTCAAAAGGAGCCAGTCTGCCTGAGTACTACACAGCACAGTGCTCACAGAACTGAGATAGTCCCATGAAGACCACCTTTAGGGAACCCCTGAGGACAAGGTCTGAGTTCTGCACAGCTGTGTACCTGGCTCTAGAAGTGACCTGGTGCTGGGAACATGGGGAGACTTGCTGCTTCCCTGCCTCCTGCAGGAGGGTTGTGTCAGTGCACAGCAGCCCTGCACCATCACATCTCTCCACCTGGTGGCCAAGCCACCTCTCCTGTAAAGTCACTTTTGGTTTCAGAGACATGGAATTGCCATGATGTGTACCACTAAGGCCATTTCCAAGTGGTGACTGAGTAACAGCCAAACTCCTTTTCCCACTTCCCTTAAAGCCAAATTTCCCTCCTGCACTGGAAGAACTGGAGAGAGATTTCTTCCCACTTCTGAAGTGGAATTCACTGCCTTTCACCACGCCATTCTGGTCCTTGACATCCTCTTATGCATCCTATTCTCTCTCAGATACAACTATGTAAAAGCAGACACAGCATTCAGTGTATGTGGAGATAACAAATACATGACTTCAATACACAGCCCCATGCTAGCCCATGATACAGTACCTGGCATCCCTGCATCTGAGTAATGTTTGTCTCCTTGGCACTTGAAGCCTTGCCAGTCTTGCCATCTGTGTCTGCCTGCTCAGGCCGCATCTACCCAAGGCTCTTGTTCTTGGCTGCTTGGTCTGAGCATTTCATTTTCCAGCTAGAGAGGTTACAACGTTGTCCCTTCCCAAGTCCCTAGGCAACCTGACATAAATAGATCTATTTAGAGTGGAGGTTGGACTAGATGGCCTTTGGAGGGGCCTTCAAACCTAAATCACTCTACAGTTGTAGTACCTGAAACAAAGATCCAAGACTAGCAGTAAAACAAAGTGGATGATCAAGGATGGGGTTAAACATGCAGCAGAGGAGAGGCCATGAAGCCCAAAAAGCAGAACTGGGTAATGAAACCACCTGAGAAAGCTTTAGCAAGCCTTTTGGTGCCAAGAAGGATGAGGACAACTTAAGATGTGTCTGATGGCCCGCACAGAGCCCATCAGTACCAGGCAGGAAGCTGATAAAGCAATCTGAAGAAATCACCTGAGCATAAATGCAGGCAGGATTTGGGAAAAGAAATATAAAACTTTAGCTTTAGTAAGGGTAGTTTACGTCATCAGTATGGGCTTACAAATTTAAAACTGTATTTGTAAAGATCTAGGACTTCTCTACTCCTCTTGAAGGAATGCAAAACAGCAGATTCATGGAGAAGGAAGAAGTCAATATGTATTAAACAGAGCACAGTCTACCCCATCCACACATGGGAAAATTAGACAGGTAAGAATAAGGATTTAAATATAGTTGACCTAATTCTTTCATATTTTGACCAGCAGAGACTAAAGGTATTTGCTCACTTTCCTTAGTAAGTACAAACCCAGATCTACCATTACCAAGTCTAGAAGAGAAAGAAATATTACTTACATTATATGGTCAGGTAAGGTTCATGCTATTTTTGGATGAATACAGGGTGCAGATCCCATGAGTGATTTCATTAAGAAAATAAAGATTTACAGAAGAATTTACCAACACATAGGCAGCAGCTGGAAAAGTGCAGAGTTACAATCGCAGGGCCAGTTGGGCACAGGACACAGGGAGATTTTATGTGAAGGTTTTTTGTTTTCTTTCAAACAAGACCTAATTCCACAAATGCAAATCGTGTTTATGATCCTTTTCATAAGCCCTTAAATCCACTTGTTAATGTTGGATGCTAAGCAGAATCTTGGCAAAGAGGTAACAAAGGAAGAAACTTAATGATCAGTAAACCACAAGAACAGAATAACTAACACATATACCTTGTGACAATTATTATATAGAAAAAGGTGATTTCATGTTTATGGGACAGTATACTAGCGTGATCCTTCAATCTGCCATCTAAGGGAAGGTAGGGGATGGAGAGCCACACAGCAGCAAAGACATGATGGTTATTGACATATTAGAAACCACACAAGCACCTGAGAATGGTTCCACAGGAATCAGAGCTTCTCCCCAGAAAAAGGCAGTGGAATCAATGCACCCACTGAACATATTTACACCTGTGCACCCAGTGTGGGCAACAAACAGGAGTAGATGGAAGCCCAGGAAGACTGGATAACTTTCAAGAAGGAAACCCTAAAGGCACAGGAGCAGGCCATCACCATGTGCCAAGAGATGAGCTGACAGGGAAGACTGACCTGTCTGAACAGAGAGTTTTGGCTGGAAATCAGGGAAAAAAGGAGAGTTCATAACCTGTGGAGGAAGAGGCAGACAACTCAGAAGGACTAGAAGGATGTTGGTAAAGTTATGCAGGGAGAAAATCAGAAGGGTCAGAACTCAACTAGAACTTAACCTGGCTACAGCTGTAAAAGGCAATAAAATGTTTCTGTAAATCATCATGGCTGGGCTTCACGAATGAAGATTTGGGAAGGGCTCTACCCACATTTGCTGCAAGCACACTGGTGGCTAAAAAGGCCAATACGAGATAGACAAGTCCGGTTGCAAAAGGCACAGCAGAAGGACTCCCTAGGCGGTATCGGCAAGACACGATTCTTTCTGAGTTGTCTTTTCTCCTCGAGAGTGATCCTGTGTGCGTTCTCAAAGGATACAGCAGCGTTATAGATGGTGTGTCTCCAGGCCTGCCGATTGGAGGCCAGAGTAGACCAGTTATGTTGATCAATATGGCCAAGGCTGAGATGTTGTTTCAGGGAGTCCTTGTATCTTCTCTTCAGGGCTCCTCTCTTGCAGCAGCCGGTGGCAAGTTCACCATAAAGTAAGATCTTAGGGAGGTGGTGGTCCTTCATCCTTGAGACTTGTCCTGCCCAGCACAGCTGTGTTCTCAGTAACATGGCCTCAATACTCATAACTGCTGCTTGTTCTAGAACAGATGTATTGGTCACATAATCTGACCAGTGGATGTTTAGGATTGTACAGAGACGGCTTTGATGGAAGTGTTCTAGGAGTCGCAGGTGGTGACAGTAGATGACCCATGATTCAGATCCATATAAAAGAGTGGACAGCACGATGGCTCTGTAAACACTTTTCTTCAAGTGTTTATTTCGCCAAACTCTTTTATGGAGTTTTCCAAAAGTTTCTTAAATACAACAGCAACAAAAGGAGAGCTAAGGAGAACTTCCATTCATTACTGGACATAGAGGAATCATAGTGACAAGGGAGGAGGAAAAGGCTGAGGTACTTCACGCCTTCTTTGCCTCAGTCTGTAAGAGCAAGACCAGTTTTTCTCAGGGTACATAGGCCCCTGAGCTGGACAACAGGGACAGGGTGCAGAATGAAGCCCCCATGATCCAAGGGGAAATGGTCAATGATCTGCTACACCACTTAGAGACCTACAGGTCTATGGGGCCTGGTGGGATCCACCCAAGGGCACTGAGGGAGTGGTGGAAGTGCTCAACAAGCCACTTTCCATCATTTACCATTTTCCCTGGCCCACCAGGGAGGTCCCAGCTGATTGGAGGTTGGCAAACAAGATGCCCATCTACAAGTAGGGCTGGAAGAAGGATCCAGGGAACTCCAGGCCTGGCAGCTTGAGCTCAGTGCCATGGAAGGTCATGGAGCAGAGCATATTGAGTGCCATCACGCGGCATGTGCAGGACAACCAGGGGATCAGGCCCAGCCAGCAGGGCTTTATGAAAGGCAGGTCCTGCTTCACTGACCTGATCTCCTTCTGTGACAAGGTGACCTGCTTGGCGGATGAGGGAAAGGCTGGGAATGTTGTCTACCCAGACTTTAGTAAAGCCTTTGACACCATTTCCCACAGCAATCTCCTGGAGAAATTGGCCTTCCATGGTGTGGATGGGCATACTCTTCACTAGGTAAAAAAACTGCCTGATGGTCATGCCCAGAGAATATTGGTAGATGGAGTTAAATCCAGCTGGGCCAGTCACAAGTGGTATTCCCCAAGGATAAGTATTAGGGTCAGTCCTGTTTAATATCTATATCGATAATCTGGACGAGGGGATCAAGTGCACCCTCAGTCAGTTCACAGATGACACCAAGCTGTCTGGAAGTGTTGATCTGCTGGAAGGTAGGAACACTCTGCAGAGGAATCTGTACAGGCTGGATTGATGAGCTGAGGCCCATTGTGTGAGGTTCAGCAGGGACAAGTGCCAGGTCCTGCACTTGGGTCACAACAAACCCCTGCAGTGCTCCAGGCCTGGGACAGAGTGGCTGGAAAACTGTACAGTGGAAAAGGACCTGGGTGTGCTGGTCGACAGTGGCTGAACATGAGCCAGAGTGTGGCCAGGTGGCCAATAAGGCCAATGGCACTTGGCCTGTGTGGCCAGCAGGACCAGGGCAGTGACCATCCCCCTGTACTCGGCACTGGTGAGGCCTCACCTCAAATCCTGGTTCAGTTTTGGTCCCCACACAACAGGAAAGACATTGAGATGCTGAAGTGAGTCCAGAGAAGGCGAATGGAGCTGGGGAAGGGTCTGAACCACAAGTCTGAACAGGGGTGGCTGAGAGACTTGGGGTTGTTTAGCCTGGAGAAAAGCTGGCTCAGGGAGGGACCTTATCTCCATCTACCAGAAAGAAGGTTATAGTGAGGTAGGGGTCAGTCTCTTCTCCCAGATAACAAGCAAAAGAACAAGAGGAAACAGCCTTAAGTTATGTCAAGAGTTGTTTAGATGGGATATTAGGAAAAATTTCTTCACCAAAATGGTTGTCAAGCATTGGAACTGCCCAGGGAAGTCACCATCCCTGGAGGTATTTAAAAGATGTGTACGTGTGGCACCTGGGAACATGGTTTAGTGTGGAGTTGGCAATACTGGGTCAGTGGTTGGACTTGATGATGTTAAAGTTCTTTTCAAACCTAAATGATTCTGTGACTGTACAAACAACAATCCCAAGCAGCAACTATCTGCACTGACAGCTATATTAATTCATCTAAACTTGGATGGAGACAGGGACATCAGACCTTTAACTTCAAGTTACTTTCCAGAATCAACATTCACCAAAGTCTTGTTGGAATGAGCAGGCACAGAGCCAGGATTGCACATTCATACCACTATGTTCAGCTTCTATTGAAGCAAAAGGAAGATCTACCATTAGCTGAAATTGGGGTTTTTCACACACAGCTGATGTCTGGTGAGATTTGGGAATGGTATTTGAAACCTGATGACTCTGAATCTCATTGATTTATTGTATCATTAATTTATATTTTTCATGTTTTTGAGATCTAGCTGCGACAGCTGACAAATCTGTTCTGCTTCCCCATTTCACATCCAGGTTTTAGATACCTAATTTTACTCTAGTGTAATCACACTATATATTAACTGAGACAGTGTTAAGCTTGAAATTCATTCTGGACCTTCCCAGAAAAGCCATACAATGGGCTGGTTTCTTCAGTTATTTTATTACATCAAGCTGCATAAACCAGGAATGGTGCTCTGAAATCAAGTACCTCTTCACTGTTGGACACCTATTCAGTCATTAGCAGAGCCAGCTTTGTGGAAGTTCAGCTGACATGTTTTCCTATAGGTCTCACCTATTATAGCACTCAGTTATCTAGACTCTGGATTAGTCTTCTGGGTTGTACATTGACAGCCCTTGTGCCTTACCTGCTAACATCCCACCAGCCTTTCCAGAAATGGTTTCAGGGAACATAAAACAAGACTACCATGTCGGTCCACCCCAAAGGCCTGGCACAAAGCATCCCAGTCCTTCCAAAGCCTTGCATGCAGGGAACCAGGATGATGCATACTGTAATACCTTGTGACCCAGTGTGTTTTCCATTGCTTTCATAGGATTACAAGGAACTGAAACTTCATTAAAAGCTCCTAATTGAGCTTTCTATTTCTTTGTTATTTTCTTCAAGGGCATTTCAATCCATTCAGGTCACAAAATGTGAGGAAGTAGGGTGAGAAAGAGCATGGAAGTGAGATACTTTCCTCCTTTCCCAAAGCTACAGCCAGATCAAAACATGCCATATATTTTATGACAGAAATTGTACTTGTCACAACCCAGGAAAAATCTCTGCGTCCTGCAGTTTCCCCTCCTGATAACACTGTAGAAAGCCCCTTCACCACTGTGGCTCTATTTCTCATGTTCCTCCTCTCTGAACAACACCATAGGTCTATCTCAAATCATGTCTGGGTCATCACCCCAGGTCCCTTGGCTGCTCAAGAAAGGTAGATGCAGCATCAGGACAACTGGCTGACTGTCCTGCTCCAGACTGCAGTGATCACGCATAGATCTGAATTACACAGATGTCCCTGCACAGCCTTCATCTGCTGATTTGCTTTGCCTATATTACTGTCTCTCACTCCCAAATAAACAACCCATCCTGCTTTAAACTTTCACCTGTGGTCCTAGCTTTGCTTCTTGTATACCCTGGTTTTTTATTTTGGCCTTGGTCAGAACCTCCACTCTGCATTTATCATATTTCTACACTATTCAACTAAGTAAACTCCCAGTGATTCCTTTCATATCTTTTGTCTGTAGGTTTCACCCACTATTTTTAATTAGTTTAACCCTAGGTTAAGTTGGTTATATGCTTTTCCTCAAGTCCAGCAATTTCTCTCACTGCTACCCTGTTAGTTACCCTCCAATGGATTCTCCATCCACAGAGATTTAGGCAGATGCATGGAAATAAGCCTTAGTCTTGGCAATAGCTCCGATCTAAGCAGGAGGCTGGACTAGATCTTTGGGTTACACAGAAGTTTCTGCACCACTATTTCTATGATTCCTTCATGACACAGCACCTGTAAGGATCTTCCTGTCACCCTGTATTTGGGACCTGTGAACTATTACATTGTATAGTCTTTGAATTACAACTTTGCATAGCCTCTCTGCTGTATTAGGTGTACTCGTTCATGCTCAGAAAAAGATCTTCACAGGAACTAAAATAATGTAAGATTTTCAATGAATTAAAGAAGTTCCATAAAAATTCAGCCACCCCTTACACTGACAACCTGTCTGCCTGGGAATAGATCTAACAACGCTCCTCCATCATTAGGTCACGCGATTCAAAACTTCCAACAGGCTGCCTCCTTCCCTGCCACCACATAGGTATTTTGTTGTTGGTTACACGCTGGAGAGCCAGTGGAATGCATTCTTGCAAAGCCTAATCTCAAAACCATTTTGTACAGAGTATTGGATCAGTCCTGCTTCCTAATTCCAGAAGTGGGCAGATGGCAGAGAGCAAAGCATGTTCTAAGGGAACGCATTGGAATGTCATAAGAAGCAATAATGAGTAAAATTTGTTTTCATAGTGAAACATCTAATATGCATGATATACACTGCACAATTACTCACATTCTTAAAATGAAATGGATAAATGTTTCCAGCAGGCATCATCTTCCAACAATTCTTTCAAGTTGATGCCAAAGGAAAAAAAAAAAGTAGCTAGTAAAAATTCTGTACAGAGCATACCAATATTGTCTCCAAAGCTATCAGACATGTTTTCATGAAAATTAAAGTCAGGTTAAAAGAGAGGCATCCAAAATATATTTTTTCTAAGGGTGGGGATAAGTAAGGGAATCACATAAGACCACTGTTTCACCTAAGATATTGTGTTTCCTTTAGAGAAGGGCTGTGGATGAGTTTGTGTTCCAAATCGTATTTATCTGTATTTACAATTCTAATTTAGCTTAGTCTAGGTTCAGATCTGATCAAATGTCCCACTAGATGTGACTCCCAAATGGATGAAGAGTGAAAACTCTGAATGGTCTATCCTGTTAGTGTAGCTGGCAGCACCAAAATTTGTCCACGTTTAGATAAGGTTCTTATCTCCCAGGTTTATGGAATCAAATGCAAAAAACCTGATGATCTACTTTTTGAACATATTTGTATTACATACATAGCATTTGAAGCAAACACTGTCTAGTCCATAAGCCTCCCCATCTTTCCAGGTCCCTTTATCTGTCTCTTCAACTCTTTCCAAGTAGTTTTAGAAATGCCCTCCAATCTTTTTGCTTCAAGAGACATGTGCTAACTTTATACTGAAATAATCTGTTGTTATTACCCCACCCCTCCATCTGTCTGCTTTCTCTGTCTAACCAAAATTTTATCACTTCTTGTTTTTCTATAAAATGCTTGGCACGTGCCAGATGCTGACACAAATGAATAATAATGTTCAGTTTGCAGACTGGGATCACATGCAGGTTTTGCAAGTGAAAACAAGTCTTTAGTATTGCCCACTACTACTGCATCTACTTCTGAGCAACCACAGTGATTTCAGACATTGGCAATATCACAAATGCCTGGACCAGGAACCTTCAAAATGTGGGCAGGTGATTGCCAAAGTGGTAAGTCCAGGTAGGGCATGATTGAGGAGCATTCAGCAGCCAAGATTAAAACAGACGATGTAACAAGCCAGCTGCCAGGGATATACACGCAGCTATGCAAAACTAAGCATTGAGGTCCAAGCTCAGAACCTGGGCACGTCTTGGGAAACTGGAGACTGCAGGCTTGCTGCAGTTTCAACTCTTTGAGTTCCTGCATACAAAGTCTTCATAGATTCTTTATTATGCTCACTTTTCCTAGTTTTTTCCAGACTTCTGCTTGAAGTTGTCCGTGTTTCTGCTTATTTCAGCAGTTGTTTTTGCTCTGCCAACTGCTCTATTACCTTGTGTATTTTTTCAGAGATACTTTCCTCTCCTTTTCTGTCTCTTCCTCTTACATATACTTCATTTTTTTGGTCTTCCCATCATTTGAGATATTAGTAGGTTAATAAATTGCTGAGATTGGTAATTAGAAGGAGACATTGTCTGTAATATTAATCATGGTAAAAACCATTATGTCATGCTATAAACTGTTGGGCCAGACAATCCACCAGCTTTATTAGACAATTCTCAATGTAACTAATGTCATGCTGAAAATGTCAGGAGAACTAAGTGCCTATAATTTTCCTTTACCTCTTCTCTCTGTAAAAATGCTACATAACATTTCTGCAGTGTTTTCTGGTGCATTATACACAAAATTGCCAGGTAAGTAACTGTCTGAAATGCTCACCACTCTGGTTTTACTCCATGTCATCCAGTCACATACCTGTGAAGAGTTAGAGCCGTAACATCTCCCTGTCAACCTGTTTCAGGCCTATGTGCCTTTTTCTGGATTCCTAACTCTTCTCCCTGCTTATTTTCTCTTTTATGCACTCCAAAATTCTTCAGACAGGGACTGTCTTTTTTTTTTCACATAAGGAATGTACCTACTGTGCCCTTAATCCTCCAGCTTGAGGCCTCTAGACATAAAGAAATAAAAATATTATTCCTAAGAATAATAGAATAATGAGTTATCCTTAGAAACCTCATTAATTCCATATGCCCCACTGTGTGTCCTGTTTTTGTTCCCTCCTTTTGACCAATGACAGGGCATATGAAAGAAGATGTTTGTTTCAGGGTTACCCTGCAGAGACTGGTTTGCTATTCTAACCAAGTTCTGGGAATAACAGTACATTTTTCATCTTGGAGAAACAAGATATAATAATAAAGAATATTAATCAAATACTGTATTGTGTTCTCATGTTTGGTGAGCCTGAAACTATTTTTCCACAGTAAAATAAAATAAATAATTAATGAAGAAAGCTTTTCTGTAAAGGAACACAACCTGAAAAACATCCTATAAAGTTACAAAGTAACATGCAGTGTGTTTTCATAATGACCCATTAAATGCTTATAAATATTGTTTATTTTCAGTACCATGGACCTCTGAACATGCAATAGATGACAATGCAGTGTCTGATTCATTTTTATAGATATTTTTCTCACAGAACATGGTTGCATATTCATGGAAGCACACCACATGCCAATTTTTCTCTGTCATAACAGCCAAATACCATCTCAGCTGAAGCAAAGTGTCCTACAAAGATTGGAATGTATCGCTCAACTCCAAAAAAAAAGAGATTTTAACGCCAGTGTGTTCACTGTTTTTGAAAGGAAAAGCATCACGTTTTAAAGCATTCAGTACATGCAGGAAGCATACTTCAGGATGCCTCTCCTGGTGTTTTGTTTCCCTTACTGCACTGCAGACAACCCCATGTTGTTATTTCCCCTTTTTTCACATCCTAAGTGTAGTTTCCCTGCTCTAGATACATTCCGGCACAATGAGAAAATATTTTGTCCTATGCTGTGTATACTAATTTCCTCTGAAATGCCCTTGTACCGGAGAAAAAGAGCCTGTGTCTGCCTGCCAGCACGAAGTCCCATTTTCCAGTGGTCATGTGCACCTGACACAGAGCTGCTTGGATCGGAGACCATTCATCCAGGAGGAAAACTGGTGTTATCAGTGGGATGGTAGCTTCCAGATTGCCACAAGTAAGCACAGAGGAGTCTTTGTCTCCCATCGCAGCCAGAGGGAAACCAGCAGGTTTTGATTTTTCAACTTCTGATGTTATAATGCCTTGGTCACACAGCTCAGTCCTCTCTCCTTGGCCAATCCTGGTTCAATTACACATCTCTACATGTGACAGTATATAAATACACACATAAATTAGAAATTCTTACTAGTATGACTCCGACTTCCAGTGAGGCCATGCCCCAAAACAGCCCAAATAATCAGACATTTTGGCTCTTATTTTTAAGGACAGTTAAAAGGCTAACTCTGGAGCTGATGTGCTTCATCTTTTGATACATTAAGCACCTTCTCATTCAGCAACCTTAGATGGATCTAGATTGGTTAGTTTATTTTTTATTTGATCTCCCAAACAACAAGAGCAGAACCATTCTCCAGGGTTTTACAACACACTGCAGTGAACATTTACATATAAGATGTTAAATGCTACACAAAATACAGGGCAATGTATTATCATCTAAATCTCAGCTTTGCCCTCTTGTATCTAAGTACTAATCATCTGGCACAGGCTGCAAGGAAAAGAGCTTTGCTTTGCATGATGCACTTCTGCCATATTTTGTTAATAGGTTCTTAACAGTTAATTGAATTCTGTAGAATTCCCTCATTTCCTGCTTTTATATGTTCTTTGCTGCATGACAGAGGCACATGTAGTGAAGGGATTCAGCAGCATGCTTAAGTTTAGCCTGCTCTTCACCTGGGCTGTCCTGGAGTGTTGGGGCAAATCCTCACTTGGAGGGTGGGATGACATATTGATGTAGAAATAGTATTATAAAGTAAAAGGTAATTATAAACTCAGATGGACTGTGTAGAGAGTAGCAGATTTATTAAAATACCTAAGGAGCTGTAGCCCTTGCATTAACTACAAAAATGAGCAGCAAGTGATCCGCCATGAGATTTCTACTAAATTGCCTTTCAGGGGACTTTCTCTTGATGTCTCCTCAAATCTGATCTGAGTTACAAGGCACTCAGTCTGGCTCTGACCTCCCTCAAACAAGTTCAGGTTGGCCACTCAGCTGTGTGAGCTGTGCCAGTGGCCCTTCAGTGACAAAGAACAGGACAGAGTTCTGGGGCTTGAAAAACTAACAAAGAACAAAGGCACCTTGCTCGTATGATGATGATTAATAATATTGGAGCAAACAATTACACTGTGTCAGAACTGAGGAAAGGAATCACGGCAAGTTGGTTTTCACTGCCAGTTTAAACTGCTTTAGCTGGCAAATTATAGGACAGATGTACAACCTTCAAGGGTGGGTGAGCACTGCGTTGATCCAAAATTGCAGGCAGTTTTAACTATAACCAGATACACAAGAGTTGTGCAACATCACAGATCCAGTAAAATTCCCACTATCTAACTGAGTTTGGACTGAGGGAGATGTCAGAAAAAGAGAATCCTCTATAAGGCTCCCACCTTTCCTAAGAAACAACTTCCCCCTTCATGACCTGTGCAGTAGTTGGAATTCAGGACTCAGCTCTGCATCTGAGCTATCCTGCGCTTTGGCAGGAACTATTGGAAAAAAGTAGAACATAAACACTCCAACAACACAGAACAACATATTTTTTGGCAGATCCTTCTTAACCAAATATGTCTGGGTCTGCAGGCAGTGGGTCCTCCGTGGCCAGTGGACATCTTGGAGAGTTGGAGCATGCACTTGGAGAAGCCCCAGCCTGCTTGCTGCATTAGCAAAGGTTCAATCAGTCGTCACGTGGAAATAACAACAATGGAGAAGCAGCTGGAAACACAGGTACAGAGTGAGGGATGACAGGAGCTTCCACTGCAGCCATAAATCTGAGGGAGAAGTTCACCCCATTCCTAAAACTGACTTTTCCTGATGTGACTCAAGCCAGGCCTCAGTTGCCATAGACCGGGTATGTTGTGGGAGATGCCTGGCAGATGGAGAGGACAAGAAAAAGACTTGTGAAGTTGCAGTTTTCCAGGCAAGCTTTTTATGCTTCTAAATTCTCCTCCTTTGTCTCTGCCTTTTTTGCACTCCCTCCTTCCATCTCTTTACTATCAGGAGGCACTAAAGCGGGAACAGCAGAAGGAGTTGGTGGGAGAGCTGCTGCCTGACCTTTCCTACAGGAAGGTGTCCCACCAAAATGATGTTTCATCAACTGCTATAGTTTCTCCTTTTGCTGAGTTTGAAGACATGAAGGAGGACCTTTCTACACTCACCATCATTCAGCAGGAAAGGGAAGGGATGGGAAGGGAAAGCAAGGCAAGTTGAACAATGCATGCGCAATCTTGACTGTGAAATTTATTTGCACAGTTTAGAGCGTTGGGGGATTGCAAGGCCACCAGTCTCTGTACCTCTGCATGCTCTGGGATCACAGCCACCACCCCAGGGCAGCCCTCCCTGCTCAGGGCACAGTGCCACTGCTGCATCAACTGCACCTGTCAAGACTGAAGATCTGGACAGAGCACTTAGGTTTTGGCCACAAACTTTGGGTCTTGCACCAGTGCAGAGTTGAGATGTGACAAAAGGCACACACCTGAATGTCAGAAGTGCAGCTGTATTCCCTGGGCCAAACCTAACCTGAGAGCCTGGTCTCCCAAGAATAACCAAGAAAGATACTGAAGCATGGGCTTCAGAATAAAAGAAGCTTGCAAATTAAACCTGTCTGCGTTTCTTTCATGGGAATGCAGTGCAATTCCAATGCATCAGCTCTAGTGCCATCTACAAGGCAATGCTACAGACTAAAGAAAGCCAAGAAAATGCTCTCAGCCACTGTAATAAGAGCCTGAAGTTTAGTATCAACATTTTTCTGACAACTCAGACTAATCAGATTAGTATTTCAATTACGGTAGCCATGGTCTAATGATGACTTTCCTCTCTTAGCAGTGTTAGTACACATATGGGAACAGAGTACATTCATATGCTGGGCCTGAAAGTTAGACTAAGCACAGTATCAAGCACCAGAAAGCTATTGTCTTTCAGAAGTATATGTTCAATAGGAAGGAGGCAGCTTGGTAGGTCATGAAAGGCATTACAAAGGAAAAACAGCATTCGGGCCCCCCATCAGTGAGGAGGTATTCTGTCATACTTTCTAGCACTAGGGTTCTCTAAACGATAAGACATGTGCCACGTAGCTAATTATCTCCACATCAGACAGGCACAATACAGCCACTGTTTCAGGAAGGATACAGTTTTATCATATAAATATGAACCAAAGAAAGATGTTTGCATAAATTTAACTTCTGATTACGTCTCAGATTCCAAAATAAAAATCCATATTGAGCCTTTTCAGCTAGGGGGAAAAAAAAATTAACATAGTCTGGACACAGTTAAAGTTCAGTGTAACCTTGGCTAAAGAAAACTGAAAGCCACTAGAACAATGTTTCAGACAACCTTGTACCCTTGCAAACATTTTTGCAAAGAGCCTAGTTTACTGAGCCCAAAGCAGCACTGAAGTCCAGAGAAAATAAAGTAATAATCCACATGAGACACCACCAGTCACTGACTCCAGAAGATTCATGTAGCCCATAGAGATTACCCAAAAAACTGCTGCAACTAAGAAAACAAGGTCTTGTTTCAAGAGTGCTTGACTGGAATACCTCATCAGACACTGGCTTTGGCCTTTCCTCCTGGAACTACAGCAGATTTTTGGTTTCTTTGCTTATGTAAAGCAACGGGCTGAAATAAGACCTATTTTCAAAGTAAGTAACATAACACTTGTTGCCAGAAGATGAACAAACAGCTCTGATCACTGAGGAGCCATTGCAGCAATGCACTGTGAGTCATTTAGGTGGTGAGGAATTGAGTGCGTTAAATGCAGCACTCCTGTGTGCTGAGTTTATTAAGGAGTAATATTATGAGCAGCAACAGGAAATCAAGCAACTGGAGATCCATTTTTAGCAATGGGAAGAGCAGCTCCAATCCCACTAATTTTACTTTTGAATAAATTAAGAAAAATAATCACCTTTCTTTGCAGAGCAATAAGTAGGATAAATCCTTCCACTGGGACTCATGCTCTAGACATAAAAAGCTGCCGAAGACTATTCCTGATTCCTGTTTGCAATGAACCAGACTTAAGCAGCCTATATTTAGCAGGCAAAAAAAGTTTAAAATAATCCTACATGAGTCAGTTACTTCATCAAATGCAACAGTGATGATGGCTGTGATTTTCAAACCAGGTTATGAATTGGAAGCCGGTTTCCCAGTGAGAGCCAGAAGGATTCGGGTAAAAAGGATCCTGTGATAAGACAAATGAAAATAAGCATTTTAGCCTCTGTGAAATATCTCATTGACCCAAGACCATCCTTTTAAAACAGGGTAGAGGGTGTTATGTGGCTTGTATTACACCAAAGTAATTTTCCTGAAAGAACAGTTTTCTTTCTCATCTCCACTTGAGCCCACAAGCAAGTTCCCACCATCCAAGGTGTGTTGGAGGTCACCTACCAAACATGTGGAAGAGGCAGCAAAAGAAAGCACTCTATTATTTCTCTGGGTTATTTTGTATTTCACAAGCATAAATACATGACAAAAGATTGTGAGATATCAGATGGACAACAGAACTTCTGTCAAATATAAACAGTCAAAAGATTTTACTTTTCAGGTTACCCTGTTTCTTCTAAAGGCTTTTAGTCCCTTAAATATCCAAAATATGCTATGATAAAATCAGATTTTACCCCTCCTTTCTATTCTTTAAACTGGTTGCACTTAAGGGTGTAATTTCATGATCAGATATAGCTGAACCAGGACTACACCATTAATTCACTCTCTACCCAATGCCCAGGTCCAAGCTCCTGCTCTTTCCTCCTCTGGGTTCAACCTCCACAGCTATATAGACAGGCAAATAACACAGAAATAATCTGAGTATTAACCCATTCCACCCCCAAAAACTAAAAAAAAAAAGAAAAAGTCAGCTGATGCTGACCTCAACCCATCGCCCTTTTCTCGTCTCTGGGTCACCCATGCAGCTTGGGAGCCCATTATTGATCCTGCAACAGCAGGCACATAGTGCTTTGGGACCAGAACTCCCAAACAGGCAGAGACAAGGTCAGAGAAGAAGGGAAGGTGAGCAAGAATATGTCTCACACCAGACCCACTGACCTAAGAAGAGGAAAGAATGAGAGACCAAGATATAAAGTGAAAGTAGAGCAAGAGAGAGTGAGAATAGGTGAGGGCAGGAACACAATGATAAAGGGAAAAAATTTGCCATAAGGAGGGAGACAGAGCTATGCACTGCACGCACAGAAACACAGTTTGTTGAATGCATGAGAAACAGAAACAGAGACAAGCAGTCAGTGAAGCTCCTCAGAACAGGAGAAAGCCACTTGGAGCAGATATATTTTAGTAGTCAATAAAAGAAATGAGAATATGTTAAACATTGCTCAGCTAGACTAGTGGACTTTATACCTGTTAAAATTACTTACAGACAGAGAATTATATTCTCTGTACTCCCTCGAAAGAATACACTGACCCAGACTATGCACAGATTAGTCCTTAAATTTTCAGTTTTGTCATGAAGAGAAGGTGCTGGGTATCTTGCCAATTAAGAATATGATCTGACCAACTCAATAAGATTGAAATCAGCATAATGTTTGCCTTTGAATAGTCCCCATTCTTTGACCCTGCTTTTGAAGACTGATGGTCAACAATACCTATTTAAGAAATATGGGACTATAAATAAAGCTATGCTGGAAGAAGAGGTTTCATCTTCAGTTTGATTGATTTTAGTGAAGAAGAGAAAATAATTTGTATTATTAAGAGATAATAAAGATACTACCACTTAAGACTAAATTATTTCTTCTTTTCCCTTAACTTCAAGCCCATCATTAGGGACTTCATAGGCAAGAAAGAAGTCCTCTGAACCAGCACACTCAAGAGTGAAAGATGTTGGCAAATTGTACCTCCTCTGGGAAACAGAGGTAGCAGAACAGTTGTTAGAAGGGCTGAAGAAAAGTCAAAGAGATCTCAGTTAGGTATTGGAAGAAAGATTTTTTTTTTTTGAGTTTATTTCCCCTATGGGCAGCCTTGTTTGTACTCCATCATTCTGTGTGATGCTGTGATGAAAAGGCACACAGTGTAGTTCAGTAACACACAAACCTGGAAGAGAATTGACTGTGTCACTGTCACACTAAGTTTGCCTTTCCTGAAAAAAAAAATCAATCATTTTTGATGATGTCACAAGGCCTCCTTATCACTTTCATTAATGTAATCACTTATTCCTGAATCACAGTATATTATTTATTCTAACCACATAATTACTCTTTGCCTTTTCAGTTTGGACAGGCTTGCAGCTGGTGTTTATTTGTGGTGCCAGGAAATTCCCAGCCTGGGTCAGCATGTTGACCTCTAATCATAGAATCAATTATGTTGGAAAAGACCTACAAGATCATCAAGTCCCACCTTTGACCAAACAATACTATGTCAACTAGACCATGGCACCAAGTGCCCCGTCCAATTGTTTCTTGAACACCTCCAGGAATGGTGACTCCACCACCTCCATGGGCATCCCATTCCAATGTCTAATCACCCTTCCTGTGAAGGAATTCGTGATGTCCAGCCTAAACGTCCAACAGGACAGCTTGAGGCTATTTCCCCTTGTCCTGTCACTTGTTATGTGCGAGAAGAGATTGATCCCCACCTGGTTACAACCTCCTTTCAGGTGGTTGTAGAGAGTGACAAGGTCTCCCCTGAGCCTCCTCTTCTCCAGGCTGAACACTTCTATCTCCCTCAGCTGCTTCTCATAGGGTTTGTGCTCCAGACCCTTCCCCAGTTCCATTACCTCTCCCAAAAGCAGAGAGGTTTAGGCACCACCTGACAGCAGCTTTGCTCTGTCACTCTGTCATGACCGGGGAAAATATTTGTGTCCACAGGTTTTGACGCAGCATGAAATATGGGCACTTTTATGATACATGTGAAAATACAGAGTAGATTAAGTTGCCCCAAGAGACCACGGCAATTTCCCACTCATTATACCTTGAAAGGCATTCTTCCTCTCTTTTTCTTCACCAGAAAATATTTCTTTCTTCCTTTTTTTTTTTCTTTCTATGTCAAGAAATTTCATTGACAGCAATGCAAATGCAGTCTGTAGGATTTCAAACTGGACCATAGAAAATCATAATGGATTAGAGACATAATGGTTTAGAACTTTATACTTAAAACCCTGCTTTTCGCTGTGGCACCAGAGGAATTATTTAATGAGGTGTTTTATGTAGCTGTAGAGAGGAAGTCATTGCTCTATACTCAATATTAAAAATGGATACAAAAGATCCACATGGATCAGGTTACTACACAGCTAAATAACTTATTAAGAAAATATCTAAGAAAAATCACAGAAATTAGCGATGATCAAATCCCATAGGATCTGTGGATCAGCTCTGCACAGGAAGCAGACTGAAAAGGAGTCAGATTTGGACAAATGATAATGAGATTTAATCTGAAATTGACTTCAAGGAAAGCCACAAAAAGGAAAAAGTACATCTAAACATTATTCCACCTATGTGTTTAGGATAGATTTGATGCTTGTTTGATAATATTTTTTTAAGAATGAACTAAGAAATTGCTCTCTGGCTACAGCCACTTTATATCAGTCAAATGTTGCTTAATTTGCAGATCTTCCAAAAATAAGAATAATATTATTAAAAGCTGAAATAAAATATTTTAGAATTATATTTCAATAAGCTAAGAAAAGACACTCAGGGCCAAATTAATCTCTGTTGCCATCACACTGACCACAACAGAATTGCATTTGGAAACTTTTGCAACAGCCTTGCCAGCCACGTATCTACATCTTGCAAAATTAGAGACTACCCTAATGAGCCACATTTCTTGTGCTATCTACTGTCCTGCAAATTCATTTTCTGTCACAGCCAGTCAGAGGGAAGCTTTGCATCTCGGTTCTGCCACTGCATAGGTCTGGCCAGCCACTTCTCACAAGAGCAACAGAGCTGGGGAAGGGTCTGGAGCATGAGTTTGATGAGGAGCAGCTGAGGGGGCTGGGGGTGTTCAGCCTGGAGAAAAGGAGGGTCAGAGGAAACCTTATTGTTTCTACAACAACCTGAAAGGAGGGTGTAGCTGGCTGGGGTCAGTGAGGCCTTTTCTCCCAGGTAGCAAGTGACAGGACAAGAGGAAATGGCCTCAAGTTGTTACACAGGAGGTTTAGACTGGATATTAGGAACAATTTGTCCACAGAAAGGGTTGCTAAGCACTGGAACAGGCTGCCCAGGGAATTGGAAGTATTTAAAGTCCTAGAGGTTGTCACAGATGTGACACTCAAGGACATGGTTTAGTGGTGGCTCTAATGGTTGGACTCGATCTTAGAGGTCTTTTCCAGACAATGATTCTATGATTCTTACAACTTGTCTCTCTGCTTTATTAATGAGTGAAGATACGAGACAGGCTCTTTAACAGCTCTGACTCTGTTACAAAACTGGACCAATGATTCATTTGGTTCAATATTATATATTTAGCAGTGGTAAATGAGACACATGGCCTCAAAAGAGTGCTACTTTCTGCTGTCTGTTCCCCTATTCTTCCCCGGTATCCAGAATTAGGGATGTTAGTGAATACATTTTTCCTTGGTGTCTTCCAGATTCCCTTTACACACATACCTTTTTCACATCCTTTTTGAACCTTCCTCCACCATGCTCTGTGACAGTAGGTTCCCAAAGTGCTTTCCTCTTCCTAAAACTGTCTCTAACCAGCTTCCTCCAGTGCCATCTAGTTTTTGTGTTGTAGGACTTGTGAGAACAGCAATCCTCTGTTTCATTTATCCACCACTTTCTGTGTTTCCCAAACTTAATTATAAACTTTCTCAGCCATCTCCCAACAGACTGGGGAGTCCCAGTCTTTGCAGGGGCCCTCACAGAGGTATGGATCTATCTAGTTGTCCAAAAATGTCTGCCATTATATTAAACTAATGAACTCCTTAGTTTATGGCAAAAAGAAATGGGCAGGAATTGCTGTTCATTACAATAAACATATATTTAGGATGAAAACCAGGTAGATAGTAGATAGGCATAAGGTTTGAAAGGTAAATATTTAAGATTTCCTTTAGTCTTTGAAATATTTTCTTACTAGCACACAAAGGAATTCGTCACTCATAATTATGGACTTGCATTAAGTCTACCAATATTGAACTAATTGTTTCTGCTCTTAGGCACAAACAAGATGGATTTTGCTAAAATACAAAGTTAAAGCACCTTCCACAGAAACTCTGTGAAATCTGCAATCACAAAACATTCAGTAGGAGTGGCAGTCCCCTGCATATCCTTCAGGACTAAACTGCCTATCTGGAGCTGAGTTATGCTGTCAAAGAGGATCGTACTCAAATAATATCCTTGCCCTGGGAGCAATCAAATTGTAATAAAGATCTCTCGGCGATCACCTTGCCATATTAGGCCTTTGCAGCTGGGTCTAACGAGGCACTTGGAACAGCCAGACTCTGCTAGGTAGAGCAATAAGAGTGAAATGTAATGTATGAAGGTCCTCTAACTGCAATTACTGGTTAGAGACTGTCAGTGAATTCAAATATACAGTAAAGGGTTGCCAAGTAATGAAGTCCACGGTACTTCTAAATTAAGTCAAAAATGTCCTGACAGGCTCTGTGGCAAGGAAAAATCTAGTTTATCTTAAGGACAAACCTTAACAACATTCTCCATATCATCTAGCTTTTGTAGTATAAAATACTATTTTGTAAAACAGATGAGAAAGCAGCTGATATTTTTTCTCCTTCCAGATTCCCTGAAAAGCCAAGTGTCTAAATCAATTGCACTCAATTTTGGAAGACATCAGCCTGCCAGGCCGAGTGCTCATCTGCCAGATTTTAGCCTGAAAGATACCTGGGGGCAAGGGAATGATACCAAATGTAAATTCCACTGGGGGTTATAACAGAAGCACTGACAACACAACATAAATGTAACTCAATCATCTTGGATGCTCCATAAGACCAGCTCGCTCTCTCAGTTCTTGGTTCAAAATCAGGGACTGCTGAGATGTGTCATTTCCAACTATTCCTTGTGTTCCTTGCACTCAGAGTAAACTCCTCCTGAGGACTCAGGGCTCCATTCCTGCAAGATGATGCTTGTGAGCCTGCACAGACTCCCATTATCTTCAACAGGGCTTTGCGTGGGTGTAGGGGTTTGCCTGAACAGATCAGTTTGCAAAATCAAAGCCTAAGAGACTGAACTTCAGTGCATTTTCATCTCTCTCTCCTCCCTGCAGCTGGTCCTTAGTTATCTCTCCTCCTAAGACATTCCTCCTCTTCAAGTCAGTTAGTCAAGGCTCATATCCCAAATTTCTCTGCACTCAAGTCCAGACTTTCATGCTCTCCATCTTTTTACTCCAAAGGCGCTATGCTTCACTCACCAGTTTTTCCTTTTCCTCATCACCAGCCAGCTCTTTATACCCCATTAAAAGCTCATTCTGCTCCCCAGTAGGTCAGCCTCAGCCCATGTTAACCTTCACTCACAAAGACAAGCATGAATTATAGCTGACATTTCCATAAACTAGAACAGAGTCATGAAAACTGATTACCCAGGTAAGGATTTGACTCTTATTTGTAAGAGGGGGACATATGGTGAAATTCCATTCCAGAATAAACTTATTTTGAGTTTGTTTTTCACCTTAAATAAAAATCTTGTTTGTACTAACTCTTGTAAAATACATTTGTAAAGAAAAGCTATTTGGTTTTCTGTCCTTTAAAGGCCAACATAATAGACTTCACTTCGAACATTTTATTCCAAAACCAATCTTGCAAAACTATGGACACCATGACACTGAGGAGCTTTGACTCTCCATGGTTTCTGAACCTGGTTTTCCCTCCTTTTGTTGCTGTGATGGCAAGATTCAGGCTGGTTTGTTGTCCTGATTCAAAAGGATTGCTGCTGGAAACTATATATTAAGCAGAAATTTATATTTGTTAAATCTTTCCTAAGGGCCTTGTCTGGCCCGAGCTCTGTGATCTAATTCCCAAAGAGAGGATGAGGTTGGAAGGGACCTTTGGAGATTGCCCAGTCCTATCTGCCTCTAAGGGGGCAAATACAGGAGGCTGATCAGGGTCATGCCCAGCTGGGTGTTGAATATCTCCAAGGACAAAAACTCCACAATCATTTTCGAGAACCTATTCCAATATCGGATCATCCTCAGAATACAAAGTTTTCATACATTTAAATAAAATTTTCAGTATTTTAAATTTATGCCTATTGACTCTTGTCCTTTATCAAAGAGGAATCTGTCTGTGTGTTCTTTAGTCTCCTTCATAAGGAACTTCATACATCAACAAACCCACCTCAAGCCTTCTCTGCTCCAGGATAAGCAGGTCCACACCTCCTAGCCTCTCCTTGCAGGACAGATGCTCCACTCCCTTCATCATCTTTGTGGCCCTTTGTTGGACTCACTTCAGTAAGCCTATCTCTGGCATATTTTGGACCTAGCACTTCAGCTGAGCCTCTCCAGCGCTAAGCAAAGAGGAAGGACCACTTTCATTGACTATTTGCCATCAGAACTAAAGTCTCTTGTCATCAGGAGCAAAGACGCTTAACTGTCCCTTCCTCTGATCTTGGTTCCTCACATCTTCCCATGGAGACCCTGAAAACTCAGATGACTGGTTCTGTTATTGGCAGTTATTTGACAGTGTATTTACTGGACTCATGGGCAACTCATGACATATTTACCAGACCTTGCTTCAGTCCAAAGAAATCACCCTGGCATAACAGTTTACTCAAGTGGGCACAGTAAATTCAGAACTCGACTGAGGGGAAGGGAGGCATGTTTCCACACTGGTTTCTCCCTCTCACAGACATTTGTTTCACAGACATCATCTGAATTTCCTTCAAAATTAAGCTTAACCTTATTTTTATAGTGCGTTTTATAGTGCATCAGTGCACTGGCAATTTTAGATGGGTTTTTTTGTACTTCCTTAAGTTTAGAAAACTGGAAAGACCCAATATTGTCCAAGATCTCACACTGTATGCGAGGTCTCCCTTTGTCTCCTCAAATTCTAGAAAGCATAAAATACTCCACAATCACTGGATTTTAAACCCATGGAGAGTCTACTTTATTTCTTCACATTTCACTGTAATAAGATAGACATCTTTTTTAAGCTTAAAGTCTCCATTGGCCAGTAAAGATATTTGCAGTTATTCTCAGCAATTATCACAGCTGAAACTCTTAACTACATAGAGTATTTGCTTGCTGAAATGCATCTTTGACATAACCCTGAATAACTTAATAGGCAGTTAAAGTTTGCTACTAGATTTCCCCTCTTAGTAAAAAATAAATCTATATTTATTAATGAAACATGCCTCCCACAACTATCATAAGAATCGCATCACTTGGATTCCTCATTGTATTTTAAAACTAACCTTTTCCCTGAAGTTTTCTGTAAGTGTAAATTGTGAGAGGTACCTTGATTTAGCTGGACTCTTACAGGACTTTTTCAACAACTTCAAAAAACAAAACAGAACCACAGAACATGCAGAGTTGGAAGGGACCCACAAGGATCATCGAGTTCAACCCTTAGCCCTGCACAGAACCATCCCCAAGAGTCACACCATGTGCCTGAGAGTATCATCCAAATGCTTCTTGAACTCTGTCAGGCTTGGTGCTGTGACCACTTCCCAGAGGAACCTGTTCCAGCACCCAACCACCACAGGAGATGAAGAATCTTTCTATAATATCCAACCTCAACCTCCCCTGACACAACCTCAGGCTATTCCCTCAGGTCCTGTCACTGGTCACCACAGAGAAAAGATCAGTGCCTGCCCCTCCTCTTCGCCTCATGAGGAAGTTGTAACTGCAGTGAGGTCTCCCCTCAGTCTCCTCTTCTCCAGACTGAACAGACCAAGTACCCTCAGCTGCTCCTCACACAGCTTCCCCTCAAGGCCCTTCAATATCTTTGTTACCCTCCTTTGGACACTCTCTAAGAGCTTTATATCTTTCCTACATTGTAGTGCCCAAAACTGCACACAATATTCAAGGTGACAACTCTTTTGCTCTTTTTTCCTGTCTTCAATCCTACAAACTCCAAGAATCACTCTAAGTCTAGGAAACTAGTGTGCTGACTTTGGCTGGGGTAGAGTTAATTTTCCTTGCAGTGACTGGTGTGGGGCTGTGTTTTGGATTTGTGCTGAACACAGTGATGGTAATAGAGATGTTTTTTGTTGTTGCGAGCAGCGCTCACACAGAGCCAAGGCCTTTTCTGCTTCTCGTGCTGCCACACTGGTGAGGAAGTTGGGGGGGCTTGGGAGTTTGGGAGGAAGTTGCTGGTTGGGGTTATACCATGACAACCAGCTATTCCTCAGAAAATAGATGTACTCTGAGGCCCCACAAATAGTACCTCCTGACTATAATTCACCCAGAGAGAGGCCCCACCTGGGGCATCCCAACTCCCTTCCGACCATCTGCTCCCCTCAGGAACACAGTCCACATGCACCTACCACAAATAATGGAGTTGCTTAGTTTTACCATGCCTTGGTTCTATATAATGTCTTCCTGAAACCCCAGGGAAAGGTGTTACACATCATAACTTTTGAGACACATAGGAGGTGTAATAAAGTCAGGGGCTGAGGCACTTTCAAACTGATGGGACTGGAAATTCAGAGCAGGATGGGGACTCAAGGTGTCTCAGCTTTCAAAAAATGCTGAAGGGATTCTATCTGCAGGCGCTACCTGTGGGGGTAGGAATTGGATTCATCTTGTTGTATCATACACATTCAGATCTACTTCTCTCCATCCTTCCAACTAACAGATAAAACTAAAAGAAGATACTGAAATGTATTACAGCTTACCAAGACTGACAAATTCTGAATTTTTCCATCATTTAATTTGTCAAAGTAGAACAAATCGTAATGCATGCTCTGCCATTTTTCATTGCTAATTTTTTTATTTTCTCTTCTCCTCCCAAAACAACAACATAAATTATATTGAAAAACTGTGTTTCTTTTTTTTAATTGCTTCTGGGCTGAGACCAAGTTTCTAAGTGGAAGCAAATTTTTATGTCCAAGTTATAATCTCTGAAAAACAACTTATAATGAGAATGCTGACACAATTTTAAGTGGAGTGACAAGAATGGCGTCAATATAATGTAGTCAAAACATGTGGGAAATAAAGTATTTTGTTCCAGAAGGATATGAAATTCCCAACTCAGAATAAAGTATACGTCTGGTATTTACTGGATTCTACCAAACATAACAATTTTGCCAAACATGCAAGGGCTTCAGGGAGTATAGGATTCAATCACAATTCAAAACCTCTTCATCTTGGATACATTTGAGACAAAGCGATTCATGAGCCACAGGGGCTAACTTCTTTTCTTCCTCCAGAAAGTCAAGTGGGATTTACCCCGAGTGAATCATAATAATAGATAAAATAAGAGTTCAGCAAAAGATCTGCCTAGCAGAAGCATCCGAAAGCCCACGGAAAATCAAAAATGTTATAAACCACCTAAAATGATGAACTGTGTAGTAACTATGCAACATGGGAACCATAACAATATACCAAAAAGGAAGAGAATTGGAGTTTATATGTCCTTTGTGAGTCAGCAGAGGTAGTTTCAATGCCGACATGAAGCAGAGTCTAAAATGAGCTATTATCATGTTATTCTTTATTAGTTGTTTAGCACTGACATTTTATTTAGTTCTTCACCAGAGAGCCCTTGTCCTATTGGATTTACAGTTGCAGGCCCTCTGCCATTTGTTCCAGCCAACTCTTAACTCCTCTCAAACTCCTAATGTCAAGATGGATAAAGAGATCTGCCAAGACAAACCCAATGACTGCACAAAAAACCCACACTGAAGCAATGACACAAGGCTTGAAATAGAGAAAGAGTTAACTGCACTTTTACAAATTGCTTACTGTGGGAAATAGAGAAAAAGGAAATGTTTAACAGTGATGTGAATGGGAAGAGATGGATTAGTGAAACAATGGATTAGTCCTCTTGAGGACAAGAAAACTGGCACAGAGAACTGCAGTCAACACTTGAGTTCTACCCAGGAAATAGGAAGGAATAGCTGTCAAAAGGAAAGGGAGCAAAAGGGGATGGAAATTGAGTCTTGTATAGGACAGGTAGATATTGTGCCTCCTGGGCAAATAATGCAAACAGAAATTAGGAAAAACCTAATGACTCACATTTGTAAAAGAGTTGTCCCTCTGCCTTTCTTTCTTCCTGCCCTCAGCTGCACAGTCTCACCCTCGGTGCTGACATATCTGATGAGAGAGGGATCATTTTCTTCCCAAAAGACAATTATTTCCCTGTTGTTATTTTCTACCAAATAAGCCACTTGAAAAGCAATGGGGAGAGGAATAAGACTGTATCTTGTCTGCATCAGTGGGTCACTAAATTGATTTAGCTGACTTTCCCCCTAAATGCAGCCCTAATCTGCACATGGAAGTTCTTCAGCTTTGCTGAGAGGCTCCCAGATGTAAAAGCATTTTTGCTGGCAGGGACCTGCCTCCCTCACCTCTTTGACAGATTTATGCTTGAATGCAAGCACAATTAAACTTCAGAAGTCTTATTATGAAATCCCACTCTATTCTCAGCTGTTTTAGCAGGTATCCAGGGTTTTTCTGTGAGGTCTTAAAATGTGGGAAATTATTAGGAAAACTGACCTTGGTATGCTGCTAACAGCACAAGTGTCACTGAGCGTTTCACAAATACGAAAGCCTGTAGCCTTTTGGTACTGGTTACCAAGTCTCACGTTGTCAGAAATGAACTTCACATCAGCACATTTTAAGCAAGAATGGTCAATTGGTACCTCAGCTGCTGATATTTAAAATAATGCTGACATCTAGTGGCTGGCTGTGCTAGCACACGTCTGTGCAGGGCTGAAAGCTCTTTGTGTGTGTCCAGTGTCATTCCTCACCCTTTGGAGGCAAGAGGCTCCAGATGGAAATGTCACATCTCTCCTAGTTGTGCATTATTCAAACAAAGAAAATGCATCCTAGTTCCGCAGAGATGGTAAGATAAATTAAAAAAAAAATTTACAAAAAAATATTATTCCTCTTTCACAGATGGGAATTACCATGAGCTAAAAGAAATTACAAGCCAGGTGGTTAAAAGCTGATGAGGTCGAGACTGCTGCCAACTGTAGCTGAAGACAACTGAAGAAGGGTCCAGACTTCCTCAGAAATATCAGATGCTTGAAAATAGTGAGATCTGATCTACAGCAAGGCGTATCCAACTCGTCCTCACTGTCAGCCCAGAGCCCTCTCAGAGCATATGGTTGCTGGCTGGCTCTGCCCTAGCAGAGCACTGCTGCTCCTGGTCCGACCAGGGAGGAGACTTTCTGGGTTGAATTGTCTATACTGACCCATATGCAAAGAGAACACACCCAGAAGAAGCAGCTGGACATTGAGAGACCCCAAAGACAGCCAAGAGGAGCCTGAAACATGGCCAGAGCAAAGATAAACAGTCTTGTCCTGTCTTATCTGGACAGTGAGAGAGACCTACAAGCTACAAATCAAATAAAGTTACATGAGGTTGAACCTCTCCATAAGGAAGTTTGGCAAAGAAAAATTGTACAGATCTCATTTTGTCCCTATACTGCAGCTCTGCTCAACTTAACTGCCAGAAAACCGGAAAAATCAGAGACACACATCTCCAATAAATGATGATCACTGCTATACACCCCTCCCTCACCGCATTTGCTTCCGGATGTATTAGAAAGCAAGAACAGACCCCTTCCTCATGCAGCACATTTAGATTTTCCAGGATAACTTGAACATCAGGTCCTTGAAGATAAGACTGGAAAGCTTTGTATATACCCACATGATGACTGAACCGTGAGACAGTTCCCTCTCTTCTTATGCAAAGCAGGTCTGAAATTTTCTCAAAATACTGGTTGTTAGAAGAGCATGATCCTGCCTCTGACCTGGCACGGGAGTAAAACAGATAACCCTGAGATGAGCAAGGTAGCCTTCCTCAAGCTCAAAATGCAGTTATGTCATTTCCTTCTGACAGGAGGTGCATGTTCATCTGGGAACAAGTTACTGGAGTAGAAACTGGACTCCCACCTGGAGTACTGCACCTGGCTCAGAGGCCCCCAACATAAGAAGGTCTTGGACCTGTTAGAGTGGGTTCAAAGGAGGGTCACAAAGATAATCAGAGAGCTGGAACACCTCTCCTATGAAGACAGACTGAGAGAGCTGGGGTGAATCCAGGGAGACTTTATAGCACCTTCCAGTATCTAAAGGGGCTACAAGAGAGCTGGAGATGGACTTTTTACAAGGGCATGCAGTGACAGGACAAGGCTGTAATGGCTTTAATCTGAAGGATTATTAGGATTTATTAGCAAGAAAGTCTTTACTGTGAGGGTGGTGAGGCACTGGCACAGGTTGCCCAAAGAAGCTGTGGATGCCCCATGCCTGCAAGTGTTCAAGGCCAGGCTGGATGGGGCTCTGAGCAACCTGGTCTAGTGGAAGGTGTCCCTGCCTATGGCAGGGGAGTTGGAATTGGGTGATCTGTAAGGTTCCTTCCAACCCAAACCATTCAATGATTCTATGAAATACACTTCATACAGCTACTATTCCATCACTTTTTTTCCCAGTCCGAAGCAACTGTTGCTGTACTTCACAACAGCACTTTGCCTCCTCTCAGATCAGACTTCGGTGGAGGAAGGCTGGTCTACTTTTTCCAATGCCAAGGAGTGTTGGAGAGAACAGGTAACAAAGCAGACAACAAGATCTCATAGGTGCCAGCATCAAGAAAGCATGTAGACTGGCTGAAAATCTGACAGGAGCAAAAGATAGTTTAGGAAGAATCACAAAAGGTAGGACCATACCGAGATTACGGATCATTCAGGAAAACCTGCACGTAATAAGGAGATGAATTCACACTTCAAGACACAAAAAAAATACCGTACTTCAGTACCAGAAAAACAAATATCAGTTGAGCCCATCTCATCAAAGGACAAGCCAAGAAGTCCAGATGCAGCAATCCATCTTCGCTAATTTTATATATAAAAGCATGTATGAAATACCAAAATCCTGAAGCAATAGAGTGTTGCACAAAATAGCGAAGTCCTGAGGCAATAGAGGCACTATGTGGCCCATGTGATCTGTGCTGGTTTTCATCTCATTACTCTGGCAACTTTCCTACAGGCTTAAACAAAATTCTTAGTAACAGTAAACATGTTATTCTAAATACCTTGAACAATGAACATTGTCTTGTTTTAACATATTGCTCATACCAAGACAAAAATATATCTGCAAAACAGTGGCCAATTAAATCATCACAATGGATTGACAAAGGAACACTCTTCCTGAGGGCTAAAGACTTCCCTCTAGTACCCCCAGCCCCAGCAATATAAGACAACGTTTTCAATTTCAACTCCCATTACTTTGAGAACAATTACTCAAATCCCTGTCCCACCAAATTCAAAGTATTTACTGAAGATTCAAGTACAAAGAAATGGAGAAAAGCACTCCAACAGATGTTTCATTTCTCAGTGCTGCAAACGCCTCAGCAGTACTGGCAGCCACCAGCACAGAGAACTCAAAAGCTTCATTTGCAACTATTTGCCATCATTACCCAATACTCCCTCTGAGATGACTTCAACCTTTTCACAACAGAGTCCTCCATAAAACATGGAGGAGAGTGACCTCTAAAAGACCAAGAAAGTATCTGGAATGTTTAGAAACACTATCAGAGTGAGGGATTCCAACACAATAATGCAGTGTTATTATAGGCCACACACAAGTAGACGTCCAGTTCTTCCACAAGAAATACTTAAAATGACCCTTTCTACTCTACAACAGTCAAGAAATTTAAGCACGTGCATTGAGACTTAGCTGTCCCTGGTGATTTACTAAGAGAAGTCATTGTCGAGGCATTAACAAAAATGACTTTATCAATGATGACATTACAATCAAATGATAAGTAACAGATGATTGAACAGAAATTAAATGGTAATCAACTGGTGATTAAGTGATCATTGAATATATCACTCATTGAACAACGAATGATTTGACAAAGATTTAAACGATGGTTTAGTAATGATGATTTAGTAATTCAGGCAGCTGTCAAACACTCCACTATTTAACACACTTGCAATAATTAATGAATAGTTGGATATATATAAACGTCACTAGCACACAATATACTTTTAAGGCTCAAAGCAAAACGCTCCTTACCTTGCTGAAGAGATCAGAGGCTGATGAAGGGTCTCTCAGCCCTGAGGAGTGATCTGGAGAGGTGTCCCTGCTCACAGGGAGATCAGCAGCAGAGCTCAGGGGGCTCAGGGAGCCACAGGAGCTGACAGGACAGATCGACAGACTTGCAGTCAAACCCTGCCTTGGTGTCTGTGCACGTGCGCGGCTGCAGCAACTTTAGCTCTGTCTGGTCCCAGCTCAGGCTGCTGCTGTTATCTCTGGATCAGACATGGCCCAGGTGCCTTGGTCCCTGAGAAGATGCAGCCTGGCATGGCTGTCACAGAGGGCATGGCTGGGCCAGGATCAGTTTGGCCGGGATCAGCCCGGCCGGCTCGCCTGAGCCAAAGCTCCGCTCACATCATCAGAGTGTGGGCATCCGCCATGGAACCATCACCAAATTTACCAGTACACACTTGCCACATCAAGGCAAGAACTTAATTATTGCTTCAGTACTGCTGCCAGCGCAGAACTTACATTTAGTAGCTCCTTACATAAATATTTGCCTGAATATTTGTTAGAGAAAATATAACAGTTATTAAAAAGTCATTATTAAGGTTTATCCAGAAAAAAACCCAAACTCACTGATCTAAAATACTACATACACTGCTGAAGATTTGCCAACAGGCTGTTACACTCTTTTAAAGGGGAAGGTTTTCAATTCAGATCTTGTATACTTTTAATAGGAAAAGCAGTGATTTATTTTATTCCATTTCTTTACACTTTCCATACATAGAGCATTCAAAAGATCCATAATGAAAAAAAGATCTGTTTGGAAACAGAACAGTATTACTCTACCTTGCACAAGGACTCCCATCCTAAATGCTGTACCAATCAGTCATGTCCATGGCAGTACATTAGCAATGACTCAAGCAGAAACGTAACCAAATATAAAATAAACCTGAAAATTATCTAAGCTGTAAATTTAAAAATTTTTGACTAGGTACTAATGTCAATCCTCTCGAAGACAAAACCACACAAAAAAAAAATGTTCAATTAATAAAGCTAAATATCCATCCAAATTTTACTTCAGTAGAATAAATACACCAAAAAGCTCTAAAAAAAGGCTGTTGTGCCCCTCATTAACGCAGCAAAATGATGATACAAAGGCTTTGAGGCGATACTGACAAGAAGCAGATCAAACTTTTTACCCAGAGTACACAACAGTTCTTTGCCCCGAAACTTCCACACAAGAAGTTAACAGGTCTATTCCCTGAGCCAAGGATTTGACCTGAACCTATGGAAGGCTTCCAAGTCCTCAAAAAGCTTCATAGGAATTTACCTATTCAATTAAGATGATTGTTTGAAAGTGTCAAGAACACAAAACCAGTTCAAAACTACACATTGGTGTAAGTTCACTTAGCTGTAAAAATTTTGTGACACTAAACATAGTGTTTGTCTATGAAGATTTCTTTCAACCAAATAAAAATTCCTTTTTTTTTCAAAAATAGTTCATAAAAAAGGGCATGTCTGATGAACTTGTATTTGAACAGCAGCAGTTCCAAATTAAAGCAGAGTGTTTTTTAACAGCTTTGGGTTCAGTTTTTGCCTTCAACATGAGAAAATACTGGGTTTGGAACATGTCCTGAAAAAGTTTGGAAAAATAACTCATTTATTTAGCTGCGCATTTCCCTCTCCTCACCTTTTCACACAGCATTACCACAAGCTTGCAATTTAATAGTACTGACAGACACTTCTTTTTTCAGCAGTAGCTCAGACTACAAAGCAAACAGTCTCAGCCAGATAACAATCTGGTAATGTAGCAAAATCTAGTAAAAAATGCATCCAAGCATGACCTTTGCAAGTTCATTTTCAAAATCCGAAACTGGAGCATGTTAAAAATAATGAGTTGCAAAGCTCCTTAATCATTACAAGAAAAAAATATAATTCAATTTCCTGCAAGGAAGTTCCACAAAATTAAAATACCAAGGCAAGAACAAATTTAGAGAAGTGGAGGGAAACACCTAGATGATTTATTTACAAAAGAATTGTCCCCAAAACACAAAATCTTCATTTGCAAGCATTTTAACAGATTAGTCACAAATATTCTCTGCATGTTACTACAAATTGTTTTGATAGACGAAAGGCACGTTACTATTAAATAGTAATGGAATAGATGCTGTACGAAAATAAGAAAATGCACTTTCCCAACACAGTTTCACAGGAACATTCTCCTACTGAAAGGGGGCTACACCACATACACTGACAAACCTCTGAAGAAAAAAAAACAGATAAAAATCAGGGGTTATGTAGAGACAGGTGTACTAATATTGTTCTGAGGTTTCTTTGGACAGGAGGGCAGTCTTGACATCATCATAAACGATACTTACAGGGCACTTCAGGAACTTTTCAGGCTACCCATGCAACTGAGTTCTCTTTCCACTGGCCAAACCATTGCAATTACAAACACCTTCGCTTATGGCAAGCTGATATCCATCCACATGACAGCTCTGTTTACGTTCACCCCAGGAACTGTCCCACTGGGGTGTTCTCCAAGTTGTTAATAATCACTTCAGGGGGAAAAGCATTTGTTCACTACTTTCACTGTAGACAATAATCCAAGCTAGTATGAACAGAATTACTTCCTTTGGGAAGTATGCATGTTGGCAAGAGTAATCCATTTTAAGTGCACTTTATCACAATGCTAAAATATACACACATACACATATGACCATTAATTGGCCTGTATTAGCAATAGCAGCTCTATCTGCCAACTACCACAAGGAACCAATCTTTGAGATATTTCTTGTCTTGTGGTTGCGCAAGTTTAGCCAGAGATGCTTGTGTTCCAAGAGACAGATGGATGCTTCCAGTGAGAATATAAAATCAGAGGAAATAAGAGGGAGTGCAGATCTCAGTAAGGGATGGCAAATGTTAAAGCAGAGGAAACAGCAGAGCCATTTCACATTGAGACAGCTAGCAAAAACCTTCAAAGGTTACATAAAATCAACACCACAAATACACTGCCAAGTTTTATTGCTACATACTGTCTAATACTTTTAATTTCAAGTAGTTTATTGTTAGGTTCAAGTCAATCTCAAGTTTGCTTTTCATATAGCAATGTCATTCACCTCTCCCTCAGATATATTGTGTGACGTTTTAATGAATGGAACAACTTAGGTCTATTCACTAAGACGAAATGAACTTTGTTTTTAACAGCCCATAAATTATTCTGGCACATTAGCCTATCATTGAAAGCATAAGGAATTTAAAATCCTAAGGTGTGAAACAGTTCTTTTTTAAAAAAACAAAAGTAACAGGGTTATGTAAAATCTTACCATTTCTTTACTTCAGCAGCTTTCATCTCATCAAGTGCTGCCCAAGTGAAGTGATAACTAACAGCTGCCTACTAGGCATGCTGGCCAAGAAGGCATAAAATGTTTTTCTTATTTAGCCTTATCAAATACACCCACAGATTTCCTAGAATAGTATGTTAATTGCACCAGCTTTTGCAGTTCTACGGCAAGCTCTATTCACCCTAAGATTATGAGCCCACCTCCTTCCAAAGGATAACAAAACCTTGAGTCCTCAACCCAACCTCAGTCTCTACCCCATCTGACATCTGATCAGTGATGAGTACATGGAATCACTGAAAACAAAATGAAAATAGAATTAAGCAGATCTTACAAAAAATTGTAATATTTTTGTTAAATAAAATACAATACCAAGGGAACAGCTGTTAGGTTCTCAGCCTTTAAGTATGCCCATGACCTGTGGCACGTCCCTCTGCTCACACAATAGCACAATGTAAGCTTCCCTGACAAACCATCACTAAGGACTATTTACTGCAGTTCCTCAGCACAGGTCTTCATACTTCTATGTAAGTATATAAGTATGTAACTATGCTATGTGAGCAGAAGACACACAGGCCTGATTCAGGAAAAGCACTGCCTGTTGGAATGCTCTTCCATACACAGACACCAGGGCCACAGTCAAAGAGGAACCCTATCAGTTAGAGGGTGAAAGTAAATGAGGACTAGGTAGGACACAAGGACCCTGCACGAACCCCTAACTCCATTTCTTCCCTTCAAGCCACAGTAATTTCTCTTTCTGTGGCTATAAATTACTAAACTACTCAAAATCACTTGGAGAAAAGTCTCTAAGGTTCAATGCTACAATCAGTTAACCCACTCCCTACAGGTCAGTCACAAGAATGTAAAAAACAAATGTCCTTCCTAAAAAAGCCTATGCTGACATAACTGACCAATGATAATTTTCCTACCTGATCTGTGGTTACCTTTAAAGTCAGATCAAAGAGAAACTCCACTTAAAAAAGACAATCAGCCATTCTCTTAACAGCCACAACTTATCAGGCACTCTTCTGTTTGATGTTTGAACGTGTGTTTATATCTGTTGCTTCCATATTTACATGACACTTGTTCTTCTATCTTGGTGAAAAATATCTATCCCCGTGGGCTACACAAATCAATCCCCCATCCACAGACATGGACCAAGTAGAAGATGATTAAGTTTTCAACTTTCCAAATTACAGCAGTTGTAATAAACAAATAGCAGGTTCCATAACTTGTCAGTGCAGCTGAATTTCTTAGTGCAGCTAATTTTCTATAAAAATAACGCTACGTCAACAGAAGTCTTCATTTATTTCCAAGTGTTCAAATTGTTACTACACATACGCCATTCAACTATTTTTTATTTGAACATTAAGGTAATTACAGTTGCAGGGCTCATATTTCCAGTGGCCTCTCTGCAGAAGATACTACCAGAGCAAAACATGAAACATTCCACATGGCTAACAATATGACATTTGAGTTACCAAAATTACAATCACCATATTTTTTTTTCTGCTAACAGATCACATAAGTACGTAACTGGGGCATTTCCTTTAACAGAAATATCAAAATTAGTACTGCACTTGTTTATTTTCAATATTAACATCTCCACATACGAGCAACATGGTACATGACAGTTTGATTATCACACATACAGTACTTTGGCAGCTCTAACTGTGACGTTTTTCCCCCTAAGCTCCACAGTAGGTTTATTTTATAAAACATATTGCTAATATGCCCTGCATAAACACGAAGAACAAAATGCATCTTTCTTTTGTCACTTCAGTGGGAAAGGGAGCAGTGCTCTTACCCCATATTACACAGCCTTGTCATACATGCACAATTTTGTTCCATGAACACTTCTAAATGTATCCTAACTAATATTTTTTCTGCAAGAAAATAATCTTTATTAAAAAAAAAAAAATCAGAATTTTCTTCTCAAATTAGGAAGACTACAGCCATGGATGATTACATGACAAATCACTACTGTTTATTTCAAAATAACACTGAATGTGCCAAATTTTTATCAAGGTTACTTGTATATTATTGTCTTACAAGCACATCAGTCACCTGATCAATTCATCCCCTTTTGAGTTCATTTGTGAAACTGTCTGGTTTATTTAGATACCTACTAATAACTAATAGTTCGTGCTTAACAAATACAAATTTCTTTGAACACTTCTACCACCAATTTCCACAAGAGAACTAACCACTGTAATAAACTTTTTCACTTCACTCTCCCCAAATGAATGATTTTAATTTCCCACCTTCCTGAACACAATTATATTGTACTCTGATACACAACTGTCACCCAATGACTATTACCACAGTAATCTAAGTGAGGACAGTATTCCCTCTAATGTAATCATGCACTTTAAAGAAGCTACATGAGAGTTTTTAAGTGGATGAAATCTGGTTGCAAAATTTCAGATTTAAAGGAACAAAATCATATATACATACTGCAATAACAAATATCTAGAACTTGTCTACAGTGATATGAAACATTTCATTCGCTCACTTGTGATATTTTAGCAGCTATTTTGTATTCATTCTATTTGGTCCAAATAGCCCTACATGATGTTAGCAGTCACTCAGAAAAGAATGTTGTGCCCAAAAACACATCTGCTACCACAAACATCTCTTCAACCTTTTATTCATCCTCCAGCAATTCTTAAAAATTTAAGATTTCCTGAGCTATAAAAAATCCAGATCTTATTTGTTATATGTCATATTTGTACAAATATCTAATATTTGTAATATATACTTGTCAACTCAGCCATTTAATACCTATTTGCATTGAATAATGAACTCTGCAGCACAGGAACAGCCTGTGTATGGCACTTACAATCATGTCTGCAATAACAACTGTACTGATGTTCCATAATTAAAAAATGTTTATCTATACAAAGTTTAGAAACTACAATTACTTTATCAACAAATAGGAAAATTACAGCCAAACTAATTAGGTTGGACATTCACTACATACTACATCTTGAAGTGTCCATTTTCATGACGTTGTTTTATCTTCTTGCTTCAATTAACTGAATTAAGTGAGAAAATCAATTCTTCTCCAATTTTGCTTCCATTTATTCCCTGTAGCTATTATGTGCCAGCTAACTTTGGTCTTTCACCAGTGACTTCCATCCTCGTGTGCCCCTTATCTCTCCAAGTTCTGTATCGTACTTGTGACTCAGTGCCACCAAGAAGCCCTTCCACTGGGGCAGCTTCTGGTCTAGCAGAGCTTCTACAGGGCAGAGGCTTTTCTTACCAGAGCACTATCAAGGCAGGCAGCGTGGATGGGGCAGGAACATGACAGGCAGACATTTTGGCTGCAGCAGTTTTAACCCTGTTTGACTGCTTAACCTGTTTGACAGTCTAATTTAAGCATCATTGTTTACGCAATACTCTCAATTGAACGAAAGCCCTACAAAGACAGGTCAACTGTTCCTTTTCTATAGAATAACTGGTTAGTATGTGTTCCAGAATGAAATTAATGCAAACCTTGAAAAATGTACTAACTAATAACCACATGTGGATCTTTTAAATACTGTCTTACTCTGAGGTATATGTCTATTACTGTAAAAGTTTATGCATCACATCTAGAATTCAAGAAAAAAAGCTATTTGTATTTTCTAGGTCAAGAAAACTACAGAAAAATGAGAAAATTAGCATGTGTTTTGTGTTCAAGTGTTATTGTTTAGCTTAATACTTCATGCAAGTAATGCAAAAAAAGCTATATACTCAAGACTGTTTACATCTGAATAAATAGGGTAAATTAGCAAATACAGTATTGAAAACTATCTACAAAAATGTGTTTTCCCCAGTATTCACTGTTTGTATCAAGTCTTAAAGCAGAAAGCTGTAGGGCAATAGCATAAAGAATGTAATAAAAGAAAAAATTAAATTGAGACATTTTAAGAAATCTCGGAAAATAAATTTGTATTAACTATGAACAAAACTGCAACTAAACCAATGACTAAAGCTATTAGGTGGCCTTATCAGCAAACACCTTCAATCAAAAGGCCATAAACAAGTATGCTTTACATATTACTTGATTTGTTTATTTTACACCATGGGGTGAAAGCAACACAATTCCTTTTAGTAAAGTATACACAAATAGCCTCACTCAGAATACACTTTTAATGCACATAAAAAAAGTATTCATCTTACAAATTGTTTTGCAATCCAAATATACAATAGCTTGGAAAACAATATTTTAGAAAACTAAAGCCAATGTAAAAAGACTGCTTAATACAACTACATGATATAAGTTTTTGTATGGCTCTGTCTTTAGAGTTTTCTTACTGCATCATCAATATCAGAAATCTGTTCCTTCAGCTGATTCCACTGTTCTGGATTTAAAGAAATACCTGAAATGCATTAAAAATAAACACTTAGGACAAAAAGAAAATTGTGGTGCAGTATTCTTGTGTAATTACTATAAAGGCTAGTTTCATACACAAAGTCTATGTCATAACTATTAATGCCTGAGCTATTTCAACAACCACCATAGTTACAAAGTGAAACTGCTCACTTTGAACACTTCAGTTTAACTTTAGGTTACCTCTAGACAAGTTTACATTGCAAAGAGAATGCATGTAACAAAAAATTTTGCAAGTATTAGGCTAAACACAAGAAGGGAAATACAACTCTGGTCTTAACAGAAGGCAGTACAAAAGCCCTGGGTGAGAAGTAGGAAATCATTCACATTCCTGCTGGCTCCTAAAAGCCATACCTATGTGGACTGATTTTCTATGCACTTTTCAGGTACTATAATTCTGGGTTCCCCCCCCATTTTGTTTCTCAAAGCACTGTAAATAACATATACTATAAGTAACCTTTTGGAGAGACTCTATTACACTCGCTAACACAAACCAACATAAGTTATTTCTTCTTCAAGTTCACTATAGTTTCCAGTAACATTCAAACATTAATCATTCAATAAGTACCCCACAAACCATCTCCTCAGATCTATATCTGTCCTCATCTTCCTCAAGCTTGAGTCCAGGCGCATGTTTCATTTGTGCTTCAGTCTCCTCATTCTTCCCCTACAATCTCTATGCCAACTCTGTGAAGAGTGCAGGCTCACAGGGCTACCTCTCATACTTTCTCCCGCCAAGCTCTTCTACTATTTACCCTCACTCTCCTCCTTGAGTGGTCAGGTGTCCTTCATTACTTTCTCCCTGTAGGTGGAGCAGGGCCTCAAAACAGCCAAAAAAAGTGAATTTCACTTTTTGAGCTCACGGTCTTTTTTTTTTCCTTTTTACCCCATCAGTGCTTATGAGGGCACCATCATAATTTAAAACAGCAAGTACTGTGCATGGAGCTTCTCTAAGCAATTTTCCACCAGCCTGTAGTGTGAAGATTTCTTTTTTGAACACAGGTCAGGTGTGCTAACCATTATTAGGGGACCAAGCATCATCAAAATGTCCCTCAACTACACACCAGACAAACTGCACAAAGTTCAGATCTGCTGTTCGAGACACTCTGACTAATTTAAAATGCTGGATTTATTTTTCTGTCTTATTATAATATTTCAACTACTTAGACTGGTTTTAGCATAGCTAAATGGTGGCTTACGAGTGCATTAATGGAATATTTGGCTCACATACTGTATCAGACTACTAATAAATTTTATCCTAGTAAAATTCAGACCCTTTTGCTGCATTGATAAACATTTCTACCTACATCATATAACTTTTGTCACTAGGCCTACCCACCAGATATCATTGTAGTTTGCCACTCAAAGTGCATATACTATTGAATTTCACCTCAAAACACAGTAGGGTAAGGTCCTTAGAAATTAATCTTTTTTATTAACAAATCCAAAACAAAGAATGTTCCTGTACAACACCAGTACACCTGTTCATGCAAACCTATTCTCAGTGGTTATTCAAGAAATGTTGAAAATGCTTCTCAAACTTTTCAAATTACTGTCCACTGAGTTGCTCCTGAACACACCATAAGAATGTAACAAACTATATGCTGATTGTATGTCTTCAAACTTTGCAGCCTCCCAGTACAGGAAGGCCAGGAAGGGAGTCTTTGCAATGGTAAGAAGTGATGGGGCAAGGGAGAGTGGCTTCAAAATGGAAGAGAGTATATTTAGAGTATATTTAGAATAAATTCTTGCCTGTGAGAGTGGTGAGGCCCTGGCACAGGTTGCCCAGAGAATCTGTGGATGCCCCATGCCTGGAAGCGTTCAAGGCCAGATTGGATGGGGCTCTGAGCAGCCTGGTCTAGTGGAAAGTGTCCTTGTCCATGGCACAGGGTTGGAACGAGATCTGTAAAGCCCCTTCCAACTCAAACCATTCAATGACTCTATGAATCCCCAGGGCAGAACGTTTCATACTTACCTCTTTCATTGATGCCGTACGAAAACTGATAAAAAGTAGACTTTTCTAAGAGAAGTAACATAACCTTAAGCACAGCACTACTCCTGCAATTGTCCTCACATCCTCATCTTGAAATGGAAAAGTTCTGAAAGTGGTTCACAGTGAAGGCCTGCCATGACAAGCAACTATCCAAGCAGCAATTAAAGGTATAAGGGTTTGTGCTGTATTGCAGATTAGAAACTTGATATCAAAGCTTGATCACTTGAGATACTTCTCCCTTTACTAAAATCTTCACTTTTTTCCTCCAATATTAGACACATTAAATGTTCTGATTTTTTTAATCAAAAATTTAATAGAAACTGAAGGACCTTGTTGTTTTAACAAAATTAACATCTTATAAAAATGATTAAATCTTTTCAGTGAATTTCAAAATAAGAAATCCAATTGTAATAAAATAAATTGTGTTAACTAAGTTAATCAATTGGGGGGAAAAAGTATGACTATGTTATGGTCATGTTTATAAGTTCTCTACCAAATTTGCTAGTTTTGATGCCTTGCCATAAGACATGGAGGATCTATTTAGGAAAATGGACTCAGGCCAACAAACCCACTTTGCTCTTATTTATAATCTACAGATTAAACTAATTCTCTGTTAAAATACAAATTATAGGAAAGTAAAAATATTACTCTAAAAATATCACGTAGCATCAAAGGATAAAAATATGATACACAAAGTTCTACTGCAAACCCAATGTTTTAATAAGAAGTAACATCAAGCAGAACAATACCTTTTCTGCCAGGCTTCATTTCACCTTCTTGATCCATCCAGTATTCTCTAATATCAATTAAGACTTTTCCTTTAAAGTCCCGAACACTGACATACCTCATTTTGCCAATCTGTCAAAACACACATAAAGGTCTTTTAGGTATTTTACATATTACAGCATTCACTTTCCCCAGCAGCATTAGACTCTGACATGTGACACTGCACACTGCGGCTTATTTTAGACACCAGAGAAACAACTAGATTAAAAGCTTAACTCAGAGTAGTCAGTAGGCTAATAAGCAACGACTTAAAACTAGTTGAGCAGGCAATGTTCAATGCAGAAGTAGCCCTCCCAGAATAAAAAAAGTCTGTATTCTTTACATGCCTGCTTCTTATAAAAGTCATGGATTTACTGTTTTCTGAAATAAAATTTTGCCTTTGTTTCCAGCAGCTGTAAAAGAAGACAAGGAAAAAGGGACCTCTACTCCCAAGTGTAAATTTTAGTCCATTTCACATGTACAGAAAGCAAATTAGATATTCACGTGCAATGCCTCCCAAAAACAACTCTCTGGTAATTGTGGGGCTTTTTTTTCTTTTTTAACACAGTAAATACAGATGGAAATTAAAGTTAGCCACCTACTGTCCCATGCCCACTCTCAAACCCTCACGGGTACCTCACTGTACCAGGTGTTCCAAAAAACCATTCAAATCTTTTAAGTTTACTGGCACGTAGCATACCATGAAATGACTCCTGAGTTCCACAATTTCTGCACCAATGTCTTAACTGAATTACATGGGCACCTTTTTTTTTTTTTTTTCAAGTGAGGGGAAGAGTGAGTGGGAGGAAGAATCAAACCAACAACTACACAATACACCACACATTTAGGCTTATTAAAGATCTTCCCAAATATGATAAAAAACTATTTATTCACATAAATTCAAAGTACATGGTGAACTGGAGAACCAGAAATTAGATAACAAAATCACAATCAAATAAAATTTCTCAAAATTCCTGCAAGAAATCCTTAGAATTTTGCATGCAGCTTCTGGATACATTTTATGAAGAAAGAACACATTCTAAAGTAAACAATTTTAAAATAAAATACTCCTTCCTGATAAAATATTTCAACTTCCTTTATCTATGCATCTTGCATTTTGATACAACCTAAGGGGGATCCAAACACTCTAGCATTAAGTCTGACCAGACAGATTGAAAAGCTCTCCTATCAAGTACACTGATTCACAGATGTTTGTCATATGCTCTTACTTCACAAAATTAATACAAACATGAACACTTTTATGTTTGCCTAAAGAAATTTTTCTTCTTACGCAGATCATGCCACATGACTTCTAAAATTGATAATAAAACAATTATGACATACCTAGATAATGTAAGTCTGAAGCACTTTTCCTACTTCAAAGCATCTAGCTCGTTAAAATGAACAAGACATTACAGTTTATAAGACAGTATTTTTTGACCAATTAAACACTTTCACAGCACTACAAATTTAACATTCAAAAATAAAGTATAATGTCATGGCATGCTAGCTCTTTCAGACCAAACTTGGCACCATGCCCAAGCCCCTCAGCACTGCTGGCAAAGAACATCCTAAACAGCCTACACAAACAACATTTCTTGGTTTCACCCTTTAACGCTTCGCTAACTTTTAAGGTCACCTCTAAGAACAGCTTCAAGTAGTAGCACTCAGCAGCACCTCTTTTTCCATGGCTGTGGAAGAATCTTAGTGTATTGCCAAGTACTTCCAGGTTTGTCCTAAATAATAAAATCTAATGTAATAGAGCAGCTTAAAGCTGCAAATACAGTTAAAGTGTTTAGAATGTGATTTGCAAAGACTGTATGTCTCAATTCAACTACAGTAAGGTGAGTGGCAATAATGCAAAGTTCACATTTACTCAATCAGTCAGTCTACCTTAGATGGAAGCAGTTCTATATGAAAATGCTGAAATTAAGTTAGATTTCACATCACTGTCTAGATTTCAGATGAATGATCACAATAAATTTTGAACAATTTATGCAAGTGTTCTATGCAAAAGCTGCCATCACCAAAACTTTTAAATACGCTTCTGAAGTACAGCTCCAACAAACATCTAAGGTTTAAAACCACAACCAAAATCTAGATATAAGTAAACTGATGTTTCTCGATACTTAGCTACCTGCAATTCTGGTACAGGTTCATTTCTGAACAATTCTTTTGTTACGCAGGAGCCGATAGTCCTGGAGTAATTTCACTGACAAACGTATATTTAGATCTCCATAACCACGGCCATGTTTCAAGGGCGGCTGTGCCAGTTTTGGCTGGGGTAGAGTTAATTTTTTCACAGTGGCTGGTATTGGGCTGTGGATTGGATTTGTGCTGAACACAGTGATGACAATACAGAGATGTTCTTGTTCTGAGCAGGGCTTACACAGGGTCAAGGCCTTTTCTGCTTTTCCTACTGCCATGCCTGCAAGGTGGCTGCGAGTGCATGGGAGGAGACACAGCCAGGACAGGTGACCCCAACTGACACAGGGATATTCCATACCATATGGCATCATGCTCAGTATATAAAGCAGGGGGAAGAAGGGAGGTACATGCTTGGGGTCTTCCCAAGTAACTGTTACACGTGATGGAGCCCTGTTCTCCTGGAGATGGCTGAAAACCTGCCTGCCCATGGGAAGTAGTGAATTAATTCCCTGTTTTGCTCTGTTTGAGTGCAGCACTTTTGCTTTCCCTATTAAATGCTTTATTTCAACCCACAAGTTTTCTCACTTCCAGTTCTCTCCCCAGTCCTGCTGGTGGTGGAGTGAGTGAGCAGCTGCTGGCTGGGGTTAAACCACAACAGTCATATTGACTTACAGCAGTCCAGTTACTGCAGTTCAACCTTCACAGACAAGTTTGTATACTTTTCATTAAATACTACAGATCTTAAGATTATACTGCTCTACTGAATTACACGAATTAAAACCACCGTTTCCAAGTTTGTTTCTCAGAATAAAAAGTACTGAAATTGTGTCTCAGTTCCCTTCACAGCTATGCAACTGACTTCCTCTATGACCTTCAGCAAGCACCTTCTTCATTATTTTTCCTATTTCCAGATTTTCTGGATTAAATGGTACACACACTGTGGAAGTAGAAACAGTAAAAAAAGCTCCTTTCGTATATGGACAGCACTACAAGGAGCACAATGAAGACTTCTGTAAACAGTGAGATCTGTCACACAGCAAGTTGTTCGTGAAATGCATCGGTGACCCTCTAAGTTTCACAATTAATGTGCTAAACCAATCAGTTTCAGAGCATCATACACTTATATATTTACCTTCTTTCAGGAGCCTATGATAAAGTCATTACACTGGGAAATCAAAGAACTTTACACTGGGAAATCAAAGAACTTATCTATTTCAAGTCAAAAAGCATATATGACCAAAACTCAAAAAAAAAAAAAAAAAAAAAAAAAAAAAAAAAAAAAAAAAAAAAAAAAAAAGGTGGAGAGTGGACAGGACAACACACAGACAACTTCTAAGTAACCATGTCAGTTAAATGCATGATCATGCAATGTGGTTCCACTCTGGGTAGTCATTAATGCATCCTGACAAACCTTATCCAAATCAGGCAAAGGTAGATGATAGGATTAGTCAAACTAACCAAAGCACATGGTGCAGAGCTCAGGTTGGCTTGAAGCCACAGACAGGAATCTAATGTATCAACACTAAACCCTTCCACACTGACATGAATAACTCTAGTCCTTAGGGCCTCTAGTAATACATCACACAGGGGAGGGAGCAAGATAAATTTCTGCATGCTAACTGCACACGAATCCTTCAACAAACTGCAAAGTATACCAGGCTATCTATAAAACCTAAAAAGGCAAAGACCTGTAAATACATAAAATACACTTGGTCTCTTATATTGAATTAATTCTCCTCTACTTACATTCATACTATTCTTCATAAGTAGTTGTAAAAACAAAAAAATCATTACAGCAACAATCTCAAACAAAAATATAAAATGTAAAAACTTATGAAAATGCTGAGTCTTCAGAATACAGCAGTCACAACGAGCTCTAAATTAAGGAAAGCTATATGCCTTAAAAGCCCGGCTTGAGGATGCAGAATAACAATCCTCTAAGTATCACATCATTTGAAGCCATTCCCTCACACAATATGGACACCATAGAACTTGTGACTATCCTAGGAATGCTTTACAGCCTCATTTCCACCAACTGAAGCTACACTTGTAAGTTTTACTGCAAAGTCACTTCCACATCAGAGATCATTTTACTGCCATGGGAGAGAAATCCTTCAGAAATAAGAGTTTCTAATAATACTAAAAGTCCTAGAACTAACAAAACTGTATCTAAAAAATTACCATGTAACAGCATCTTATAGCATGCTCTTCTAAGTAGGGGGGAGGGAGGGGCAGTATTCTCAGACCTACTATAGCTCTATTTATCCACTGCAACATTTACCTCTTAGGAACTGGGCAGAAGTTGATGTAGCTTGAAAAAACTGACAAAGCTTCACATAATACAAGGAGCAATCCAAAAATTTTTTTGTTGTTGATTACCTGAAATGCAGGCAGACTGAGCAACACTGGTGTTTTAGATCAAGGTGATATTCAAATATCTGTATTACACTCAACACCAGAAGAACCTTGTTCTTTTCAGACTAATAAGAGTCCTCTACTGTCTGTTTTTAGTAACTTTTTAATATCTTAGGTCAAAAAGGTTTCAAGAAACCAGAGCACACAAATACTTTCATTTTATTTGAAAGTGCTTGGATGTTTTTGCATCAGGGGAACACTAAAAGTTTTAACAGTTTTCTTCAAGGCTGGAATTTCTGAACTTGTTACAAACATAACACAAAGTTTATACATAGTTCTTTAGAGTTCTAACTGCAGCTCACCTCATAAGGTATAGAATTCACTATCTCATTTTTCCTACAGAGTTCAAAGCATGCCCAAGCAGAACTAAAAATATTATACACTCCCTTCAATAGGGAAGTCCAGGCATTGCCCTAAAGTTCCTCTCCTCAACATGAGTAGAGGAAAGTGAGAATTAAGACACTAAAAATAACTGCCTTGTATCACAGGGAAGGTCTCGCTAGAAAACTTTTTCTTTCCCCATATTACTTTACACAGCCCAGAATCATTTAATTTAGCTTACTCTCTGTTTGGGCCACCTCACTAGACACATTTCCCATACCCTTTCACGAAGCTGAGAATCAAAGTCTCACAAATTTATATTCCTTTTCAGCCAGCTAATCAGAGACCTTTAATAGGTCTTGATCCATGCCTGTAAAACACGTAATTCTGAGCTATGTATATTCTTGCACAGGTCTCAGCACACGCTGTTACTGCCTCAGCCAACCCTGGAAACTGCAATACCCTAAATTCACAAATGCACCTTTCTACTGAAAAATGTACATTCATTCCATCTTAAAAACAGGGACGATGTCAAAAATTACTATTATTATGGATGTTCAGCGATAAAATCCTCCATCATAAAATGCAGTAAGAAGCAAAACTTATTCCAAGATGCTGTCTTATCATACAGGAGCCAAGTTGTCCTTGACCTAGTTAAACAGGAATGAAGAGTCCACGCTTTGGTTTCCAAGAAGCTTTTTTTCCAAGAGCCCTGATTAAAAAACATTTCCATGTAGAGACAAACCTAATCTAATATTTACAGTATACTCTTGGTAAGTGCTGTATTTACCGACAAAATGAGTACCCAGAGCTAGCACAGGCGAAGTCAAGAGGATTAGATCAATTGCTGCAACTCAGATTCTTTTACTCAGCTGAAACCTGACCACGCTCTTCTGAGCATCTCATCTGCATGCGAGCACCGTAATCCCTTCCAGCCAAGGATTCAGGAGACCAAGACTGTGCTGCCAAGAAACTCAGATCACCTCATAAAATTTATACTGAATATGATGTAACATGTTACCTTTACCAGGCTTTATGAGTCATCAATTTTACCTGAAACATATTCTCATCTCTGTTACTGCTTTGCTTAGAAGAAGCTGCACCTTTTGAACTTTCACCAGTCTTTTGTTTCTTTACAGGTTTTTCTGGAGCTGCTTGCTTTTTCCGCTTTGCCTTGGAGCAAGGAAAAAAAAAAGCATGAGCCACAACTCACTCTATATGCTACAGAAAAGTTTACATTTTATGTCACAAACTATTACTAAGTAATGCACCACTTACCACCTTCCTGCTGTGAAGGCAGGACTCCAATACTGTACATTTAGACTGGAATCAAAGAAATAAAACCCTTCAAATGAGCCTAATTCTGTTCCCAGTGAAGTTTACCATAATACTTTGGCTTTAAAGAGAATTCAATGAGATCAAAATACATTTCAAAAACCCTTCTCTTTTTGCACAGTAACACTGTCAGCTCGGTAGTTTTAATTAAAAAATTAAGTCTGAGAGAAATGACACTTTCCCTTCTACTGAGTGCAACAAAAAAAATGCAGAACAGTTTATGACTCCTCTTCAAAAAAAGAAATAAAACCTACAGAAGATAATGATTAAAGGATCTGGAAACCACCTCCATCACACAACTTTTTTTTTTTAATCAGCATCCAATCTCTGCCCTCAGCATGATGAATTAAACATCTTTTTAAAACATTCAGACAATATGACCTGTAAATCAGGTTGTTCAGATAACTCACAAAGTTACTGTTTCTACTCACAGTTATATAGTAACCATGCTCCCCACATAAAAAAAAAAAAGGAATACCAACATACCAAAAATTAGTCTCACCTGCTCAGATCACGTTGTGGATAATCTCCCTGAAAAAAAACCCAACCCTACTACCCACTAAAGCAGGCTGTCAGACTGTCTTTTCAGGAATACAGTTCCCTAACAAAAAAATCACCCCATCAACTTTTTTTCTTAAGGTCTGACAGAACACCTGATTTCCAAGGTGCAATCACGACTGAAGCAATTCAGTAAATCAGACCAAGCCTTTCAAACTACTACACTAAAATACCTGATGTCTGCATTACCAAATAGCATTTCTCAAAACGACGAATTCACTAGTTTTTTCTGGTTTTGCTCGTAATCATTGATACATCTATACAAGATTCTAAATTAAATAACTATTAAAAATAAACAGGAACACTCAATTTATACATTCAGAACAGTCATGTTAAAATTTATCAATTCAAATACACTCAGGTTGGCTCGGCTTTTAAGTGAGAAACTAACAGATGGTATTACAGCAAATAAAAGAAAATTAAGCAGAGAAAAAAAAACACGCAAACAAGATAAGCAAATGACACGATGAAGCACAGGGTAAGATAAGATTTTTATTACAGAGAAGTAATCCAGATATCAAATTGGCAGTGGTGGGTGTGGGCATGTTCTCAAAATAAGTCTAAATTCTTGCCATCAGGGCAGCTTATACAAAAGCCTTCTATCAGTTGCCACAAAGCAGTAAAGAATTACAGGAACCTTGTGATTATATCTATCATATGGAATGGCATGAACAAAGCAAAATGCAACTTAAAAAAACCTTTTCCGCAAGTCAAAAAACATGTAATCCACCCAAACTTGGGAAAGGGGTTGGTTTTTTTGGGGGCGGGGAGAGAGAGAGCTTTTTTAAGTGTCTCATAAATCACAGGGAATAACAGGCATGTTGTGACATAATGCTCACCTAATTCCTTAACCTCGTCCTGAAATAAAAGAGTTAATACAGTAATAAACTGTATATAATGTTCACCTTTTTGTCAACTTCACTATCTGAATCACTGGCAGATGAGCTTGAAGATACAAGTTCCTTTGATTTAGGCATTCTGGGAAGAGAAAAATAACATGAGAACACTGCATAAAGAATACATCCCATTATGGCTGGAAAGCCATCTTCAAATCTGTACTGGCTCATCTTATTCAAAACTCTCCTAAAGACTTTCCTGCTGTTTCATGTAAGCTTTAATACACATTGCAGATGCAATCTCAAACACTCTTCCCTCTTGTATCTCTTCTCCTTTTTACTGCAACTGTACTAAATGCAGTAAATGGTTTGGCCTCTGAAATGTTTACAGCAGAACAATTTTTCACAAGTGTCATACATCCCCAGACACGGCAAAAACCACGATGTAAAAAATAAAATATAATGCCGTCCTCCAGTTAAATCCTTTATATGACATTCACATATATAGTTCATTAAGGTCCTTTCATTGCCTGTACTCTGACGTGGGCATTTCACCCAGTTGGACTCACAAGCAATGTGCTGCATAATCGTCACACATAAAGATGAAGATCCCACCGACACAACAGTATGAAAAACGCCTCAGTTACAGTGAACCACAGCACTGCAATTAATATTTCCACTGCAGCTTCAACACATCAGTCACTAGAGTCTATTCATTTGCCAGACAAGCGGACATTCAGCTTTCCTTGAATGCATGCTGCCAGGTGTGCTCATACATCACTCTGGTATGCAAACATGTGGTTAGATGTAGCGGTTGCACGTCTTCCCTTCTACTGCTCTGTAACACATCCACAGCTCTTTTGTTCTTTCAGAATAAAAACAGGCATCCTAGAGAGAAACTGTGATATGAACCACAGCTAGGAAAGGCTAACATAATACTAAGGGATATTTTGAAGCGTTGTTAAACTGGCAGTGAAATAAAACCCACATATGCAAATTAAAAAAAAAAAAAAGGCAACAACAAAAAAAACCACCACGGAGTCCAAATAATGGTAATGAATCAACGTGGTTCTAAAGTAGAGCAAGACCTGTGGTAACAGCTTGGAGCACTGCGATGGAGGCTGGAGCACTGCACAGGATACAGGGAATGGGGAAGCACACACAAGCCACGCTGTAAGATGGAGGCAGAGGAGCGCTGGAATGGGACAATGTGAAAATAAGCACAGGGATGACACTGAGTCTGAAAAGGCAAACGATGGTGTGCGGGGATGACCCCAGGGGTCCGCGCGCGGACGAGGAAGGGACAACATGGAGGAAGGTGTGGGCGGAAACCGGCGGAAAAAGGGATGCGGGGCGGTGGGAGCCCCCCGGACGGGCCGAGCGTGAGGCGACACGGCGAGGCAGGCGAGGAGGGGGGTGAGGGCGATGAGACGGGCCAGGCGAGAGCGAGGAAAGGTAAGGAAAGGAAGGCGAGCCGGGAAGACCAGGTAGGCGGATCCCAGCCGCCATTTTCCTCCCCTATTCCTCTTTTTCCACGGCTCGTGCCGCCCCCCCGAGGAAAGGACACCCAAGACCCGAACAAGGATGGGGGTGGAATGGGGCGAGGACACCCAAGTGCTCCCGGGGCAGGGCGGTAGCAAGGGGGCCGCGGGTCACCCGCGGCAGGGCGACAGAAAGGCAGCACGGGCAGAGGCGGGCCGGGGGTCGCCGGCGGGCCGGGTCCGCTCCTGGTCCCGGCGTGGGGGCAGGGGAGGAGCGCGGAGGTAGGGGGGGAGCGCGGAGGTAGGGGGGGAGCGCGGAGAGGCGCCATCTTCTCCCTCCCTCAGACCCTCCGCGCCCCCCAACGTGGCAGCTCCCCCTCGGCAGAGGCGGCCGCTCCCCAGCGGGGCGGCCCTCCCGCAGGGCACCGCGGGCACTCAAGGAACACGGGGCGGCCTCCCGGCAGGGCTGCCCTGGGCGGTGCCGCGGGGGGCGCGCGTGGGGACTCGGCACTCACGTCCTGCTCCGCGCGTGGCTGGTCTGCACCGCGACACGGGCGGAACTGACGCGCCGCGGAACGCCCGCCCCGGGCCGCTCACGTGGGGAGGCGGGGCGGGGAGGGGGCTGGCTTTAAAGGGGACGCGCGGCCCTTTGTCCCTTTTGTCGCCCGTTCGCGCCCCCGCCGAGGGGGCGGCGGGAGGGAGCGGGATCACAGTGATGGGAAGGGAACCTTTGCGGAGTCACAGAACGTCCTCCGTTGGGAGAGAATCACAGAGATCACAGGATATGCTGAGTTGGAAGGGATCCACCAGGATCATCGAGCCCTGCACAGGACACCGCAAAAGTCACTCCGTGTGCCTGAGAGTATCGTCCAAACGCTTCTTGAACTCTGTCAGGCTTGGCACTGTGACCACTTCCCTGGGGAGCCTGCTCCAGTGTCCAACCACCCTCTAGGTGAAGAACCTTTTCCTAATGGCAAACCTAACCCTCCCCTGATAGGGCTTCAGGCCTTTACTAACCCTCCCCTGACAGGGCTTCAGGCCTTTCCTAACCCTCCCGACAGGGCTTCAGGCCTTTCCTAACCCTCCCGACAGGGCTTCAGGCCTTTCCCTTGGGTCCTGTCAGTGGTCGCCAGACAGATCAGTGTCTGCCCCTCTGCTTCCCTTCATGAGGAAGCTGTAGACTGCAGTGGACTGTAGGAATAATTTCTCCCCAGAAAGAGTGACTAGACAATGGAACAGGCTGCTCAGGGAGGCAGTGGATTCACCATCCTGGAGGAGCGTAAGGAAAGACTGGATGTGGCACTCAGTGCTATGGTCTAGTTGACAAGGTCGTGTTCGGTCATAGGTTGGACTCGATGATCTCAGAGGTCTTTTCCAACCTAGTTGATTGCAGGATTCTGTGAAGTCTCCCCTCAGTCTCCTCCAGGCTGAAAAAAATCCACAATAATTAATAAATGGCTGTTTTTTTCACACACCGCAGCAGTTCCTCGATGCCGCCTGGGCAGCGGCGTGAGGCGCTGTGGCTGCGGTGGCTTTGCATAGCGAAACCGCGGCCCTGCCACACCTGGGCTGCCCTCAGGAACCACTTCTGCTGCTTCCCCTCCTGCCACCACATCCCCCTCCTGCCACCGCATCCCCCTCCTGCCACCTGCAACTCGACCTTCCTTCTCTCCCTGCAGGGCTATGTCGGTGGGGACCGGGGAGCATCAGAGAGCCCCCCACTCATGTCAGGTCTGAAGCACTGGGAGCTAAGGTCGAAATAGTCTCAGCACCTCTTTTAAACACCTACTTTTTAAAAGACCTCCAAGCAAAAAAAGAACGTGAAAACATATTGACAATCTTGCTTGTATCTCTACTGTGTTTGCACTGTGATGCATCCCACATGCCCTGCCAAGGACTTGAAGAGGGGCTGTAGGCTGAGTTCATCTAAACAGCTTCTGCTTCTGAGACACACCAACATGGAAGGGAGGAGAGGAGGGGGCCCTCTGCCCTCAAGCTTTATGAGAGGAGACTTAGCAGCCTTTGCAGACTGTGATAGGCCAGTCAGAGCATGAAGTGGCTTCATGTTGTGTCTTCTGTATTATCTACTCGGGCCTTTCAGTTTATGAAGAGATTTAGTAACATTAAAATACGGCCTTGGGTAACACAACTTCACACTAAACTAACACAGTCTGTTACTATTTTCTTATCACTGTTTGCAGGGGCACACCAGGCAGGGAGCAGGCCCCGGGCCCTGGCGGCCAGGCACGCTGGGCAGGCCCCGGGCTGTTGGGAACTAGGCAAACTACCATCAGACCTTCATGATGCAGTCATCATCACCTTGTATAAGATAATAATAATGGCCAGTCTTCGCGAGCGAAGATTTGGGAAAGGTCATTAACCCTTCGAGCCTGCGCAGTGGATTTTTTAGGTGAGACACAGCGTGCGCTGAACTGAGCCCACCCTTTAATCCTGAGGTTCATCTGCCAGGGCCGAGCAAGCCAGACCTTCTCTTAGATGGATTGCCTTACAAGGCTGACGAGCTCCATCTGCCCGGGGGGCTGGGAATTGAACCCGGGTCGCAGCGGTGAGAGTCCTGCACCCTAACCACTAGACCACCAGAGGCCCCACTTATTACCTTGTATAAGAAGACAGGAGTTAAATCAGACTGCTCAAATTACCGTGGTATTACTCTGCTCTCCATTGCTGGCAAAATTCTGGCAAGAATACTTTTGAACAGACTAATACCCGCTTATAGCAGAAGGAATTCTACCTGTTGCCTCTGATTTCAGAGCCAACAGAAGTACCACAGACATGGTATTTGTTCTCAGACAACTGCAAGAGAAGTGCGGGGAACAGAACAACTTTGTTGACCTCACCAAGGCTTTCAATACTGTGAGCAGAAAAGGTCTATGGCAGATTTTGGAACGCTTAGGTTGTCCCCCCAAGTTCCTTAAAATGATCATCTCACTCCATGAGGATCAGCATGGCCAAGTCAGTGCATGGCAATGCACTTTCTGAGCCCTTTCTGATAACTAATGGTGTGAAACAAGGCTGTGTTCTTGCACCAACCCTATTCACAATATTTTTCAGCACGATGCCCCAAAGGGCCACAGCAGACCTCGATGATCAGGATGGTATCTACATTCGTTACCGTACTGATGGAAGCCTTTTCAACCTAAGGCGACTGAAGGCCCACACCAAGACCTTAAACCATCTTGTCCGGGAGCTGCTCTATGCTGATGATGCCGCCCTTGTCACCCACATGGAAGCAGCTCTGCAGCGTTTAACATCCTGCTTTGCAGATGCTGCTGAGCTCTTTGGGCTGGAAGTCAGCTTAAAGAAGACAGAAGTTCTCCATCAACCTGCACCTCAGGAAGTCCCCCATCATCCCCATGTCACCATTGGCCAATCAGAACTCAAATCAGTCCAGCAGTTTAATTACCCAGGTAGCCTCATCTCCTCAGATGGTAAGATTGATGGGGAGATAGACAACAGGTTAGCAAAGGCATATAGTGCTTTCGGAAAGCTTCATAAAAGAGTTTGGCGTAATAAACACTTGAAGAAAAGTACAAAGACCAGTGTTTACAGAGCCATTGTGCTGTCTACTCTCCTATACGGATCTGAATCATGGGTCATCTACCGCCACCACCTGCGTCTCCTAGAACGCTTCCATCAACGCTGTCTCCGTGCAATCCTAAACATCCACTGGTCAGATTATGTGACCAATACATCTGTTCTTGAACAAGCAGCAGTCACAAGTATTGAGGCCATGTTACTGAGAACACAGCTGTGCTGGGCAGGACACGTCTCCAGGATGAAGGACCACCGCCTCCTTAAGATCCTGCTTTATGGTGAACTTGCCACCGGCTGTCGCAAGAGAGGAGCCCTGAAGAGAAGATACAAGGACTCCCTGAAACAACATCTCAGCCTTGGCCATATTGATCAACATAACTGGTCTACTCTGGCCTCCAATCAGGAGGTCTAGAGACACACTATCTTTAATTCTGCAGATGCTTTTGAGAAAGCTTTTGAGATGCTTTTGAGGATCACTCTTAAGGAGAAAAGACAAAGCAGAAAGAACCGTGCCTTGCAGAATATACCACCTAGGGAGTCCTTCTGCTGAGCCTTTTGCAACCGGACATGTCTATCTCATGTTGGCCTTTTTAGCCACCAGCGCACTTGTAACAAACGTGGGTAGAGCCCTTCCCAAATCTTCGTTCGCGAAGCTTAGGCATGATGATGATGATGATGATGATGATCACTGTTTGCAACAATGGGTCATGTAGTTGTGTTGTGAGCATGGCAGGGTGACAGTGCTTCAGACACCAATTACCAGTGTAGTTTGGTCCATTTCTCATTGTTAGTAGCTCTAGACCTGTGGTTTTGCTACCACGTACTGCCAAGCTTTTTGTAAAAAGTCCAAGCAAAATATAAGAAATAGGAAGTGACCTGTGGTTTCAACCTTAGCTTCCAGATAAAGATGGTATAGGCAGAGTGAGGTGGTGGCTGATAGGCCTCTGTAGTTTTAATAACAAACACCTATTAATAAAGTGTTTAAAATAAAAAGTCTTTGGCTTTTTTTAAATTACATCATGGGCAAACATCATGTTTCAAGAAGGGATAATCCCTCAAATTCAGCATGAGCAGCTGCATGTTTCTGGAAAAGTACTTACAGGACATGGGCAAAGAGGTTTTTAGAATGGATGCACGAGGTCCTTATAGCCCTCACCATGAAGTGATTCAAAGGAATTGACTGACAAACAGATTGTCCGCCAAAGTACTTTAAACACCTTGGTGGAGAAGACACGGGGTTAACCACACAGATGTGCCTTCTGCCTTTCCACATTTTCCGTGGGTTTATATAGCAGTTTTATCATAAATGCCATACACTCTTACATTTCTATGGTTAGTAGCTGATAAACTAAACGGTTAAGCACACGTTACAATAGCATTCTGTTTTACTTAGGCCTAAGACACATTTTCTGGCTTTCTTGATAACACCTGTCTATGCGCCTAAAAGCAACAATTAGTTACATATCTATTTCTCCAAGGCTGTTTATGTGTTTTTGAAGCAACAGTTAGTTATCTGTCTCTCGCACAGGGGTGGTTCCCTATTTGCAGCTAGCAATTTTGAATATTCGTTAAAATATTCCAATTTGCTAAGTCACACTAAACAAGACCTGCTTATGCTAATTACAATTACAATATAAATTTGACAATTCCTTGTTTCAATCCCCCCTTTTCTCATCCTGTTGCAACTTCTTTTGCAAGATCATGTTTGCAGTCCACAAGACATGTATTTGCTGGGCGACGGTTCGGATCCTCCACCCCATCCAGAGATTCATGATGGTCAGGAGCAAAGCCACAAGAATCAGTATTAGTACTGGATGCACTAAGAAGTTGAATAGTTGAGCAGCTGTTGGAGATTTTAGCTTCTCCCATCTTAAGAAGACATCCCACCAATGGTGTTCTCCTGGTTTTTGTATTTGGGTTGTGATCTCATTAATTTTGAAGACGTTATGTTCCACTGTCCAAAGGGCTCGTTGCGAGGTTTTTATGGACCTTTTGTACTAAAGCTGCAATATCCGGGTGGTACAACATGTGCTTCAAAATTCTAGTCTCCATTCCAATCTGTAACTTAGGAACCTCATTATGCAACCCATATTCATGAGTGATCAATTGAGTGGTGGTGACTGGAACAGTACAATTAGAATCACATCCTATTATAGCAGTAAAAGTGCATACACAAAAATTAGTTCCATTAGTTACTTCTTCACATGTGTCAATGCTGATGTTATGACGAGTTCTTACACATGCACACCCTTTTCCTACATAGTATACCTGAGATTGCGCTTTTGCAGCTGGGATAATTTTGAAGATACAGGTACTGTCTGCTGTGTCTAAGCATAAAATCCTCATTTTCAGTTACAGCGTTCTCGCAGACGAACCCTAATTGTTCTCGTGGGATGCTCACCTCTGTACTTACTGTTTGCCACCTTTTTGACTGATAATTTTATTTTGCCCATACATTATGGTTAATTGGTCTTACTACAACATCTTCATATATTGCTTCTAAGGTTAATACTGGAAATATCTTTCCAATAGTGGCCTTTTTTATAGTAAGCACGTAAGTGTCTCTTTGTTCTTGTTGTTCATTGTAGGTGAAGCTTACTAGCTGCCACCAGACCTGGTAAGTTTTTTCAAACTGAGTGATAGTATCATTTTTCTCTTTTATTTCTTTTATTTTTTTGTGGCAGTCTCCCAGACGTTCTTTCCCTAATGGTATATGATACTACAGTCTGTAGCCATAGCTGTGACTATAAACACTGAAGGGCAAGGGATACGTTACTTTGTAGTTCTCCTTCAAAGGATACAACTGACTGAAAGTCTTTTTGGGTGTGTCTGGACAGGGTGGTCACTAAATCTGCCGAAAGTTTTGCGTCAGTAGTGATGATCTTAATGATACTTGGAACTAGCCTAAGTCTGTAGTGACCGTACTTAATTTATTAATCAGTACGTCCTGATCTATAGAGTTAAGTATTCGTAATCCTGACCCGAACCATCCTGCTAAATCTCTCTTGACCTTGGTGTTTAGTGTCCGTGATTTTAGCCATGCTTCTCATCCTTGTAAACTTTATGCTATAAATTGAGAACAGTTCTGTTGTACCTTTGAAATATCTGCTTGAATCGTAACCTCTAATTTCTTTAGCGAGTGCACTGGGTCTAGTAATAGTTTCTGTTCATTACTTTGTTTTACCACATAAAGTCCTGCAAATGAAAAGTTATGATAGCTTACCGCGCTCACAGAGGATACCGTTGCCTAAAGATCGGGAGCAAAAGCTCATCAGGCAAATTTAGTAGAGATTAGATAGAGAACAGGTCTTTAATGAAGGCTTTCTGGTGCAAGGAGTATGAAAAGTTGCGCACCCCTGTGTCCAGGAGTTCCACAATTTTTGGTCCAATCCAAGAACTACCCATCCCCCAGATCCTCCCCAAATCTGCCTCCCAGCACGCCCCACTAGAAATTGAGTTGGAGGTCCCAAGACCCCTTTGTTCCTCATCTTTTCCTTCTTCACAGCTTGTACTGTCTTTGGAGCTTCTCCAAGGTTGCAGGCTTGAAGGCCGCTTTAACTATGACAGTATCTTTTTGTTCAGGCCTAGGGTGCATATGTTCTCAACCAGAATGTGTTCACTCTAGTTCTGCCTTGAAAGGAGCCTAAACAAGCCTAAAGAATTTAGAAAATTTGATATGAAATAGGGGAATAGGGTTTGGTAAGTGTTAACTACTATTCTAAAGTGTGACAGACTATACAGCTGCATTAAAATCTACAAAAAGCTAAAAATCCTAAAAATTCAAAGGCATCAGTATGAAAGGGGGTGGTGAAGGAGAAAGGATAAATAGTAACACTAAATCCTCAGAAAAATTTGATTTTTCAGACATCTTCCATACACTCTTTATGTAATAGTATTGTTCTAATTCGTTCACTTGAACTACAAGTTTACATAGCATCCTGTTTGAACAAGAAACACTTTGTGTGATCTTCTTCTTCCACAGTGTTCCTGGTACCTTTATTTCATAAAGATCTAGTTTTCTTGAGGTTTTATGTCTTATGGTTATAGTAAAATTCTTTACTCTAGCAGAGAGGGTATAAATATAAGACATAGGCAAAACTAGGCTTGTTTCGTTTCCTGTATATCAAATATTCATCTGTCCTGCCACTATATACACCATAAAGTTTCAAAATTTATCTCCTGAGGGTTTCACAGTTGGCCTAACTCTTTTACTAATTTCTGGAGAAGTGCCTGATTTACTTGATATGCTGCTGAAATTGGCCTTTGACTGAGCCACCGAACTGATCGTTCGGTCCTGCTGTTTACATCTAAAGATGCTACTATCATGCAGGATGATTTTTGAAATGTACTCCCTGTTCCTATTGTTCCTAAACAGATCAACACTAAATCAGTTGAGGCTTTGATTTGCAGCTGACAGAAATCCTGGTAGAGGTCACAAGATGTTGAGTATATGCACTGGTTTGTATCATATATGTAAAAGGTTAGCATCAAAACAGTATCAGTACACGTTTGCTTAACTTCAAACTTACAAGCCATATCAATATTACTATTAACATTGATTTTAAAACGTTGTATCATTGTATCCTGTTTCCAATCCTTGTTTACTTGTCCATTTATATGAAGAGTGGTGTGCACCATTTTAATATTATTGGAAATATTCAAATCTGCAGGTCCCGAGTACCCTTTCTTTATCCAGTCTCCAGGGTCTAAAATTCCAGCGATGTTCTCATGAGTATTACAGTCTTGAGCACAGATCAGGCTCACACACTGATCAGGAAGAAATTGAATTTCGGCTTGGTGTCTCCAATTCTTTTGGCTGTCCATTGTGGTTTGACAGGCTCAAGAGCCTTTTTGGTCCTGGAATAATGTATCCAAGATGTTAATCCTTTTACTTTGACAGCTGTGTAAGTGACCACCAGGGACCTTTCCATTTGGCTTGGAAGGGATCTCCAACCATTGTTTTAACATACACTCTGTCTCGTTGTATATTGTGCAGGGGTGCATCTAATCCTCATGACCATGTACCAGCCATATGCTTATTAATTTCAATTAATTGGTTTGATAAGGCTATGATATAGTTCTGAACATATTGTTCTCCCACACAGGAGATATCTTCTCCCTGGTAATTGTTCCCCTATGATCTCCCATACAGCAATTAAAATGGGCTCAATTTTTCCTTTGTTCTGGACTTTACTCTGATTCTTAATAAAGCCAGAGGTAGTGCTTGAGGCCATGATAAACCAGCCTCTTGTCCAATTTTAACAATTTGCTCTTTCAATAAATGATTCATCTTCTCCACCTGACCACTTGCTTGTGGCCGACAGGGAGTATGTAGGTGTCAGTTGATTTGCAAAGCTTGACTCACATCCTTCGCTATGTCTGCTGTGAAGTGAGATCCTTTGTCAGAGGACATAGCTGACGGTACTCAAAATCTGGGTATGATCTCATTCAGGAGTACTTTGACCACTTCTCTGGCTTTATTAGTTCTAGTGGGAAATGCTTCGGGTCAAGAAGAAAAGGTATTTGTTAATACCAAAAGGTACCGATACCCCGTTTTTCTTGGGAGCTTGGAAAAATCAATTTGCCATTGTTGTCCTGGATAATTTCCTTTGTCTGTGTTTCCGATTCCTATTTTATGGGTAGTTTGGGGATTGTTTTGGAGGCAGACAGCACACTGCTGTGTTACTTGTTTTACAATAGTATATAAATTCCTTCCTGCTATCAGTTTCCTCAAATACTCATATAGGGCATCTCTTCCCCCATGTGTTTTACTATGTTCATCCTTAACCACCCTCCGTAATGCTTTTTCAGGTTCCACAATTTGTCTTTCTGATGTTATATAATTTTCTTCTTTTGGTTTTGCACGTAGATCCTCTATTAGCTCCTGATCTTTACATGTGTATTGAATGATATGATCAAATTGAATCTTACCTTCTGGAATGAGAGACTGAATGCTTACTGTATCTTGTTCTGCCACCCTTTCAGCCTCCTGGTCAGCTAACCTTCTGCCTTTTTCTTGATCAGATTCTCCTTTTTAATGGCCTCTGCAATGCATGATTGCTGCTTCTTGAGGTAGCAGCACAGTGTCCAAAAGTTCCAGGATTTCTTTAGAATGTTTTATCAGTTTTCCTTGTGAGGTCAGTAGTCTTCTCACTTTCCATAGTGCTCCATGCGCATGTGCTATTCTGAATGCATACTTTGAGTCTGTCCATACATTAATTCTTTTACCACTTGCCAATTGGAGAGCTCTAGTCAATGCTATTATCTCTGCCTTTTGTGCTGAGGTTCCTGGAGGCAAGGATTTTGACTCTATATAGAGTCTATAGTGGAGATGGCATACCTGGCCTTGCATTGTCTGTTTTTCACAAAACTGCTTCCGTCTGTGTACCAGGTCTCCACCTCTAGAAGGAGCACCTCCTTCAGATCTGGTCTGCTAGAATGTGTAGATTCTATTATCTCAATGCAATCACGTTCCAGGGGTGCAGGATCAATCTGTTCAGTGGATAGAAAGGCTGCAGGATTGATTAGATAAGTTGTTATAATTTCAACATCGTCCTATTCAACGTGTAGGGCCTGGTATTTTAAAAATCTGGATGGAGGTGACCAATGATTACCTTTTTGTTCCAGCACTGCAGCAAGAGTATGTGATACCAACATGGTGATTCTTTGTCCCAAGGTAAATTTGCAACCCTCTTGTATGTTGAGGACCACAGCAACTACAGCCCTTTGCTCACTCGGTTTCCAAGCCGCTTTCACAATCACCTTTACTATAACCTCCCAAAGGCACATTCATTGCTTAGTTAACACCCACTTAATACTTATACAGACAATACAACACACAGATTTTCACACGGGATTCCCCCCTCCACACCATTTAAAACAAACCAGAAGACAATATATTGCCAAACTTACAATAATCGCAATTCCAAATCTGAGTCCAAAATCCATTGACAAAGGTAAATCCAAAAACATCCATTCCTTTCTTTCCAGACCCTTTTAGCCTAAGGAGTCTGGTAGAGCTTTGGTGAGACTCTAACCCACATTCAAAAGCTCTTATGACCCCCCTGTTGAGAACGTAATCCACACTCAGAAGTTATAGCTCCCGTTTAACTGTTTCACGGCTGCTCCTGCAGGACTCTAACCCTCCCACCTCCTTCGTTTTTTCTTTTATGGGACTCTAACCCACAATCCTGAGAGGACACTTATGCCTCTACAACTTCCTCAGGCTATCCTGCACATGACTTACAGATTTTAGCCAGTATAACTTTTCAGTAAAATACTTTTAAAATGCCTTTTAAAATACCCTTTTTAAATTTTTTAAATTATCCCCGGGGTTTCAAATTTTATGTCAGATACTTTAAATGTGGCTTACGAATCCGCTTCAGGATCTTGTCTATCCCCGCGATGATCCATGGAACCTCCTGCAGAGCAAAAGGGCTCCGGGGTGGCCTTGGAGGGACCACAGCCCCAAGGGTCTCACAGCCAAACAGAGATTCTCCTGCTGGCTCTCCACTTGATTCAAAGAAATCCACCGACAAACGAATTGTCCGCCAAAGTACTTTTAAACACCTTGGTGGAGAAGACACGGGGTTAACCACACAGATGTGCCTTCTGCCTTTCCACATTTTCCATGGGTTTATATAGCAGTTTTATCATAAATGCCATACACTCTTACATTTCTATGGTTAGTAGCTGATAAACTAAATGGTTAAGCACACGTTACAATAGCATTCTGTTTTACTTAGGCCCAAGACATATTTTCTGGCTTTCTTGATAACACCCGTCTACGTGCCTAAAAGCAACAGTTGGTTACCTATCTGTTTCTCCAAGCCTGTTTATGTGTTTTTGAAGCAACAATTAGTTAACTATCTGTGTCTCGCACAGGGTTGGTTCCCTATTTGCAGCTAGCAGTTTTGAATATTCGTTAAAATATTCCAATTTGCTAAGTCATACTAAACAAGACCTGCTTATGCTAATTACAATTACAATATAAATTTGACAATTCTTTGTTTCAAAGTAAACTGGCTTTCAGCGTGAGAACCACCTTTCACTTTTTCACTTTAGTAGCAGGAAAACAGAAAGGAAATGCCAGAAATAGGAAGTGTACTCTTTTAAATATTCCTTGGTAACTTGCAGTTTCACGATGTTACATAGCTTGCAAAATGAAAAGAAAAATAGAAAAATATACCATTCTTACTACATGCCTGACCTTTGGAAAATAAAAATATGGTTGTTTATAGAGAATTAAAACACATTAAATCACACATGGGCAATGCAGTAATTATCACCACTGCACAAACACCGGTCTTGTCGAGCCATATAATTGTGGAAGATGGACAGATGATATTGTAATACTTATTGCTTAACTCCAACAAAGAAAAAAAAAACCTGTTCCACACAAGATCACCTCCACATGTGAAATGTTAATCTGTAAAAATCCATAGTTATTCTTTTCAAGAGTTTCACTAACATCTCATGTTAGAAGTTTAATGGTAGTAAAGGTTCTTTGTAATCCATGTCTGCTTTGCTTTCTTAGATGTTAACACCTGCTACACAAAGAATGCTTGGGTTTTAATCAAACCATCAAGGAACTGTTGATTGAAAGCAACAATCCTTAATGCATTTTTAATCAAGTCTTTCAGCCTTGACATAAATCAAAATTTCTAAAACATTTTTTTCTGGCTCTTAATGAGTTAATTTCTCCCACCTGCAGCATTTCCTCCAAAGCAAGTACCAAGTTTATTTTTACATCTGAATTCATAAATAACAGGTCAGTGAGGGGAAGGGAGTGTTTGCTGCAAGTGGAGATTTCATGTTCTGCTTTTCAGTAATAAGAGGTTTCTTTGAGAATTATTCTGGTTGTTGAGTATAGTGGCTGTTCAAGCTATTGGTAAATTACCCTTACTATGTTTTATTCTTTTTAAAAAAGAAGAAAGAAGCTACCAAGAAAAAATGCTGTCTCTAAAACAGTGGGAAAGGAGCCGTAATTTTTCCAAGGTAAATTCTCTGCTGTTACCTTCTGACTGAGTCATCTATCCCCCTAAGGGGTATAGTTCACTTTCTGAGCTCTTAAAATAGGCTTTTGTAATGGGTTTGTTACCTCATCAGACACTTTACTTCTGTAGCTGCCTTAAAAGGGCTTAAATTCTTCTAGTTACTGCCTGATTGCCTCATTTCATATCCCACATGTCTTTGGCACAGAATAATGTTCGAGCACTAGTTTTTTCTTCAAAAACATATGTTAGAATGCAGATTTGAATGGGAATGGTGAAAAATGCACGGGCTTCTGATCTCATAACAGTTACTGGCTGCAATGGTTGACTCCTCTACTTAGAAATACACATTTTGAGGCAAGCCCAGTGAGAGATCAGCTCTTTAAAGCTCTTTTGTTCTCTACTTACTAGTTTAAAAGGTGGATGAAATGTGCTGTAGAATGGAAGGTTAGCCTATAACATGGGCAGTAGTTTTATTAAAGTGTCATGAAAGAACAAGTAAGAGGTGCTGCCAGAGAGTATTCTTTTGCCTGTGTACTGTAGCTGGTTTGTTTCTTGTGTGTGTATCATGTGCAATGTGAGTTTGCATTAATACTTGCATAACTTTCTGTTATGTTTGGGAAGTGGGGTCTTCATGTTGCAATTTAGTATTTAAACACTGATAACTTTCATCTGTAGTTTAATAAATTACTTTTATTTATTTTAATATGTCTATTGTTATGGTCACTCTTCAATGTCTAAACATTATTGTTAAAAGTGACACTTTTTTGCTTTAATAATTTAAAATCATGGTGAAAACACAGGGTCTTTGCCTTCACTGCTTAAAAAACGTAATTTCCCTTTAAAATAAGGTTGATAAGCTGAAGAATGTCTTGTCTCTGTAGCTATCTGAAATAATTTCCAGGTGAGAAGGTAGCATTGGATTCCGTATGCTGATTGTAAACCTTTTTCCATCTAGAGCTTTTACAAAGAGAGCCCTAAGTATTAAGTTACCTTTTCAGGAAATAGAAGAGCAGCTTTTGTTAGCATGGTCTGTGCTGTGTCGGAAGCCTTTAATCTTCCGCAGCATCGCCCTGCCCTCTGGTGGGCACTCAAAGGCCGGCTGAGAGCCAGCTTTTACATAAACTGGAAGAAATCTTACTTAATCTTACTTAACAGATCTTAAGATTTAAAAAGATTTGGGTTTCCCCATTGTGTTTCAAGCACAGTTCTGCAGTCCTGTGGTAGCAGCTGAGACATGCATCTCAGAACATTAAAGTAAAAATAGTGGGATTGATGGCACTGCATGTTATGTGGTACTTCCTTCTTCTCCCCATATTTTGGAGATCTCCTTTCACAGAGTTAAAAAGAACGTCAAAAATTAGTTTTCCTGAATGCTACCTTGCTTACCAGTTTTGTCTGTGATATTTTTAAACACACTGAACTTTGAGCAGAAAGAGTAGCTGTAGTATTTGATTCCAAATTAAAGAATTGTGTTCCAGTGTACATTTTTATTCTGCAAATTCTTGGCTGTTCTTCTGTAATCTTAATAGGAAGAGAGATGATGTTTAATTTTCCTGTTTAAAAAATACCTTCTTCGTCTTTCACTAAAGTTTTTCTGCCTTTCTCCCTCTACCACGACTTGCACTTTGACACTCTATGTATTTCCCTTCCAGTTAAGGATACAGAAATCAGTAAAGCTCAAAATGCCCTGAAGGATCTAATCTGAATTTACTACTGTTTCATTTTGAAGCAATCTGATACACGTCTTAGGGAGATGCAATCTTGTTTTATAACCTACTGAGGTTTTTTTAAGTATAGACTATGAATCTGATCCTGCAAGCAACTAGTAGCATAAATAGATGTTATGTAATGGTTCACAAAGTCACCAGGAAGCATCAGGTTCTTATTAGGAAGCTGCTGAGGGAAAGACTTGTATAATACTAGTCATTTGGGTTTTTTTCAAGGAAAAAGGGAAACCTTGGGGGTGTTTTTGGTAATATTTAATAAGTGTGACTTCTCATAAAGCGTGTTGTAGTCTTTTTTAAGTGATATATGCAGTGTAGACTGAAAATGCAAAATTCACCCAGGATAGTAATCTGAATCTTCTGATGAAATTGCAGCTGAATCGAACTGCCAAGTGGGAGTTAATGCTCAGACATATGTGGGGCTGAAATCACAACATAGAGGGTGTAATATTTGAATTAGAACTACTAGAAATTATTTGGAGTTTAAAAAGTTCTGTATTTTCAATAGGAAGGGTTTTGGGGTTTTTTGTGGAAACAAAGTTAAAAAGAGGGTAAGTAGTCCAAGTCTGTTTGGAATATTATAATACAATATATATTAGTAGTTGTATATATTAAATACATATATATGTATATATAAATGTATGATATCCATTAGGAGAGTCCAGATGAGGCCACCAAGATGATCAGAGGAATGGGGCACCTCTCCTATGAGGAAAGGCTGAGAGAATTGGGATTGTTCAGCCCGGAAAAGAGAAGGCTGTCTCTGGAGCCTTCCAATATCTGACGGAAGCCTGTAAGAAAGATATAGAGAGTTTATTTACAAGTGCCTGGAGTGACAGGACAAGAGAGAACGGCTTCAAACTGAAAGAGAATAGGGTTAGATTAGATATTAGAAAAAATTCTTTACTATGAGGGTGGTGAGGCTCTGGAACAGGTTGTCCAGAGAATCTGCGGATGCCTCATCCCTGGAAGTGTTCAAGAGCAGGCTGGATGGGACTCCGAGCAACTTGGTCTAGTGGCATGTGACAACTGTCCATGGCAGTGGGGTTGGAATGAGATGACCTTGAAGGTCCCTTCCAACCCGAACCAATCTATGATATTCTGTCATTCAACAAAGTTTACCTCATAAATTAAGAGGCGATTGCAGGCCTATACACTTGTGAAATATACCTTTAGTGATGTACTATTAAAAGGTGTGCGAATGTCTGTGTCTGTATATAGATGCTTGTATTTGTAAAGAAATGTGTATTGAATATTGTTTATTCATCAGTATATTGAATGTTTATAACTGAAGAAACTTGAAAGCGAGTGGAAGAAAACTTCTGTTGTCTTCTTGTCCAAGTGTCGTGATCCAGTGGTCTAATTATGAACAATTTTTAACAAAAAAAAAAAAGGAAGAGAGAGTGTATCTATATCTCATTTGTGTATGCTACCTCAATCAAAGTTTTCATGGCAGAGGTCATACCCTCTGAGTTCTTCTGTAGAAGATTTCTGTATAGCCCTCTCCTCAAATACTGTCACAGAGAACTTTGGGACTAAGGCTTTGCTTTTTGTAATCTATAAACTAAATTATTGAAATGTCTTCAACCAATAGCCATTTTCTGCACAGAAAAGCACTTTGGGTGGAACCACGCAGATTCCTTTTACTATTGTGCCTGATTAGGATAAGAATGAAGAAAAGGTACAGTAATACTCCCTATGCAAAATTCATAATAATGACAAATTATGTCCAGTGGACTGGCAAGGATGTTTGGCATCTGAAGTAGCAGTACTTCATATGCAGCTGCAATAATGTAAGCTTTAGATGAGAAATTACTTTTTTCCTCTCATTTTATGAACAACAGTATCTTTGAAGTCTTAGTGCCTAAGATGTCCACAGCTACTGTAGGATAAGGGAAACCCCTGTTTTTGTGAGCACCGTGGGAGGAGATCCCAAGCAGGGGCGTTTTGAGTATGTGTGGCTTACAGAAAACAAATACTTCCAAAATGATAATGATTTACTGAATCCAGAAGTGTTTTATAAGTCTTGACTGGTTTATGAAAAATGCACAGTGCAGCACAGACAAAAAAAAAAAAAAAAAAAAAAAAAGAGATGGAAGTATTTCAGCACTTAAGTTTTGCTCTCTTCAGAGCTTTGAGGAACGCCTGCTGCTCAGAGAGGAGGAGTGTGCGAAGGAGGGGCAGAGCCTTGAGGAATAGACACTAATTTAGTCCCTTTGGTCGGGTGGTCACTGCACCGGCCAGTGGATTTCAGTAGCGATCTGACGGGCTGCTGGTGCACGAATGGGCCCAGTATGGGTGAGGCTGTACCTGTGTTGTACGTGCAATAAGCATATAAGAACGTTGTGAGATGGGGCTCTACATATGAGAGATATACATGTATGTGTGTAAATACTGTCTGTGCTGCCCTGAGCGCGGCTCCTCGTGGTCGGACAGCGGGACTACAACTCCCGGCGGCCCCGGCGCACATCCCGCGCCTGCGCACATGGGGCTCCCGCGGCGGCGGCGGCTCCCACGGGTCCCCGTTCTGCTGGCAGGGGCGCCGCGGCGGTTGGACTACAGCTCCCAGCGGCCCCCGCGCACACCCCGCGCTTGCGCAGACGGAGCCGGCCCGGCCGCACTCCGCCGTTGTCGCGGTCGGTGGGTGGGGGAAGGGAGCGAGCGGGAGGAGGAGGAGGAGGAAGAGGTGGAGGAGGAGGAGGAGGGAGGCGGGGGAGAGTTGAGAGTTCACCCGCCGCCGTCGCTGCCAGGCCGGACTCATGATTCCCATATGCCCGGTAGTTTCGTTCACCTATGGTGAGTAGCGGCGCTCGGCGTGTCCGTGCGCGGGGAGGGGGCGGCGGCGGGGTCGGGGTGGGGGGTCGGTGCTGAGGCCCCAGTTCTGACCCGGCGCTCCCGCGCTTTCTCTGTCCCTTGTCCCTCTGTTTGTGTCTCCTTCTCTCCCCCCACCCGCCTCCTCCCGCCGGGCCTCCTGTCATGGCCCCGGCCGCCGCCGCCCCTCGGTCGCCGCCGCCGCCGCAGTGCCCAGCCGGCTGGGGGAAGATGCCAAAATGGCCACCGGCAACTACTTTGGATTCACCCACAGCGGGGCTGCTGCCCAGTACAGGTAACCACCGCCGCGACCCGCCCCCGGGCCCCTGTCCCCGGCCGGGACCCCGCGCAGCCCCCGCCCCTCGCCTCTCGCCCGGGGCGCCGTGCCCGGACCCTCCCGCCGCGCCCTGGGGTGCGTGTCCTCAGGCTCCTCATGCTCCCGGTGTCCCCCAGGGTGGGACGTGGGGCCGAGCACAGCGCGGGAGGAGGGGGAGGAGAGTCGGCGGCGGCATCGGGTCCCCAGGCCCTCAAATTAAAATGGCCACTTGCAGGCAGCAGCACCGGCGAGTCACCGAGTGCCGCCCCCGGGCCCGTCTGCTCCTGCGGCTCCGGGCAGCGCGGGCCCTGCTCCCCAGGGCTTTGCTGTCGGTGCGGGACGGCAGAATCCTTGCTAACATGGGTCGGAACCCAGCCTGAGGGAGACGGGATGGATAAGGGGAGAGATGGAGCACGGGAAAATACAGGGGACTTGATCCAGTTGAAGTAATGTTACGATTGATGTGTCTGAGAAAGTAGAGAAGGTACTTTCCGGGCCAGCTACCTTTTAGAAATATCTCCTACTGTGATTTCTAAGACCGGGAGCACGTACTGTAGTGGAACTTGAGGACCTGTGACTGTAGGCAGGTATAGATACCTGCATCTTATAGGTCTGTACAGATCTCGTATGGACACACTGCCACAGTCTCTGTATATTTGTTGGGTTTGTTCATCCGAATTGTGACCAGGGTGTTAAAAAGCAATTGGTAGCATCTATTACCTCACATTTTCTGACATCAGGTTGCTTAATTTGCTACATACAGTCAGGAATGCCTTCACATTTTTGGCTTGTATGGGAGTAGCACCCTGAAGTCCACATTTCAGTCTTATGTTGTTCATCCATAAATCTGCGATAAAGACCTTCCATGATGCCTCCGTCTTGGCTAATGGGAAAAACAAAAGAAGAAAGCGTATATCTCAAGGATTATTAACAAACAAGTGCAGATGTATGCTACTCTCTAATAAAACTTGCATACAGTTTCAGGAATGGAGGTCTTGTAAGAACTCCCAGACTGTTTTTTTGCAATTATTTTTTCCTGGAAATGGAAATGAAATACATTAAATTTTATTTACTTCAATGTTTAATATTAAAGGAGAGGATTAAGCTTAGCTCATATTCTAGGTCCCTTTCTGTGGCACTGCTTTGCAGCATCTCATTCCCCAGTCTATCTATACATCCAGGGTTGCCCTGTTCCAGATGCGGAGTTTAAATCAACACTGAAAAGACTATGGAGCTATTATTGGCATAGAATTTACAGTGTCTTCTTGGGTTTCCAGTTTATCTGTGGCCTTGATGGATCATTTAAATACTCTCTCATGCTGCACATGAAGGAGAAATTAAAATTTGTCCAAGTCTTAACATTAAGTACTGATATTTGAAGCAGTTTTAGAGGCCAGATTGGTAGGTTCTCGGGTGTTAGATCTTGGATTTGGAAAATTCAGAAGTACTGTGTCGTTGTTGTTTAACCCCAGCCAGCAACTAAGTACTACACAGGCTCTCACTTGCTTCCCACGGGTACTGGTGGGGAGGAGAATCAGAAAAGCAAAACAGTTGAGATAAGAACAGTTTTAACAGTTGAAACAAAATAGAATACAATAATATGAGTTATAGCATTAATAATAATAAAAATAATAGTAGTAATGAAGAGAGCGGGGGGAATAAAGCCCAAGAGAAGAAAGTGAAGCACAACACAATTGCTCATCATATGCTGACCAATGCCCAACCTGTCCAGAAGCAAGCAGCAGCTCCTGACCAATTCCCCATGGTTTATACACTGGGCATGATATTCCATGATATGAAATATCTCTTTGGCTATTTCTGTTCAGCTCTCTCGATGCTCCCTCCTGACTTTTTTTGCAACTGCTCTCTGGCATAGCACGGGACACTGAAAAGTCCTTGATTTAGAGTGAGCCCTGCTGAGCAACTAAACCATCAGTGTGTTATCAGCATTATTCTCATACTAAATCCAAAACAGCACTAAGCCAGCTACTAAAAAAAACTAACTCCACGCCAGCCAAAAACCAGGACAGGCATGCAGGAGTTAATAATATTTACCATTGTAACAGTGTGATTGGTATTGACTAGATAAGAAAAGGAATAGATGACTGTCTTTATTAGTTCATAAATACTAATTTTCATAAAACACACTTGAAATCTTTACTTGTTTCATGTTTAATCAAAGGCAGCAAAAGAGCTAAGTGCCCTTTAAACCTGTAAATAATGTATTAGAAGCATTCTTGTTCCTTTCAGTGTTGTTGCTGCATAAAATTTCCTGCTATCCTACTCATTTAAAATTCTTTGTGTAATAGTATCATGACTTAATGAGAGAAGCATTAGATTATGCAAATACTAATGCAGGAAATGTCTCTGAATATTGCAATACCTTTCAATTTGTGCTTTCTACCAGTGACGGTATTAGGGCCCAAGATTATAAACCTGCATTCAATGCAAACTTCATTTGTTATTTATTTTACTGTCTACTAATCCATCCATTTAGGAGCCTGAAATAAGTGTGGAATTTGGTGATACTAGACCTCATTTCTTTGTGTCTGTTCAGTGTGAAATTACCATACTAATATTGGCTTGTCTTTAGCATGTAAAAAATATTAGCATGCTTGGTTCAGTGCTGGAGAGAGGCATAATATGCTTTTATTCTGAAGTTTGCTGGTTGAAATGAGAGGATGCTGATGGAGAGATAGGGGTATTGAGTAATGTTTGGACAAAATGTGTGAATGTGATAGTCTTGTTTAATTAAATTTGTGTTATGATTTTGCCTTCTGTTAAAAAGATGAAGAATCTTTAAGTGCTTGAGTTTCATCTTAGTGATATTCATACCATGTCTCTGCTCTAGTGAGACAGGATAGTGATGGAGATGCTCGTGTAGTTAGGAGTGATTTGTTAACTTTGAATTGCCTTGAAGCAGAGTGAATATTGCTAAATGTGCTGAGCCTTCACAGGTAAAGGCAATTCTAGCAGTTCAGGTTCAGAGCAGACCACAGTATCTGTGAGTTTAGGTTCAGATGCAATCTTCAAAGCAGCCATATGGAAGTGAACTCTTGCAGTTAGAGCTAGTTTGGAATTCAGCTGTAGAGCTTGATGTTAAAACATACTTGAGTCTGGTGCAGAACAGCAAAGGAGGGTGAATTGCTGTGGTTGGGCGAGGTGGCTATTGAGAATTGATTGGGGGTGGAGTGTTTTTTTCACATTTGCTGGTATTTCTAATTAACTTTACTTTTGTCTTCAGTGTCTTCCCCAGGTACCTCTTCTTCAAGTAGGTACTGGTTTGAAAAGTATTCAGTCTTTCAGAGGCATTAGGACTGTAATTCACTCATGTAATTTATATTCAGTGATATAAAGTATCACTGAACATAAGTCAGGGTTGTACTGGTAGAAACAGATGAGGACAATACTGAGTAGACTTTCTTCTGAAGAGGGTATGTACTAGTAGACTTAAACTTATGCAAAGAAAAACATTTATGCATCTTATAGCACATATACCTTATTCTAAAATGCATGGACATTGAAAATAATCATAGTTTTACCATAGCAGGAAGGTAAAAACTCCAAATGCTTGCTCTGTGAATTTTATGCTCATACTCTCTTGAGTTGCATCACATCTTGAAGCATACAGATTTTCAGCCAAGGAGACTTCAGTGAATGTGACAGAGCTGTGTGGAGCTGATTCTCTTTTTGTTTAGTCTTAAGTGCTATCCTAAACATGCTGTTCTAGCTTACTTAGTGTACACAAGAAGCCTCCAGTGCTGGTGTTTATGAAAGGATTTTGATAGACCTCTTCTCAAGTCAGTGAGGTCCTGCTCTCAAAGGAGGTACACCAACATTAGAAAGGCAAGGAGGGCTCTGAGCTTGTTAGCATGGGCTGTACCAGTATTGCAGTTGGCTGTAAAGGGGAGACAAGAGGAGGTGGTGGTAACCGAGGAGGAAAAGTGCCTCAGGAGTCAGAGGAGCCTTTGTCATTTTAAGGAGAGAAGTCTGCCAACTAGTTGAAATTTGCAGCAGGCTCTTGTCTTTAGGAGCAGAGCACTTGGGGAAGCATTTCTGTTAATGGCATAGTTATGGTTAATGGTATAGTTATGTCCTTTGAAGTTGTATCCTCAGAATGGGTTGATGACTGTAGGCTTAACTCTAGGGTGTTAAATAATGTGTAAAATTTGATCTGTTTCTAAAACAAAACAATGGTAAGTTAATGTGTTGTTACATTATTGATGCTAGGAAAGCAAAGTAATAGTTTAAGATAGGAAATACAGAATGTTTTAACAATTTAATACAATTTTCCATACTAGTGAAGTTTCTTTACTTTTACAGAGAATGTGCCAATTTTAGCATTTTTTTCTGTTTAACATCTTTATTAATGGCCCAGATGATGGGGCAGAGTGTACCCTCAGCAAGTTTGCTCATGATAAACACCTAGGAGGAATGGCTCATGTGCCAGAGAGTTGCAGTGACATTCAGAGGGACTTCAGACGGCTGGAAAATGGGCTGACAGGAATCTCAGGAAGTTTGACAAGGGAAAGTGCAAAGCTCTATATGAAAAAACAACCCTATGTGCCAATATATGCTGTGGGCCACCCAACTGGAAAGCAGCTTGGCAGAAAAAGGACCTGGGGATCCCAATGGACACTAGACTTGAATGTGAGACAGCAATGGGTCCTTGCAGCAAAGAAGGGGAATGGCATCCTGGGCTGCATTAGTGCAAATATTGCCAGGACATTGAGAGAGGTGATCCTTCCCCTCTAATTCAGCACCAGTGAGGCCACACCTGGAATCCTGTGTCCATTTCTGTGCTTCAGTACAGGAGAGATATGGACATACTGGAGAGAGTTCAGTGAAAAGCCCACAAAGATGCTGAAGGATCTGTAGCTTTTATGGAGAAAGGCAAGGAGAGCTGGGATTGTTCAGTGTGGAGAAAAGGAGGCTGAGGGGGATCTTCTTAATGTGTATAAATGCTTGAAGGAAGGATGCAGAGAGGACAGAGCCAGGCTCTTTTCAGTGGTGCCCAGTGCTGGAGTCAGAGGCACTGGTCATAAACTGAAACACAGGAGGTTCCCTAGGAACATCAGGAAGCACTTTTACTGTGAGAGTGACTGAGCCCTGGCAGAGGTTGCTCGGGGAATTTGTGGAGTCTGCATCCTTGGAGATACTTGAAAGCCATCTGGATACAGTCTTGGGTGTCTGGCTGTAGGTGGTCCTGCTTGAGTGGGACTGAACCTCCAGATGATTTCCAGAGGTTCCTTCCCAGCATCAGCCATTCTTTGATCTTGTGATTTTTGACAGGGATAATGTTAGTTAGTTGTCCCTTTTCAGGCAGATGTACCATCTCAATCTCAGGTCTTTTTGTGATGTATGTTACCACTGTGAACGTGGCTGTTGACTAGACTTGAAAAGATCAACTTTTTGTGTGCTGTGAGCTGTGTGTTGTGAGCAAAGGGAGGTAGATAACAGAGTGTATATTGTGTCACTGTTACAGTCACTTGCAGTACATACATGAGGAAAACGTTGCAGAATTTGATTGGAATTAAATCAGGCTGTGAAGCTAAATGTAAAGATTATCAATGCAGTAAGGGTGTTTTCAAAACATGGGGCTGTTCACCTTTGAGGTAAGTTATTCATAATATATGGTTTAGCCATCTAGTAGCAGTCATTAATTTTGGTTTGTATTGGAATGATACAAGCAAGTTCTTAGAACAAGGAAGAAGAAGGGAAACTCAAAATAGCTACAAAGAACTGACTTTTTTAGGCTTTATGTACTTAAACCATAGAACACATTACTAGGAACTTCTGAAATACAGCAGAATTCAAGAGGGGATTGCACATTTGCATGCCTTCAGGCCTCTCTTTGTATTGCTAGTGAATTGAATTACAGTGTTCTATTCACAAAACTGTAAGAATAGGAGAAAATTTAAAAATTTAATTTAAAAAATTAAAGTTCTAAAAATATATATTGAGTCTTTATCAAAATTTTTTTGCCTGCAGTGAGTGACAAGCTCTAGAAAAACAGAAGCAAAGTCACTTCTAAAGTACAGCTTACTATAGTCTGTTATTTCAACATTTTATGCTGCTCGTTGTCAAGTGTGCTTAGGAGGAAAAAAGTTCCCACTTTTTTTTTGTTTTTCAATTATTATTTTGTTTTTACTTTGCTCTGTCCATGTTCCATTAGCACACCTGAAACTACATCTGACCGGTTATTCAGGAGTGCCTCTCCCTGGGTTAGAATCTTTAGCAGTAGCAGATTGCGCTGCTTCTAGCAGTTTTTGTGACGACGGCCAAGAATGCACTCAGATAGCAGGGAAAGGCACACAGCTACTTTATTTACCTTAAACTTAGACTTATATTCTTCTTCTCTGTCCACGCGCAAGCATAATATATTTCATTGGTCGGGTACTTCTCTTCACACGCCTAAACTTATCTTTTGATAGGTGGTCAACAATTCTTCGCGTGCGGGCAAATCTCAAAAACAGCACCTGTTATTTACAGCAGTTTTGCTCCTTTTCTACTTTCCCATCCTGTATTGTTTACATTCTTTACCATTTCAGAGCCACAACTTCTCAAATTCAAGGCCTACCATCCAGTTGTTTCCCACATTTTTGTAGAGTTGAATCATACTTGTATCAATCCTCATATTCCTGAAAAAGCTGCAAATCTGTATTTTTTGCTATTCATAGAACAATCTATGAAACTTCAAGAAGTCTGGCAGTTAGGTGCCATCAGATATGGTTTCCTTGATGCTAAAACGTTCAAATATTCTTAAAAGTTAGAATTTAAGAAATATATCTTAATTCGTGAGGAGTTTAACTCAAGATACTTGTATTTTAAAATTTATTTTAAGACTTGCTTTAATGTTGTGCCAAACTAGCGTGGAAATCGCCTCTTTAAATGAAAAACACCTGCAAGAAAAATGTTATAGAAGTTGTAATTTCTGAGGAAGATTGTCATTTGGATAAGAGACAGACTTGGTTCTAGGCCAAATCTTAACTCTCTATCAAAATACCAGTCCTCAGAAAACTGAAACTAAAAAACTGAAGATGTTCTTTGCCTCTAGGAGAGGAGTTTTCAGTGTCCAGCAACCTAAACAGAGCTGGAACAGTAACGGCATTTGCATGTGTGTGCATGTTGGTTGTTCGTAGAGAGATGTGCTGGAGATCAGCATTTTTTTCTTCAGGTTATGTGCACATGAGTAGCAAATAATTTCCTTTTTTTTTTAATTAAATGAGTCGGTATGATGAAAAGCAAGGCTTATAGGGAACCTTTTATGTGTTTCCTCTATATAGAGCTTTTATATGCTATATATCTTAGTTGGAAATAGACTGCATTTTCCTGAAAATGTATTATTACTCTGACAGTAATTCCTACAGATAGTTCATCAAATTTCTTAATGCATGACCTACTCCACAAATATCTTCACGTGGAAAATAAAATATCTTAAAATCTTTAGTTATCTGGAAAAATATTTTCTTTTATTGTTAACATGCAAAAAATAAAGCTTTCTACTTTCAATTCAGTGTTTTACAAAAAAAAAACCTCTTTTTTTTTTCTAGGAAAGGGTAATAGCTGGAAATGAAAAAAAAACATGACCCAAGTGTGTTACAGAAGAGAATTCAATATTTGTTTCATAATTGCTCTTAATTTTCTGTCATTCAGGGGTAATCCAGACCTTCTATCAGTGTTGTTACTTGAAAGTAATTAACAAGGGTTCTGCTGTATTCTATCTAATAGTTAAAACAAGTTCTCATCTAAGTTTTTGTGTGGAATAATGTTGCTCATTTACAAACCTACCTTATTTATATAGCTATTTAAGTTAGACAAATGTGGTTTTGGGACTGGAGAACAATGTTTTGCCAAGTGGACACCAGTACCTCATTAACTGGTATTGATGAGCAATTTCTGCCTCCTAGGCAGCTTCTGACTGTTTTAAGTGTGCTCCCAGATTTATTTTTTTTTGCTTTTCAAGGCCGTATTTCTTTTTCTGTATCAAAAACACTGCTATAGTTTTCTTGCTAAAGATTTTTGTGCAGCTCAGAAAAGGTTGTTGGTTGCTGCTTGAGTGTTCTGATTTTTGACAAGGAAAATAAAAGTTACCAACAGAATTATGAAATTAATCTAGTTACTTTAATAACAAATATTGATGGCTGACACCTTCTGAGAGCTTGTTCTCAGGATCTGGGCTTTTTGTTGCTGATGTTTTAATACAACTTGGCCAAATGTAAGTGTTCAGGGTAGGATTTTCCTGGCTAAGTATCTATCTAGAATTTTACTGTTTTTTTTTAAAGCTGTGCTGTAGCTTATTCTATTTTGTGGTGTAGAATTGAGCAGGGAGATCTTCATAACTCTTTGGTGTCTCATTGTTTTGGAGTGGAGACTTCACAAATGAGAAAAATATCTTTACGTATTACACTGTTTCAGAGTGATAGTTCTGAGTGTACACAACAGGTCGAATGGTGGTCAGATACCGTGTAAACATCTGCTGTATTATTCTTATATCCAACTTAGAAAGTATTGAGGCAAAATGCGCACCTGCTTTGAGAAAAGGTACTTGCACTTGGTGAGGGGAGTTCTGTGC
>NW_016690211.1:673308-685373 GCF_001604755.1 Lepidothrix coronata | reverse complement strand
GAGACAGCAATATGGGCAAGGCCAGTTTTTTGCTGTGGACTTTGCTCTGGGATAAATTCTGCAGGACTGTGAGACAGTGTGGCCCCTGACTCCCACCCCCAGAAAATCAGATTGTCATGGAATTAGAGATTACTGTGGAGAAAGATACACAGTCACAGCTCACTGCAGTCAGTCTTATCAAGGAGGTTTAATCTCGTAGTGATATTTTCACAATATGGCACTTGTTCTGATACTAACACCACAGAAAGATTAGTATTTCCTGTTGTTAGTGTCAGTAAAAATTAGAATAGAAGTTATTCAAAGATTCGAGTCAAAGGTGTTTTACAAAAAATACTTTTCTCGTGCACTGTAATACAATATTTGTGAATAAAGAATTCTCTCATTCTTGAGGTTGTTTAGTTAGGATGTGGAAGATGAGGGCAAGTTAAGTGTGCACTGGGGTGTGAAACTTTTGAATAGAGGTGACCTTATTTAAGAGAAACAAGTAGAGAGCATGGGTAAATAGTGATATACAGGTGGAAATGAAGGTAAGGAGAGACAAAGTACCTACATTAGGTAGGGTCCCACAGGTAACCTTTTGTAGTTGACTGAAGCATACCTACAGAACTTGAAGCAGAAAATTTGAGTGTAACATGTCCACTTTAACCTGGCTCTGGATGGGGTAGTAAAAATGCTGTGATGGGGATATCTGAACTGGAAGATGAGCGTTGAAGAATGTGTTCTTCCTAGAAAATAGAAATTAAGTCAGCGTGGTGGGAAAGCACTGCTATTATTATTATAAGCTAAAGAAATAGGAGTAGTTATCAATAAAATGTATTATTTTTGAATGAAAACTTCTGGTGGAAAGGGTAATATAGTAGCAATACAGCAGAGTACAATTTGAAGAATTCTTCAAGAATTCTTAAAGAATTATGTTTATTTTGAAAGTAAATTTAAGGACTGTAAGAATTGTTACGTGAAGTTACATTGAATTGAGTGGTCAGAAACTGAATCTGCCTTATATAAATGTTGGTCTAGAGCTCATCTGTGTTTGAAACTGGAACATCTATAAACTAAGGAAAAAATTCTCAACAGGGTGCTCAAATATTGTGTGCTGATTTTGGCTGGGGTAAAGTTAATTTTTTTCATGGTAGCTGATATTAGGCTGTGTTTTAGATCTGTTCTGAAAAGAGTGTTGATAGCAGAGAGATGTGTTCATTACTGCTGAGTAGGACTCACTGAGCCAAGGCCTTTTCTGTTCCTCGCCCCACCCCACCAAGCAAACAGGGAGACTGGGGGAGCACAAGAAATTGGGAAGGGACACAGCTAAGACAGCTGAACCCAGCTCACTAAAGAGACTTTCCATACCATATGGCACCATCTCAGCAATAAAACTGGGGGAAGAAGGAGGAAGGGGGTGATGTTCAGAGTGATGGCATTTGTCTTCCCAAGTATCCATTACACGTGATGGAACCCTGCTTTCCTGGGATGGCTGGGCACCTGCCAGCCAATAAGAAGTTCTGGATGAATTTACAGACTCACGGAATCATAGAATCATTAAGGTTGGAAAAGACCTCCATGGGCATCAAGTCCATCCTTTGACCAAACACCACCATGTCAGCTAAACCATAGCACCAAATGCCATGTCCAGTCATTTCTTGAACACTTGCAGGGACAGTGACTCCACCACCTCTGTGGGCAGTCCATTCCAATGCTTAACCACTCTCTCAGTGAAGAAATTCTCACTGATGTCCAGCCTGAACCTTCCCTGGCACAACTTCAGGCCACATTTTCATGTTCTGTTGCTTCTGTGGGTGAAGAGACCAACTCCCACCTGGCTACAACCTCCTTTCAGATTGTTGTGGAGAGTGATAAGGTCCCCCCTGAGCCTCCTCTTCTCTAGGCTAAACATTCGCAGCTCCCTCAGCTGCTCCTCATAGGACTTGTCTCCAGACCCTTCCACGCTCCATTGCCCTTTTCTGGACACACTCCAGCACCTCAGTGTCTTTCTTGGAGGGGCCCAAAGCTGGACACAGGAGTCGAGATGTGGCCTTACCAGTGCTGAGTACAGGGGGACAATCAGTTCCCTGGTCCCGCTGGCCATACCATTTCTGATCCAAGCCAGGTGCCACTGGCCTTATTGGCCCACCTGGGCACATGCTGGCTCGTGTTGAGCTGCTGTCAACCAGCTCCTTTTCCATGGCAGCTTTCCAGGCAGTCTGCCCCCAGCCTGTAGCACTGGTTGAGGTTATTGTGACCCAGGAACAGGACTTGGCAATTGGCCTCGTTGAACCTCATACCTTTGGCCTCGGCCCATCGATCCAGCCTGTCCAGATCCTTGTTTTGCCTTGCTTGTGTGCAAGACTTTTGCTTTCCCTATTAAACTGTTTTTATCTCAACTGACAAGCTTTCTCACTTCTACTCTTCCAGTTCTCTCCCTGCTTCCACTGTGGTGGAGCAAGTGGGCAGCTTTTTGAGGCTGAGTTGGCAGCTGAGCTTAAACCATGGCACACTGGAACAGGTTGTCTAGAGAAGTTTTGCAATTTCCATTTTTAGTGATGATGAGAACCTGACTGGACAAAGCCCTGAGAAATCTAACTTTGAAATAAGCTGTGTTTTGAACAGGTGGAAACAGGTGACTTCCAAATCTTTGGTTAAACCTAAATTATTCTGTGATTTTTAATCTCCACCTACTTAATAAAGCAGATTGGACCCATAAAAACGGATAATGCTAGGATAGGTGTACAGATGGAGTGAAATAGGGAGTCCGGCAAAATAGTCTAGGAGGAGGTAAGTTCATCTCAGCAAATGTGATAAGGCACTAATCACCAAACAAGGGCAAGAACTCTTGTAAGTTAAATGAAGAAGTTGGCACGAAGTTATTTTTATGTAAATTAATTCCATGAAAATGGCTGCTCATCTTAATGTTAAAAGACCATGGGGAGAAGAATGTCACAAATTTAGACGAGATGTCACTGTGAGTTTCTGTAACATAATGTAACATAACTTTTAGGAAGGAAGAAGCGCTCAGTTCTAGAATACTTTTCTTGCAGTCTTGGAAACTCAGTCACCAGCTCTGCATGATGTTGCAGAAGCAAGGGAAGCAGATTTGCTAAAATTAACATGGACATAGAACTGTATTACCCTTAGAAATCAAATTATTTGGGCTGTTGTTCTATGCTGTGATAAGGAATTTTGATGCACAAGAAATGGAACTGTTTGTACCATAATCTTGTTAATAGTTCTGCCAGTAATGGTTGTAATTTCTTCACAATATTAAATATGGAAAACTATCAGGTATCTTTAATCATACATATTCTGAGAACAAAAGCATTTTCTTTGATAAATAGACAGGCACTGTTATTTTGTAGTTTGTTGTGAGCTCTGTATCATATTTTATAATAGTGACTTAAACTCAGTGAAGCTTGGAAGAGCCAAGCTAGTGCTTCTGCACAGGTCTTTCTCCTGCTCCCATTTTCTCCCCATTTTCCTATGTATATAACTTACATGGGTTCTGGCACTCAGCCGACTTACTTTGTAAGCTCCAATGTTTCTTAATGTTTCTGCCATGTTAGAAAATGACCCCAGCAAAAAACCCTCTCTTTGTTTTCTTCTAGATTAATGAGTTAATAAATCAGTGCACTGAGTGGCTTGACAAGTAGCAGAATTAGCACCAGGGATGAAATAAAATGGCTTAGGTTTGGGAAAGAATAGCGTGCAGTAAGATTTACCTTCTTGGCAGTAGTGGACTGTTGGTGTGTTCAGCTGCAGTCTGAGTTAAACAGTCTGTTGTCTGTTTACTCAGTTTAGGAAATATATATGATAGTGATAATTACTTCAGAATTTGTGAATATTTTACGCTTCTATGCTGTTAGCTATGGAGATAATGCAGCCTAACTTTATAGACTGTCATTCGCTTTTACCATCATAAACTAGTTTTCCTGAATTTTGTGGTGGAGTCCAATTCTCACCTTAAACAAACAGAGAATCTTCCTATGTACATCAGGTAGGAGGAATTGTTTCAAGCAGTGATGGGAGTTACATCAAAATGGTTTAGTCTTTTCTTTCTACTTTTAGGCTAATAAATTGAAAATAACATGAAACATGATTGTGAGTACAAGTCACAGGTGGATTAAAATTGGGTAGAATGCAAGTGGTCTTTTGACCACTCAGGGACCTGCGATAGGCAGAAGGTTGAGTCCAGGCATGTAAGTCCAATAGGAGTAAAATTTTCTCTGTTTCTGCTGTGAGAATGCTGATGGGCGGTGAGGGGCAGTTGTTCTGTTGAATTGAAGTAGGTAGGTTCTATTGTAACTGAAATGACAAGATAAGGTTTTCTAAAACTAAATTAAAAAAACATGCTGAACACAAGTGAGTTGTGGAAATGTCTTTTGCAAAGCTAATAATAGATACAGTTAAAAGGTGCTTTGTTTCTGTCAGAGGGAATACTGCAGACATTAGGAAAAAATAGTGTAACTTTTTCCTTTTGGTTTTGAGCATAACCATATTTCAATTCCACTGTGCTGCTGAGTACATTTACTTCAAATGAGATTTCATTTTTCTATTTTCTGAAAAGCAGAGGATACTACCTCTCTACTAGGCATGGAGTTGTTTTGGAAATACCTTCCAATAGTGCTATGGCGATTTTAAACCCTACAGAGATTCTTAGCTGTTATTGAAAAACAGTGCAGAAAGTGTATTAAAAATTTAGAATTATCACTGAATCCTCACTTGATGACATTGTTCCAGATGGTGATATTTTGCCTGCTTTGCTTTATTTGTTTAAAAATCAAAATAGCTATTCTAAGCTTCTAAAAATAATCCACAGTTGTACATCAGTATAGGACATCACGCAGAGTTACACATCAGTACAGGACAATGATACTAGTTTCTGTTCAAGTAATTAAACCTTTGAAGCCATTATTTTTGACTTCTGCTGTTAGTATTTGCTCATTCTTAGTATATGTCCACATATTAGTGTCCTGCCTGCAAATTTTAGAGAGCCAGATTAGTCGCAGCATGTGCCTGGAAGGTTGCCAGAGCTCTGGTGCCAGTCTTTTTGCTCAGTAAGACTGACTGTTCTTTTGATGCTTCATGTTGTGTCAGTGGAATTCTGCACGAGCAAGTGGGGCCAGTTTTTACAATTCTAAACTTCTGTGGGAGAAGTCCTCTATCAGAAGTGTCTATTTAAGTAAATGCAACAGTTCTGAGCTAATTTCCATGGAAGTCTTCAATAAATCATATTACTTGAATATGGTTTCATGGAAGACTTAATGCTAGTACAGGTCATAAAAAAGCTCTGACAGAAAAAGGACATCCTTCTGAATTTGACATGTGTCAGTCTTGTGGAAGAACCACTAAAGCATTTTAAAACTTGCCAGTCATGAAAAGATAACAGTTTAAGACTATTACATTATTTTGAATGAAAGACTTGTTCCACTGCTTAGAAAAAAACCCGGTACACACCCCCCCCCCCGGCTAAGAAAATCATCATCTGCATATGTCAGAAACTGTAATGATAGTACAAGGAGTAATGGGTAAAAACTGAAAGAGGGGAAATTTGGGTTAGATATTAGGAAGAAATTCTTTACTGTGAGGCTGATGAGACACTGGCACAAGTTTCCCAGGAAGGCTGTGGAATCCACAACTCTGGCAGTGTTCAAGGCCAGGTTTGATAAGGCCTTGAGCAACCTGGTCTAGCGGGAGGTGTCCCTGCCCATGGCAGGGGGGTTGGGACTAGACGATCTTTAAGGTCCTTTTCCATGCTTTAACATTCTGTGATTCTATTCTGTCTGTCCATCCACAGAACCTTCAGAATGACACAGCCTTTTTCATGAGGGTGGCAGATGGGTAATAAGAGTATGCACAGGTAGATAGCTGCTCCAGGTCTGTCTGTAGAACAGACAAGTATTAATCAAATCTGGGATTTTGAAATGTGTGGGCATTGGCTTTGTATGTTGGAATAATTTACTTACTGTCCTTTTTCCCAATGCAGCCAGCAGCCGGCCTCGGGTGTAGCCTATTCCCATCCGACCACGGTTGCCAGCTACACTGTGCACCAGGCACCAGTGGCTGCGCACACGGTCACCGCAGCCTATGCCCCAGCAGCAGCCACAGTGGCCGTGGCCAGACCAGCCCCTGTGGCTGTTGCAGCTGCTGCCACAGCTGCTGCCTATGGAGGGTATCCCACGGCACACACAGCCACGGATTATGGCTACACACAGCGCCAGCAAGAGGCCCCACCACCACCGCCTCCTGTCACCACTCAGAATTACCAGGTCGGTTCCTGTTGTGTGGTATTTAAATGATAGTTTTAAAAGAGGAAGGCTGTTCGGAAAAGAAAATGGGATTTTGTGAAGCTGCTGCTGTGAAGAATAGCACTGACTTGTCTCAGCTAAGTGATGTTCAAGTGGTGTGCAGTAAAATGGCTCATGGAACTGATGTAGCTGAAAAGACTGTGCCAAAGGAACTATTCTACCTCCACTGAAAATTTTTACTGGAAGATTCCTGGGTGCCATAGGAGTTGTAGTACCAAGCTTATGAGGATAGAAGATTGCTCTAGAAGATAAACTACTCTGTAAATAGCTTTTGGGTGCCCTCTGTGAGATCCCTGCCTAACCTGCTGTGGATACAGGCTTCTGCAAATGGGAACTTTGTCCCTTTTCATTGTGAAATACTGTATCTCGTTTCAGCTGTTTAGTCTTAAACTTATCAAGGCATTAGCTAGATTCTAATTAGCAGCTTAGTTTGTCTGAAAGGACTATATTATTACTGCACGTTCTCAATTCTTTTGCACAGTTCCTCTAATTTTTTACATATTGTAATTATGGGATCAGTTGATCGACAAGAAAGAGAGACCCCAAAAATAAATAAAATAATTCGTGTTTACATAGGTTGGTTGGAAAAAGGATTTTATGTTATATTCCTTGGAATTACAAAAGATTTTTATATGTTAATGTATTTCAGCTCTAGTGGTTCATGCCTTGCTACTCCTCAGTTGATCAACTCTTTGTGCTTTACTACAAACACTGTGAGGAGGAGAGAATATATGTACATATATGTACAGTGGCTTCCAGGTCATTTCCTTCTAAGCTTACTAGGCATCTCCAATGTTTTAAAGGGGTCACATGGGCTATTTTATAGACTTCTTATGGTTCGGTAATGGGAAGAAGGCTTTAAAAGTACCACCTTCATCCTCCAAAAAACATAACCAAGAAAAATGTTGTTAATGATAGGATTTTTAAAGCCAATATGGGCTCATGTTTCTAACCTTGTGAATTTATGGGGGTTGTAGAAATTTACATTTTGTGGAGATCTGTTGTGGGTTTTCCCTTCATATTTTACAGAAATAGAATCTGATACAGTCATTATTAAAAACTAGTGAGATTAGATGTTTTTAAAAAAAAAAAAATTAGGTAGGGAAAGTGATGTAATAGCATGAGGTTAATTCCTGTATTAAGTCTATAAAAGACCAATAGGCTTGTTTCAGGCCTGAAGTACCTTTAAGTGTAAATTTAATTTCTTTAATGCATTTATTTGTATATACTCTATAGATAGATGGGGGGGTTTTAATTCTACTTTAGTAGGCCGGAAGAAAATGCTAACGACTTTTATTACTCTAGATAGATACCTAAAGGTGATTTCTCTGTTTTGAATTCTTAGGATTCCTATTCCTACGTTCGATCTACTGCCCCAGCTGTAGCTTATGACAGCAAACAGTATTATCAACAGCCGACAGCAACCGCGGCAGCCGTAGCTGCTGCTGCCCAGCCTCAGCCCTCAGTGGCTGAGTCCTACTACCAGACAGGTGGGTGGCATGGTTCACACTGCTCTGCTTGTTCACAGCCTGTCAACTGCTTTAATACCTTAAAAAACAGTTGTTTGAATATTTCACTTTTTAGTTTTGTCGCATAGTTTCTGTCAGCGTGTTGAAAAATTTTCCGCACCTAGAGCTTCAATGTTATTGTGACATTGCCATAAGTAGCTGCCTCTCAGGTTTGGATTATTACCAAGTAGACTCAAAACGTACCTCTAGGCAAAGGTCTTATTGATTTGTCTAGAAAACTTGCTGAAGTAGGTTCAGATGATAACTTGATTAGAATTAGTCTTTAAAGTCTTTAGTTACTTCATTTGTGTAATTCTTTAATTATTCGCATCATCATTGCTACAAATCACCAATCCTATTTAATTTTTTTACTTCACTTAGAAATAAGAGGAAAGTTTAGGTGTGTGCTTTGGTTTAGTAAAACCAATGGATGAAGAGGTTCTTTAAAAACATAGTAGCACAGTTAAAAATAAATAATAAAAGTGAGGCTTACTAGTGTGAGCTGTGACATGGTTAAATTGTTGTTTGATACATTGTATGCAATGCATAACCATGACAACCGAATGTACAACACTAAAAAGCAAAACAAACAAAGAAACCAAAACAAAGGCCCACTTTTTACACATTTGTTCACCAGCATGTTTTTAATTATCCCATGATATGGTTTGCATTTCATTCAAGTAAAACCCATCAATCTTTGTACACTTACATTTTCTATCCTAATTAGCTCCAAAAGCAGGATATAGCCAAGGGGCAACTCAGTACACCCAAGCCCAGCAAACTCGACAAGTGACAGCTATAAAGCCTGCAACCCCAAGTCCAGCAACAACTACGTTTTCCATTTATCCGGTGTCCTCGACTGTGCAACCAGTGGCAGCTGCAGCCACTGTTGTTCCATCCTACACTCAAAGTGCGACATACAGTACAACAGCAGTGACTTACTCTGGTAAGGATTTTGCATGTTTTGTTACTGGGATCTTTGCAGTTGTTACAGGAGAGACTTTCAATACTCAGAATTTTAGCAGTTTCTGTTCAATTACATCATAGTCTACTGAGAAATATCAGCCAGTTAAATCATTGTAATTTTGTTATATCTTTAGAAGAGGTTTGGTGTCTTATGTGCCTCTTTGGTTATATGTGAGAGTATACAAGTGGCGTTGCTACGCGAATGGTGACTTACTGTAAGAACTGAAAGGAAGAGATGAGGGATAGAAAAAATAAGGAAGTGCATCCACACAAATGTTACCCTTGGGAAATGGGAAGGGAGCATGCAGTTACAGAGACAGTTCAATATAAATCTTTTAAGATTGGGCTGTCTTGACCCAAAATGGGATAACAGTGGGTGCTGAAAAAAAGACTGTCATTCAACCGTTAAGAATCCAGAAAGTAGTTACTGAGGAAAATGTGTTAACTTTGTAGCCAGATGATAATCAGCTGGCATGTTACAGCTACCTTGAACTTTTTGTTTTCTGTTTAAAAAGGGATTTTAGTACTTCCTCGAGACAGAGCCCAGTTTTCTTCATTTATTCAACTGATACTAGAAATCAAGAACTGACATAGCCAAGCTTTAGTGAGCAAGCATCTTCTCTACACTAAAAGAACTTAAATCAGTATAATAGGATGTAATAGTAGTAGACATTCTGTCTTTTATCTTCATTTTTTTCCCTTTCTTCTGCATTATATCAGTACTCCTTGCTGTTTGGAAACTTGAACAGCAAATCTGGTTCTGGAAGATTGCTTTCTTCAGGTGGCCTTTGATAAACCTTTCACTGAAATTCTTGTTCCATCATACCCAATTTTACCAGATATGCCAGGAAATTTCAGATGTTCTTTAGGCATGCATTTATATATCTAACATAACTGTTTGTCTGCAAAGATATGTCTAAAATTGAATATATTCCAGTACAATTGGTACCTCTGTATTTGTGTACTGTAAAACATGAAGTGAAATTCAGACTGCCTGACAAGATTTCAGTAAATTATTTATATTTTGCCCTCCCCCTCTCTTATGCAACATGATTTGAATTAGTGTATTATGTAGTTGACCCATGATACCCAGTGATGTAACATTTGCTTTACTTTGATTTGTGAGGTACGTCTTACTCTGGCTATGAAGCTGCAGTGTATTCGGCCGCATCGTCCTATTACCAACAGCAGCAGCAGCAGCAACAGAAACAGGCGGCAGCAGCAGCTGCTGCTGCTGCTGCAACAGCTGCTTGGACAGGGACCACCTTTACTAAAAAGGCACCATTCCAAAATAAGCAACTGAAACCAAAACAACCTCCCAAACCGCCCCAGATCCACTACTGTGATGTTTGCAAGATCAGCTGTGCTGGACCACAGGTACCTGTATTACATAGTTTTCTACTATGCACGTTATTCGTAATTTCTTCAGCTAAAAATCTGACCCTGTTAAGAGTCATAGAATCGTTAAATGGCCTGAGTTGGAAGAGACCTTAAAGATCACCTCGTTCCAACACCCCTGCCATGGACAGGGACACCTTCCAACTGACCGGGTTGCTGAGAGCCCCATCCAGCCTGGCCTAGAACACTTCCAGGGATGGGGCATCTGCAGCTTCTCTGGGCAAAAACTCTTCCAGTGCCTCCCCACCCTTCACAGTAAAGAATTTTTTTCTAATATCTAAACTGCTCTTTTTCAGTTTGAAGCCATCCCACATTATCATGTCATTGCATGCTCCTGTAAAAAGTCTCTTTCCATCTTTCTTGTAGGCTCCCTTCAGATACTGGAAAGCCTCAGTTAGTTCACCCCAAAGCATTTTTTTTCCAGGCTGAACAAACTGAATTCTCTCAGCCTTTCCTTGGAGGAGAGGTGCTCTATCCTTCTAATCAGGAATATGTGTTAATTTTTGAAGATTTGATTCTATACTTATACTAAAGGAATAATTAAATGAAAATGGGTGCTACTATAGAAAGAGGTCCTATGAGAAGACAAAAGGATAGATCCCCGAGCTTGTACAGAGAAGCTTCACCTGTATTTTGGACTTCGGAATTATTTGAAACTTTGAATTTGATTTACTTCTTTAGTATAGCAAACTTCTTAGAAAATACTTTTTGGAAAGCTATGGAATTACATAAATTATGTGAATGGTAAGCCTGAAAATTTACTCTTCGCTGTATTCCAGCATCCCCCTTTAGTTTCACAGTGTGTACAAGTGCATGGAAAATAAGATACCAAGTCATGCAAAGTGTTGGCTAAAAAGTTCCTTTTTTTTTTTACATAAACTTGTCGTTATTTCCCACCCTGTATGCTCTCTAGATTGCCAGTGTTAATGTAGGAACTCAGATCAACTTATGCATTAAATTTTCAATACAGCTTTATTTATGCACTGCCTTCTTTTAAATTGATTTTTCTGGTTATGTGGATACACTTGATCCCCGTGGTCTTGTAAGTTAGAGGAAAAACCAAAATCAAGAATAATTGAATGCAGTGCAGGAAACTGTGGTTTTCTGATCATACCAAGTTTTCAGTGATAGTATCTGTTGACCACTACTTGACTGGGGAAGGGAGAATTTAGAGAAGAAAAGCCTATATTGTTTTACCTAACCGTGGAATCCTGGTGGTAGAGAAGAAAATTTACTGGTCTTAGAAGTGGCCTATTAATACCTGAAAACATGTCATACAGAGGAAATGTTCAGAGTGGGAAGTGTTTCCTAAGTAAAGTGTGTTTTTTATGCAGTGTTATATATTATACGTATTCACATGAATGATGAATGAGCAGTACAAAGACAGCTGATTGTGTGTGTATTGTTTATTTAAACAGACTTATAAAGAACACTTAGAAGGCCAGAAACACAAAAAGAAAGAAGCAGCGTTGAAAGCTTCCCAGAACACCAATAACAACAGTACTTCTGCTCGTGGAACTCAGAATCAGTTGCGCTGTGAGCTTTGTGATGTGTCTTGTACGGGGGCAGATGCTTATGCTGCACATATCCGTGGAGCCAAGCATCAGAAAGTAAGAGTTTTCTCTTATTCTTACTATGCAAGACGGTGTCTATATTTCTTTCCATCATTTTTTCTCATCTTAAGAAAGGAGAAGATAGGCAGAAACAATATAACTTGAATTATTTTTTTTAAAGATGTTTACTACTTCTTTTTGTTTCGACCTTGTCTTTAAGTTCACTATTGGAAAGGCCTTGCTGAAAGAAAGGGGGGGAAATATTGCCATGACATTAATGAGAAGAGGATGTCTTGGGAAAAGTATGTAAATTGTAGGAAGAGATATGGATTAAGATGAGGAAA
>NW_016690211.1:528883-673288 GCF_001604755.1 Lepidothrix coronata | reverse complement strand
GTCATTGAGGACATGGGGTACCATGCTTGTGCCGCATGTTCTCCAGACTTCTTGAGATTCATCCTACTTGTCTGGTGCTGTGAAGCTTTCAGTGCTCTTTGAAACACTGTAAGCTGAGACAATGCCAAGAAACAGGAGTATTATGCATCACTCCTTGGTAATTCTTGCAAAGAAAATTGTCGTATGGGAGCAAGGAACAATGTCCTGTAATAGACTTTACAATGCATATGATTGGAAGACTTCTGATATGCATGTTTTTCCTACTGTTTTGGGGGCATTTAGGTGGGCATTCTGGAATGAAGTCTGTGGGCTGCACTGTGAAACATTGTGACCTGTGTTTTAAATTTGACCATACAACAGTAAATGCAGTAGTAGGGTAGAATGTGTGTTTTATATTACAGATTTTCCTCATAACTCTGGAAAGATTAGTGTCACTAACAGATACGGTATTAATACTCAGCTTTTGTAGCTCTTTACATCTCAGAACACAAGCATCAGTAGCATTGTTCCTATTGAAATAAATCTCATAGCAGATATAACATAAATTTCCCACAAGACAGACTTCTCTAGTGTTTTGTTCTTTCTTTAATAAATTGGACCATTACTTCTTTGGGTTCTACCCAATAACTCCATAGTTATATGGAGTATAGTATATGTTATCCTTATGTAATTGGATGTGGTTTTCTCTTTCTGATAGGTAGTCACTAACCACTGCTCTTTTAGGTTCTTACGAGTATAAAAATGAAGTCTGAAAGGACTCTGTTTCTGTGGTAACTGAAGAACTGTGTGCATTCTACTGGAAAAAAAAAAGTAATTTTAAAGAGTTGCTTGAACTTAAATTTATAGTATTGTGTGACATTAATATGTCTGTATTCTGATAGGGAACATAAAACCTAAGAACCTAAGAAATTAATTTATACAGTTGTGAGCATATCATGCTTGTGTACATGTGTTTGCATTTAAGGCATGTCTTAAAGATTTGTATGGTTTTTACTCCTATTTTCAAAACCCAGTCTTTAGTTTTGGTTTTGCATGTTTTCTGCTTATGGACTACATGGATTGCTTTTCCAGGTGATGGTCAGCAGTCACCAAAAAGAAGTCTTATTCTGTCAGGCATATTGTGGAAAGGCCTCTGCTTATTACTTCTAAGAATAAGCATGTACCTCTTTACTATGTAAGAGATATTAAAGAACTCTGAAATACCTCTTCCATCCTCTTTAACTATTTCTATACGTGTACCTTTTTCTCCTCTTAAAGCAAAACGCTTTTGCCCAAGGAACCTTTTCAGTTTTGCTAGATGAACTGGAAATTCTTTCAATATGAATACTCTTAAAATGTAGCAATTGAAAGAGACAGTGTTGTTCAATTTAATTAATTACTTAAATAGTTTAATTAGTTGCAAATACTGTTTGGAACCAAAATAGTTCAATGTGCTACACTTTTGGAGGGAGAATAAAAAGCAACCAGACAACAAAACAGACACATTGAAACAATGGGAGCAAAATGTTTTCTTGAGTTGTGCTGACTTACAAGTTTATTGCATTTCTGCTCTCATCTACACAGCTGTGGGAGTAAATGCTTGAATTTCTCATGGAAGTAAATATTTACTGACATAAATATTTACTGTTTCCTTGTGATACAAATGCCAAGAGCTTTCAAATGTCCTTTTTTTTTCTTTTTTTTTTTTTTTTGCTAGGACTACTTTTTGTAAAAAAACAACAGCCAAGTTTTTTAGTTATATTGATCTTTGTGATGCATAATTGAGATCATATTATGAATTTGAATTATGAATTTCTCTTCATACTTACAGGTAGTAAAGTTGCACACAAAACTGGGCAAACCCATTCCTTCAACTGAACCGAATGTGGTTACCCAGGCGACTTCCTCAACATCCACATCTGCTTCCAAGCCAACTGCCTCTGCTTCAAATATAGCAACTAGCAGCAGTACTGTGAACTCTTCTGTGGCATCCTCTGCAGTGAAAATTCTTACTCCCACGGCAAACACGCCACTTAACACTGCGTCCAACAACAAAACATCTTCAACCGCTGCTAATATACCTGTAAAGAAAATATCTACACCGAAAATTAACTTTGTTGGCAAGTACAGAAGTCAGTCTTTATTTTGAAACCTAACCTATTCTATAATTTTTTATTATGTATGAGTGCAGAGATACAAACGTATTTAGTTAACTTCAGGCATGAGGAACTCCGTTGCATTTAAAGGAATTACTGATAGGTGAGAATAGGGATGTATATTAAAGTTATTTTCAAAATTTGTGGTATTTTCTGCCTGGTTGTCTCCCACCTTCATGAGAAATCGCACGCTTATGGTTTCTTATGTAGTAGCTGCTGGAGTATTGCAGTTTATAGTCCAGCTGGTCCTAATTTCAGTTCACAGCCTGGACTGTTAAGGCACCTGCAGTAGGTTGGCAGTCAGTAACTGGGCAACTGAAACATCCTTGTAAGAGTAGAAATGTAACCGTGGAAACTTTGAACTGAGCATGACAGACACTGAAAGATGGGAAGCAGCTGTTCCACAATAAGCTGTCCTGCTCTTCAAGGAAAGACATACACAGTTGCAACACTATATGGGTATACTGCCTTTACTAGTACAAACACTATAACATTTTAAAGTTCTTTTTTTTGATACATTTACACAATGTCAAAAAAAAATTTAAAATATATTCAGCTGACTTGTTCCATTCTGTCCTGTCTCTTGGAAAAGCGGGGGGAAAAAAAACCCCAAAACAGTAATTTTATAAAGCAAAAGTTTTTCTTGTTAAAACAAAAAACTTTAGCGTTTAAGTCACTTGAATGTTGCTAAACTCATTTTTAAACTCTTTATCTGTATTTAAAAATATGTTTAAGTTCTAACTGATTTTAAAAGACTGATAATGCTTTGGCCAGACCATTGATATTTGCAAATAAAGTCTTCAGTGTGCACATCATGTTTAATCACATTCTCATTTTATGAAAGTTAATTTAACATTTTTTGATTTCTAGGTGGCAACAAGCTTCAGACAACAGGAAGTAAAATGGAAGAAATGAAATCAGCTGAAAGTGTTAAAACAACTCCTGCTGCTACAGTACAAACACAGGAAGTAAGAGCAGACACAACAGCTGAAACAGTGGCTTCCACAACTCTTGCAGCCTTGCAAAGTGATGTCCAACCAGTGGGCCATGACTATGTGGAGGAGGTATTAATGTGAAAATGTGTATTTTAATTGTTTTAGTGAAGCATAATTGCAGAGTGGTTGAGGTTGGCAGGGACATCTTGAGGTCATCTGTTCAGCCCCCCTGCTCAAGCAGGGCCTCCTACAGCCAGTCACCCAGGACCATGTCCAGGTAGTTTTTGAGGATGTCCAAGGATGGAGACTCCGTAACTTTCTTGGGCAAACTGTGCCAGGGCTCACAATAACAAAATGTTTCCTAATGTTCAGTTGTGTTTTTGTGTCTGTTACCTCTGGTCCTGGCACTGTGCACCACTGAAAAGAGTCTGGTTGTGTCCTCTTTACATCCTTCTTCCTTCAGGTATCTATATACATTGATAAGATCCCATCCCCATCAACCTCCTCTTCCCTAGGCTAGACAGTCAAGGTCCCTCTGGATGTCAGGGCAACCCTCTGGCATATCAGCCACTCCTCTTAGTTTCGTGTCATCAGCAGACTTGCTGAGGTTACACTCTGCCCCATCATCCAGGTCATTCCTGAAGATGGAGCCAGTGTTGATCCCTAGGGTACACTGCTGGCTGCTAGCCTCCAACTAGGCTTCATTCCGCTGATCACTGCCGTTGGCCAGGCTGTTCAGATAGCTTTCAGTCCACCACTGTATCCTTATCCAACCTGTGCATTAACGGATTATGTTTGAGGATATTGTGGTCAGACTGTGTCAAAGGCTTTACTGAAGTCCAGATAGATGGTATCAATTGCTGTCTTCATCTGCCAGGCTTCACTTTGGTGAAGCCATGCTGACTGCTCCTGATGATTTTTTGCCCTCTTTGTATCTGGAAATGGTTTCCAGGGTTAGCTACTTGAATCACCTTCCTAAGGATCAAGGTGAGGTTAACTGATCTGTAATTCCCTCAGTCCTCTGTGGATGGCGGGAGTACAGAGACAAAGCAGATGATCAATATGATCAAAGCGATGTCCAGTTTATTATTTAAATCAGTTAACTTTTATACAGTTTAGTTTGTTCTGGGTACATGCTCACAACAAGGTGATTGGATAGCTCAGTCTGTGCACGCGTCTCATGCTTTCAGTTTATTGGACCTGGTACTCTGTCCATGTGGCCTGAAATCATAGTTGGCATGCAAAGCTCTTTCTATTGATCTGCCTTTAGGGTTTTTCTGAGATCTGCAGGTGTTTCATTATCTCCAGTTTCTCAAGGCTTTCTTACTTTAAACATACTGTTTTCTCAAACTTTATAACTGTAAACACACGGCTAACAAGTATAAACATTGCATATTTTCACACAGCTTATAAGTATAAACATTACACCGCTTGCCACTTCTAAAGTCATGGCAAGCAAGGCCTACAGAGTGCAGGAAAAATTGCACTACTCCGGCCACAGTCCTCCTTGAAGATAAGAGTGACAGGGCACTGAACCTGCAAAGGCTTGTGCATGTGTTTACACTTTTGTATTGTACATATTTCTTTTTTTGCTCAGTGGGGCATTCTTCAGGTGACTGGCATGAGAAAGGTTGACCAAGTCTAATGTAAATTTTGTATTATATGCAGTGGTATATAGGTTTGTAATTTATTCAGCTCAGTACGTTCAGGTTTGAATTTAAAGCTATGGACAGTGGTTGTCTGTCAGCAATGAAAGTTCTCCTTTGCCTTCTTTCAGTCATTGAATGAACTTCTTAGCATGTTTTGAGACAGGTAGACATTATCCAGTGTCACTGGATAGTTAGACTAATGGATAATTAATTTTTACATCAGCTTTATAAAAAAAGAAAATAAAAGGCCAAAATGTGTTACAACTTTATTTTCCAGGTAAGGAATGACGAAGGAAAGGTGATCCGCTTTCACTGTAAACTCTGTGAATGCAGTTTTAATGATCCCAATGCCAAGGAGATGCACTTGAAAGGGAGGCGGCACAGACTTCAGTATAAGGTTGGTACAAATGCTAATGCTTCTCTCTGAAAATCAACCAGATGTCACTGATCACGTGTTCTTACATTTAAAGACTAGAAGAAAGGAGGCATATGAAATAAAAGTTAGAGAAATACATTTCCTAGGGCATATACTCTTTAAAAAATAATGCACACTGTGAAACTATTTTGGTTTGGGTTTTTTAAGATGTTTTAACATTGCTTGTAGTATGCAATCAACAATTGTGTTACACAATTTCAAATAGTGTAAAATAGTATTGCTCAATGTTTTTGTCAGGATAAACCATGTACACTCTTTGTGGAATCCTTAAGAAACAAGTGTTTGTAGATTTTTTTAGTGATAAGTGCATTCATGCAGCTCTAAAACTGCATTTTACTCCCCTTCATTTTACTGTAGACGAGTAGGGCTTGTTAAATATGTCACAACAGCTCTGTAATCTTGTGATGAGAAGAGGAAATCAACATTTAATTAATTATATTTTTGAACTAGAAAAAAGTAAACCCAGACTTACAAGTAGAAGTAAAGCCCAGTATTCGAGCAAGAAAAATTCAAGAAGAGAAGATGAGGAAACAGATGCAGAAAGAAGAATACTGGAGAAGGCGAGAAGAGGAGGAACGCTGGAGGATGGAAATGAGGTAATGCATTGTTTTATGAATGAATGAATGAGACAAAGCTGCAGTCAGATTATCTGAAACTAAATTCAGTAGTTACTTATTTTGAGTACTTCTTTGAGGAACTCTGTACTGTCTTGTTTTAAATTAGGTTTTCATTATCTCTCTGGGGTTTTTGTTTGTCATTGTTCACTCCCTCTGAGGAATGTAGAGTTGTTAGAATTACTTTGCTGTAAATTCAGACCTCCTTTTAAAATAATAATTCATTTTAGTTGCCCTCTGGAGTTCACTGGTATTTGCTTATGACCACTAAAAAGTGGTTGGTGAGGACATATGAGAATCTCTTTAGGATGGCTGCAGGTATTAACTGCTATATAAAGAGAACACTTTGATTGATGCACTTCAGGCGGTATGAAGAGGATATGTACTGGAGGAGAATGGAGGAAGAGCAGCACCACTGGGATGACCGACGCAGAATACCAGATGGAGGATATCCTCATGGTCCTCCAGGACCTCTAGGCCTGCTGGGAGTTAGACCAGGAATGCCTCCTCAGCCTCAAGGACCAGCTGTGAGTTTCTTAAATTGAGAAAAAAAATTAAATCATACTTACCAGGAGACCCAGTTAAGAATTACAAATTATTCAGTGCTATTTCATTTGTCTCCAGTGTTTGTTAATAAAGGATTTGGAAAAGTGAAAAATTTTATGGCAATGAAATGGTGTAGGTGGACCTGTCTTCCAAAATAAGCCCACTGAAATGACAAGAGGATGCCTTAAATATTGTTTCTTCTGAAATACAAGTCACATTGCATTTCTATAGTTTTTATTTTATTTGACTGCATTACATAATTTGTGGACAAATACTTGGATAAAAAGTGGCTGGATCATCAGTCTCAAAGGATAGTGCTTAGTGGTGGATCATACTCTACCTGTGTGGAGTGCAGTACCACATAGTTTTATCCTGAGGTCAGTCTGAAAAGGACCTTATGGATGATCTGAAAGGTGATGGGGTGAGTGCACACTCCTGTGGTTTGCAACTGGCATGAAACTGAACCAGTCTGGGATGGGGAGGATGGCTGATACCTTTGAGGGCAAGGCTGCCATCCTGAGGGACTTAGGCAGGCTGGAGGAATGGAACTTTATGGAATTGTGCAAGGACAAATATCTAATACTGCACTCAGAGAGGAATAACCCCATGCCTTGATACAGGCTGGGTAGCAGCTCTGCTGAAAGGGATCTGGAGGTCTTGGCAAACAGCAAGCTGACTATAAGTCAGCAGTGTGCCCTGGCAGCAGGCCAGCAGCACCCTGGGCTTTGGTAACAGGAGCATAATCAAGAGGTGAAAGGAAGTGATCACTTTCGTGAGAAACAAACTGATATAGTACATTTAGTTTGGGGCTTGCCAGTAGAAGAAAGATACAATAAACTGTAGCAGGTTCATTGTGGGGCTACCAGGATGGTGAGGGGTCTGGAATGCATGCCCTGAGAGACAGGGATCTGGGCTTATTCAGTCTGGAGAAGCTTCAGTGGGACATAATAGCCTTCTCTTACCTGTGTATTATAAAGACAATGGAGCTAGGCTTTTACAGCCATGAGAGGGTGAGACACATGCAGCTTGAGCCAAGTCAAAAGAGGTTCAGATTGAAAACAGGAAATCATGTTTTTTCATGCAAATGGCGTACAGCCTCCATCTTTGATGGTTTTCAAAAACCAACAGGCTAAAGCCCTGAGCAACATGATGTGGTCTAACAGCTGACCATGTTTTGCACAGGACGTTGGACTGTACAACTTCCTGAGATCCCATATTGTATGAATGTAGTCATGGATACTTTATTTTGCATCAGTATGCAAGTATTTCCCAGTTGACAGAAAGACAAGAGGTATTTTTTTGGCAGAGGTCCCTCTGATCCTGGGATTTGTAATTTGTTTAATTTTGACACATTTCATGTCTTTCAGACGCTATTGATTGTGACCAGTGTAGATTGTTAAGGACTCTTCATGTTTTGTTACATTTCAGTGATGTCAGGGTTGAATATTCTGTTGTTTAGCCACATGTTTGGGCTTTGATCACAACTTGGAAGTGCACTCAAGTTTCAGAAATACACTTTTTTGTCTGTGTAGCCTTTGCGCCGCCCTGACTCTTCTGACGACCGCTACGTGATGACCAAGCATGCTGCTATATATCCAACGGAGGAGGAGCTTCAGGCAGTCCAGAAAATTGTTTCTATTACTGAGCGTGCTTTGAAACTTGTTTCTGACAGCATGACTGATCTGGAAAAAAGCAAGAACAAAGAGGGAGATGACAAAAAGGATGGCAGTAAAGACAGGTATTTTTTTAAATTAGTTTTTATGAGTGTCATTCTTTTTCCTTACCCAGTTATCAGTGCTTGAGGGATTCTCTTCTCTTTGGGTTTTTATACAGTATATGCCACTGTGGTCCCAGAAGTATGTGGAATACTATTTTGTTTCACTTCTCTATGTTCAGGATTATTTTCAAGGTTTTTCCATTGTTGTTTTAAATACGACTTTTAACTGTAATTCACAGAGCTTTGAAGGGAGTTTTACGGGTAGGCGTTTTGGCTAAAGGATTGCTGCTCCATGGAGACCGAAACGTCAATCTTGTTTTGTTATGTGCTGAGAAGCCTTCTAAGTCATTGCTCAGTCGTATTGCTGAAAGTCTTCCTAAGCAACTTGCAGTAAGTAGAATTTTGGGGTTTAGATTGGAATTTTTGTAGATGTGCTGTAAAAGTCAAGTCACATATCAGCAGGGCTCGCTGTGCTACATTTCATAGCTCTGGTTCAGTTTCTTTCCATTTTCTGAGTGTTTTCATCTGAATTCAGAGACTGCTGCAAATTCTGCTTTCTCTGTATTGTGTCCATACAAGGGTGCACTCTAGCGGTGTAGTACCAGTCATCATTTTATAGATTTTATTTAAATGGGAAATAGAAATGAGCACAAGAAAGACTGTTATTCAGTTATCAGCAGCAATAGGGGTAATTTGTGCGGTGTTACAGAAAGCTTGCTGCCTGAAGGTCAGGTTCTCCATTAATGCCAGTCTTTTTGTAGTTATATCTTGTTTCCCATTTCTGTCAGTGCTTTGTAGGTCCACAGTTAGCTTAGTCTTGTCGGGTGTTTTGTGTGATTTGGATCTTTGAAAAAACAAACATGCAGTCTTAGACCATTCAGTGAAATTAATATAAACCATTTGTGGTATTTCCACAAGGAAGGAAATTTAAAAATAAAGTCTCTCCCTTCTCTCTGCTGAATGAAGCCTGTCCAGTGTCACCCTAGAGTCCCTGTCACAGCATTAGTATTTCACTGCAGTCCAGTATAAATTGCTTGACAGAATATCACTGACATGGTAGAAGCTTTAGCAGGATCAGATTAATTAGAAAATAGTCTCAGGTTTTGCTCTTGTTTGAAATAACAGAACAGAAGTCAATTTAAAAAAATGCACATCTTGGGCTGTCTTTGTGGAGATGTCACTTGTCTATGTAGTTTGTGGAAGAATGTCAGAGAGGTGCTGACAGCTTCCTTTTGGGGCTGTATAGAATTATTAAATAAAATTCGCAAGAAGCAATTTTTAAAAACAGTCTTGTTCAGTTACTCTTAAATTTTTTTCCCTTGGTGTTTATCTTGCCCTTAGTTCTTAGCATGTTGTGACAGCCAAGCATAGGATGTACCTAGCAGTACCCATCCTGAAACTGTGAGCTTGAAAAACAACCGCTGCATCTTTGCTTTTTAAAGGCTTCTGTGTTCCAATGAGAAACACCCTGCTGACATTCTAAGTGGCACTGAGGCTTTTCTTTATCTCAAACACCGTCAAGATTCTCGTTATGTAATTGTATCTGAATTTCCTTTCTGGGTAGTTTTCTTTCTTTTGCATGCTTGATTACTGTTGCGTATTTTCATTAACGATTTGGAAACAATATGCAAGTCCGGATATCTGTCTTTATAGTGTGTACTTTGATTTCTATGCCTACACAGGTATCTGCTTCATAAAATTATGTTGCGTTTCTGTCTTTCTGTTAAAAAAACACTATGTTGGAGTCCATTTTCTTCCCCGCACTTTTATTGACCACATGCTAACAGAAATTTCTGTTTCTCAATATTTAGGTAATAAGTCCTGAGAAATACGATATCAAGTGTGCAGTCCCAGAAGCAGCAATAATTTTAAATTCATGTGTGGAACCCAAAATGCAAGTTACAATCACACTGACATCTCCAGTCATTCGGGAAGAGAACATGAGGGATGGAGGTTGGGAAGTTGTTAAAGATGTTACTTTTTTCTCACCCGTTTTTTTAATGTTTATCTATTCTGCTTAAGATGGCATTAAGGTCCTGGAAGGCAACATGCTGGCACATATATTTGGTCGAAACCTTGTTTTTCAACAACCAGTCTTGGTAGAGAACAGTTGGTTAAAATAAATGCGTATATGATGCTTTTATTTAATTTTTAAAATTGTTAACTTTATGTCCAACCTCAGCTTTCTGGAAAAGGTACAAACTTGACTTTTTTCCCCTCTTTTAAAATTATGTGGAAAACTAAGTATTTTATACTAAGTGGCTATCAACTGGCTTCCTAGATCAGTCTTGCCTTAAGAGAAAGATTTTATGGTTTTAGAAAATCAAATGACAGGGTTTTGGGTTTAAACTGGATCAGTATTACCATCACTTAGTCATTCCAAATAGCAGCGCATTTAAAATGCACTTTCAATAATACTTTCGATGGTAACATTGCTTCTAACTTTAAAAGACAATGCGATTTTTTCCAGCTCTCTGAGGTTGTTTTTTGGTCTGAAGTGCTTTTTGAGTATATTTAGGCTCCTGGTATTACTATCAGTCTTCTATCCAACTGGCAAACCCAGACTAGTACAATAAGAAATGGCTTTGTCGTTGAGCTGAAGCAGAAGGTGGAGCTTGTAAATCAATTTGCATTTCTGAAGTCCACAGTTTCTCTGGTGCCAGCAGTGTTGCTTTAGGGTCTGTTCTGTAACACTTTCAGAGCTCCCAAAGCTTTTAAGCCAACAAGCATGATTAATGTCTGCAGTACATTGGTTCTTTTTATTTACGGGTCAGATAAAATTAACTTTTGTTTCCTTTTAATCCTGTATTTTCATAGTTGAAAGTGATCATAGCAAACAGGGTTCTGGTGTTTGACAGTGAACCTACAAATAGGAAATCTGAGGCGGTCTTAACACATTTCATATGCAGGTTGAAAGAAACTGTATGTGTGTATGTATACATGTGCTTGTGTATATACGTATTTATATAAGCCACAGAGGTTTTTTTATTTCATCTCATCATTACATGTCCTCTAAAATACTTGAGGTTTTTATATTGCATTAGTAAATGTCCGGTAGCTGTGCCTAGTGCATTATAAGCAAGCTGTGTTAACACAGTCATCCTGCATACTCAGAAAGAAAAATTTCAAGATGCATTCTGTGGTTTGGATGACTTCCAAAGAGTCTTAGAGTGCTTTGTACATAATTTTTAAGCTGTGCATATTATTCCTAGCTATAAAGGCTTTGTAACATGTACTGTCACACCCAACCAATTTTACTTGTTTTTTAACAATCTAAGGGGAACGTGATTGGCCTGAATCTGACTTCCCATATTATTTAAGTTTATAAAGAATATGTTCACTTAAAAGATTTTATTATTAAATTAGACTAACTATTAAGTGAAATTATCCTTAAACACCATGCTTATTTCTCAATGTGCTGTGCAAAAGTGCAATATTGATTCCTGCTACAACACTTAATTTCAGATAAGTGATTTCTGGCCTAAAATTCCATGGTGTGGACTAAAAATAAAAGAATTTTCAAATTACTACCATCAGTCCCTTAATTTATGCCACCAAAAGGAAACAAATCTGTATTTTTGTCTGACCCACACTTGAGTTAAATTATCTTTGTGAGTTTATTCACTGCTGAATGCAGTACTGCCTCTAGGCAAACAAAGTCAAGTTAAATTTCTCTTCAAGACACTGAGCAGTATAAAATGGATGTGCAGAAAAGTTCACTTTTGAAACTGGAGCAAATAGAAGACTGAATTGCCAATTATTGCAGCAAAGGAGTTCCTTGTTGCGAAGACTGCTGCTTATTTGCTGCAGAGTAACAGTATGTGTTTGTGTTTTTCTTACTGCAGCTTCTCATGCTCTGTGTCTTACATTGGTTTGAAGTTCTCATTTTTTTTAGCCCGCTTGGGGAGCTAGTTCAGGTGTTAAGGAAGGCTTTACCGGAAGAACCAGTTCGAGTAAAGATGAGACTGTCTTGCACGTGGAGTAGAATCATGTTTGATGTGTAATTACATGATGAAAGGCTAAAAAAACCCCACCAAAACAGTAAAATAAAATTGTTAACCGCATAGCTACTGTTTCTCACAGTATTGTGCATTTGACAGTTTCCTGAATCTGATATTCCAAGAGCTCTAACTCCTGCTGTGGAGTCTTCCTTCAGCAAACAGAGTGTACATACTTACAAAGACATCTGTGTGTGCGCGTGTGTCTTTTTTATCCTTAGCTAACAGCCCCGGTCCAAAGCCTTCTAGCAGAGGGACTTGATTCCTGTCAGGGGTGGCTGCCAAGACATCGGAAGGATTTTTGACCAAGGTTTTCTAAAGCTCAGTGTCACACCTGCCATGCTTTACAAAGGAGGGGTTTGGATGCATAGTCCTAGCATCTACTGTTACTTTGTGTTTGGTTTTTTTTTTTTTTTTTTTTTCTTTTCGTCTTTGTCTCTCTCCTAGAATTAAGCAGTGTTCACACTAGTCTTGAAATAGTTGACTGGATAAAATGTATTTCACATAATAAAACTTACCTAAATTGATACACCTGTTAACTTTTAATGAAGAGGTAGTGTGGACACAGCATGTCTAACTGAAGATTAACCCCTTATGTTTAGCCTAGTAATTAGAGTTATACAGGGTAAGAATTCGTGCCCGTATTTTGTAAATTAATTCAGGTTTTCTCTTAGTTTAATAGGGTGGTAGGTTAGGCATCTGATTTTAGTTAAATAGTCTTTAAGGGGTTAATCCTGAAATGTGAAACATATGCAAAAATCCACAGATTAAATATTACAAGAGTTCCCTTGATATATCTTTTCAGTCAATGTGCAATACATGCCTCAGCAACTTCTAACTTTCAGAGTCTTAAGTTTCAAGAATGTTCTTATAATAGCTATTAGTAGTCCATTTTAGATGGGCGTTTCCAGCACTAAGATTCTTTTCTGTGCATTTAAACTGCAATTCTTAGTAAAATTGTTTTCCAAATTAAAGTTTTTCAGAGGTAGAAGTAAAGTTTAAAATTATTTAATGATTTGTTGTGCTAAAAGTTTGCACAGTGTCACTATTTGCGTATTAGTTTTAGAAGAAAGTAAATAATTGACTGATTAGGCTAGTAGGCCCAACAACACATATTTTTATTTCTAATTCTCAGCCTTACTTTCCCAGTTTTTCCTAGTGTGGGTTTTCTCAAGATGTTCTCCTTGTCTCTTATATCTGGGTTGTACTCCTTTCATCCGTTACCTTACCTGGCACCCCTCTTGTTTAGGTTTTGAGGGGATTATTTTGCTGGAGTTTTTTTTCATTTGTTTTATTTTTTTAAAAGAAACACCACTTGAGATGTCACCATTTGCTCTGTAATTGCCTTGTTAGTGCAGATTTCCATCTTTCCACTTCAACTTGTAGTATGTAAGTTGGAATATCTGTGTGAGGAGATACCTATGTTCTTCTCAACTTTGTTCTTATGAAGTCCTTTCCCTTTTATCCCTGTGCAATGGGGCTGCTTTATCAAAATGCTCAAATCTGAATGTAGTACTTCACATTAAATTTAATTACTGTATTGCAAAGCTATACCACCGCATTAATTCATGGCTTTTCATCGCTGTATAGTAAAGTATCCTACTATTTATTTTACATTTGTGGTTTCAGAGCATTATTTCTGCAACATCCCTAAAAGCTTCTTGTTGCAGGCATGTTTGATAAGTCTCTGTTTTTAAATTTTATGCTCTGGCTTAGCTAAATTTGTATCTTTCTGAGTAAACTATATTGCTCCATACAGCCAGCTCCTGTGAAATGAGTGCAATTGAGTGAGGGCTTTTTGTTCATTTTATCTGGTGTATCACCAGTTATGCTGCCAATATACTTTGTTAGTAGTCCCAATAGCCATTTTCACAACTACTAAAAAAAACTTCTAAAGGTTATCACATTATACCGATGTAATTTTCAGGCTGTGGATACCCTTTCACATTGTTCAGTGGTTCCAGTTTCGCTGATGAAATCACTTCTGTGGTCCCTTCCTTTTTGGTAGCAAAGCAGTCAGTTTGGTAATTAAATCCTTTTCTGAATATTTAAATACACAAGGTCTACTGTATTTTTTTATCTTTCAGGCATTCTGCTTTGTTTTTTAGACTATTCCTTGCTTTTCTCTTTCCTGCTGAATCTTACGTAAAGCAGACCCTTTTCAGATCCAAGTGTTGCTGGAACACATCACGTGTATTATCACTGAGGAATTTTATTTACATGAGTAAGAGAGGATACTAGAAAGCAATGGAACTCTGTAATATTGAAGAACATTTCACATTCCTTTAGTCAGGTTTTTAAAGCAAAATAATTTCAAGTTTAAGGTATGATAAAAATAACATCATTACTAAACATCTAGTGCTGTTAAGATTTGTTATATTTAGTTTTTCTTTTAAGAATAGGTCCCAAATAACACGTGACCATTAAAATTTACAAGAAACTAAGTTTGAATGTTTCTGCTTGGTTAAAGTGGATTTTTGTGTTCCTTCTGTCTTGTGTTCTCTGTGCTGGTGCACTGTGTCCAACCATCCTTCCTTCGGAATTTAATTTTAGGGGATATGTGTTTTTCCAGTGTTAGCTTAAATAAAGAAATGCTGCGCATTGCATGATCTGCAATGCATTTGAAAATAAGCTCAGAGCTGAAGCGCAACATGCTCTTGATCTTCCGACTGGGTTGATGCCCTCATCCGAATTGAACGACTTTCGTTGAACATTTACATTTGTTGCTCAAGGGTTTTAAACTTTAAATGGCATGTGTGACATTGAAGCTATTTAAGGAAGTGTCTTGCTCACCTGGTCAAACACCCATTCCTCACTGCATTTTGCCAATTCAATCCATTTTAGATGTAACCTCGGGTATGGTGAAAGACCCACCGGACGTCTTGGACAGGCAAAAATGCCTTGACGCTCTGGCTGCTCTACGCCACGCTAAGTGGTTCCAGGTTCGGAACATCATTTTACTTTCTTCTTGTAGCCTTATGAGAGATTAGTTCAGTTACAATATAAATGTTTAATTGTGTGAAAAAACTCAGCGTTGTTCATGCTAATAATACTTAATACTTTTCTGGTCCCTAAATTTAACTGTAGAAGGTTGAGTATGGAGGAACTGCTTTATGCAGTGGTTGCTCATTTGACGTCATTTTTTTTTCTGGTGATGGAGAAGGCGATGTTGAAAGCTTGACTCGCTTGGGGTGATCATACGGTGTATATTTGTTATATATTCCATAAGGCTGCAGAGTAACTTCGCTTTAAATAATGGAATATGTGTTTAAAGCTTTGTGTTTAGATTTTAAGACCTTTTTTTTTTCTATTTCTTTAAGTGCATTAAGTGTAGGGAATGAAAGGTGAGAAGCAACTGTTTGGTTTAGTGACTTTGCATGCTGGCAAAGGCACAATAAAGAAACCAAACAGATTCCCTTGACCTTTCAGTCTCTATACCTATTTCTTAGATCTTTACTTTATTCTTTTTTTTCTAATATAGAAAGATACTGTATTTATTGTTACAAATGAACATAGGTCAAAGTGTACAGGGGATCAAGAAATGTTGTTCTTGTATAACCTGTGCACTTTGACTTCTACCACCTTAAATTACTAACCCTATATAAAATACTGCTGTAAATGGCAGCTCATGGAATAAAGTTGTAGAATGATTTGTTTCAATCTTGTATCTGAGCTTCCATTGAACAGCGGTGTTTTAGTCGTTCAGCAAGTCCTATTTGCTGCAGGTGCAGGGATTAATTAATTTGATTTTGTATTGCTCTCAAGGCTAGAGCTAATGGTCTGCAGTCCTGTGTGATTATCATACGTATTCTTCGTGACCTCTGTCAGCGGGTCCCTACTTGGTCTGATTTTCCAAGCTGGGTAAGTAATGTCCTTTTGAATGAGTGTTTTTAATAAATGTGGTACTGCAAGTAAAGTGTAGGGAAGTGTTACTATAATTTTTCAATTTAGATTTTTTCAACAAGTAATGTAGGGGTTTGTTTGGGATTTTTTGGAGCATTTTTTGGTAACAAATACTCCAGATTCCCTCATAAAGTATAATTTTCTGAGGTTTTGTCATTTAAAGCTGGAAGTAATTATTTTTTCCAAAAGGAATTTTCTGTTTCTTTTTTATCCTCTGTGGGTATATTCTTGTTGTTGGTTTTAGCATTTTTTCCCTTTACTCTGTATAAAAAAATATATTTTTTTCTAACCATCTACTCTAAATGCTTGGAGTTGGCTGAAGCTTATTTAAAATGATGTTAGCTGTGCCCAGATAGTTCCATGATAACAGAAAGGCTACTTGAAAGAATAAATCATAGTAATTCCTGTGATCATTAATATGGCCCTCCCACAAGGTGAAATGCCACAGTACTTCAGTACAGTCTGTGGTTGTGTCACCATCCGATTTTAATCAGTGTCACTTAAATCTCTGGGTTGCATAGGGTCAGCTCTCTAAATTCTTGCATCTGAGTGTTTTTGGAGCATTGACCTGAGTGTCCTTTTGCATTGACTATTAAATTACCTCTCCAGGAGTGCAGCATGTGCTCCGGATATTAACAGATGTTTAATCTGCGGACTGGACAAAGTTTGTCTGAAACAAGTCTCTGAAACTTGTATTGTGAGGAAATAAACTTAGCTCTGACTGTTTTGTTTCACAGACCAAATCCAATTGCAATGTGCTCCTTCCTATTCAGATTTGGCAGGAAGGGCACAGTCATTGTCAAGGAAGTTTCAGCAGTTGGCTTTATTTCAATGAGAAATGTTTTACAACTCTACTAAGTTTGCAGACAATTTTATTAAATTACTTCTGATAGTATTTACTGCTTCTGGAAAGAAGTGGAGCGGTTACATCTGGTTTTTAAATATCTAATGGGAAAAAAAGTACTGTTTGTTTCTGTGCTACATTTGATGAAAAGTACATTGGACAAATAGGGCTTCAAAGACACTGAGAAGTAAGTGCCCTCCTAATATCACTGCGATACTAAGTTGCCAAAGAATAAACCCTGGCATACTTTTAGAAGAGCATCCTTAGAACTACTGCAACACACAGCGGGCTGCACATGGGTGAAGAACAAGGAGTGTAGTTCCTTAGTGCTCACATTACCTGTTCTAATACAATCCAAAAGGGAAGAGAGGTAGGAAGCAGCGTGTCAGACCTATCTGTGTCTCAGTTCTCTCCAAAAGTGATTCCTGACTTGCTCCTGGCACCTGATGCATTGTCAGTGACATGTATCAGCATTGAAGTGTAGTCAGCAGTTCTTTGGTCCCGTCGGAAAAATCTTACTGATTAAAACAATGGCTAAATGAAATTGGTGATTTCTGCCAGTCACAGATGGAATTTCATAGACTGGAGAAACACAGTTTTCTTGATACAGGTCTAACTTATATGCCAGAAACCTCTTACAAACAAAGGACATGCCAGAGTTTTAAAAAAAAACCAGCATAACTAGTTGTAAAAATAGAAGATATTAGGAAGTCTAAAATATTGATATTAGTAGCATTTTATATGTCTAAAAGTAAAAATTAAATTAAAAAGCGTTTTCAGGTTCCTACAAGTTAGAAGAAACTATTACTCAAGTTTGGTGTTTCAAACTTCAGATCCAGCCTTTTGTGGACATAAATGCCAGGGCATCAGTCATAATTCATATTTTCCTAGAATTGAGTTCTAGACTTCAGTGTATTGTGTGAGGATTCAAATGAACTAGACTTGAATAAATGCAGAAGCATGGTCTGCTTTGTTCTTCACTGATGCATTTTGCTTCCTACTTGAAAACCACCACATAACTGTTGCCAAGTCCTAAGTGATACAGTATGAGTATGGAAATAACATGCTCAGGAATTGAAATATGTCAGTTAAATGGAGCTAAAATAGAAAGGAATGGGCATCCTTGGTGAAGGATTGGGATCAGCACTGCCTGTAGTTAACTTACATACATGAGAATAAGCATTTACATGTGGAAAGGAAAAATCAAGGGTAGCACTGTAAAGGTAGCGAGAAGGACAAGGACCAAACAACAGATGTGTCCAAAAATCCTACCTAAGAGAGACACATTGTTTGAGAATTAAACTTGCCAAAGAGGTGATAATGAAACATCCGTTTAATGCTTGGAAAGAAAACTAAGGAAATCTAGTCTTTACTTTTACAAATATCTTTTATAGATTTTTCTGGAAAAAAACAGTGTATCACAAAAGTAAACAGTGGAAATAGTCACAGAAAAAAACACAAATGTTTAAAATACAGCTGATGATTTAAACCATTTTAACTAGTATCAAATAATGTGTAAAATTTAGAAAACATGTTTATTACTGGGTGTTGTTTTACCCTTGTTTAACATCTGAGTTAGTGTTAGGCAACAACCAGGAGAAAACTTGCTATGAACTTCAGTTTTGCTAAACTGAAGAACTATTAACCACTTAAACATTTTAAGAACATTAATTTTTTTATGTTTTCTGTACTCTTGTAGAAAAAAAGTATTTTTCTGTATCATCCTGTTAATTTCATTGGCTGTACTGTGTACTATATTAACATGGCTGACAGAATCAAGTGACCCATGATGTTTCATATGCTTAAAAAAGGGCTGCACTAGTTGTCTACCTGCATATGTAGGCTACAAGTTTGTAAATTTCTACAAAATTATTGAACAACTTGTGATGAGAAGAATGATGTCATAGCATCACAGAATTGTTAAGCTTGGGAAAGACCTTTAAGATCCCAAAGTCCAACTGTTAACCCAGGACCATGACCACTAATCCATGTCCTTAAGTGCCATATTCCCGTTTCATGAACACTTCCAGGGATGGTGACTCCACCACCTCCATGAGCAGCCTGTTCCAATGCCTTACAACCCATTCAGTGAAAAATTTTCTGCTTATGTACAATATAAATCTTCCCTGCTTCAGCTTGAGGCCATTTTCTTGTCCTGTCACTTTGTTCCCTGGAAGAAGGGGCTTACTCCCACCTTGTTACAACCTCCTTTTCAGGTGGTTATAGAGAGTGATAAGGTCCCCCCTGAGCATCCTTTTCTCCAGACTGAGCCCAGCCAGCTCCCTCAGCTGCTCCTCACAGGATTTGGGTTCCACACCCTTCCCCAACTCAATTGTCCTTCTCTGGATATGCTCCAGCACCTCAGTGTCTTTCTTGGAGTGAGTAGCCCAAAACTGATCACAGGATTTGAGGCATGGTCTCACCATTGCCCAGTGCAGGGGGACAATCCCTGCCATGGTTCTGCTGGCCACACCACTACTGCTGACACAGACCAGGTGCCATTGGCCTTCTTGGTCACCTGGCCACACTCTGGCTCATGTTCAGCCACTGTCAGCCAGCACTGGGACACTTTCCAGCCACTGTGTCCCAGGCCTGTAGGTCTGCATGGGGTTGTTGTGACCCAAGGGCAGGACCCAGCACTTGGCCCTGGTGAACCTCACAGAATTGGCCTCAGCCCATCGATTCAGCCTGTCCAGATCCCACTGCAGAGTGTTCCTACCCTCCAGTAGATCAACACTTCCAGAGAGCTTGGTGTCATCTGTGAACTGACTGAGGGTGTGCTTGATCCCCTTGTCCAGGTCATCAGTAAAGATATTAAACAGGAATGGGCCTGATACTGAGCTCCGGAGAATAGTGATTGGCCACCAGTATCATTATCAGTACTCAGTTTTAATCTTGCACCACCTTTCTTTTTATTTATCTTTATAAAATAACAGGATTTTTTCTTTCCTTTTTAGCTGAAAGTGTTGTATGATGTGTGGTGTTCAAAATTCCAGATTCAAAAGTTCTGTATTGAGCAACAGGAGCAGCTTTTTTCTGTCTTAATCCATATTCTGATTTGACTGAATTCTCTTATTTTTGGTCTAGGCTATGGAGTTGCTTGTGGAAAAAGCAATTAGCAGTGCTACTGGACCACAGAGTCCTGGAGATGCACTGAGAAGAGTTTTTGAGTGTATATCTTCTGGAATCATCCTTAAAGGCAAGTTGCATTTGATCAGTGTATGTGTATTATGTTTAACCAATGTAGAATCTGTAATCTTGGTTGAAATCTGGAAAAGATGAGCTACTAATAGCCTGATTATCATAGGTGGTCCTGGCCTTCTGGACCCTTGTGAAAAAGATCCTTTCGATACACTTGCTGTAATGACAGATCAGCAACGAGAGGATATTACTTCAAGTGCGCAGGTAAGGAAAGGATGCGTAAAGTGACTAAAACTGATGGATGCTTTTTGCTTAGGTTTAATTTTGGGTTTGTTTTTTTTTCAATGGAGCTATATATTGGACATGAATTTTTCTTCCTCAGAATGTAGTCGGATCTTACCAGTCTTAAGTTAGGCATTAAACATGTCACATTAGAAGATGTAGAATAGTGCTCATTTTTGCACTAAAATTAAAGTATTGTCCTGAAAGGTTAGTAGCATTCTCATACATATATCTGTCTCTCTGTAAATAGGCTCACTCTGCACCAGCATGCTACTAGATTGGACATTACAATGACATTTAATATTTTATAAATAAATCTGTGTAATTTTAATTTTTAATATGACAGTAGTGATCATTCATGCCTGGGGGTTAAGAGGTTACTGCCTCTTCATTTGATCCTTTTGCTAAAGTTTACTAATGCCTAATGGGCCACATGACAAGCAGTGGACTGCTTCAGTGCAAGTCCAGCAGTAAGACACATGTACATTATTTTTGAGCTAAGATGATGTACTTACAGAAGAAGCAAATGCGACATACACATTTTCTTATGTTGACTTTGTTTAGGGAAATAAAGAAGGGATAATTAGAGCTAAGGATAGTATCATGCACCACTAATGTTCTTCCATAATTGTTTGATGAAGTACTCAGAATTAACATTTGTTCCTAGCAGAAATAACTTCTTTCTACCCTTTTTCTAGTTCGCACTGAGACTCCTTGCATTCCGTCAAATACACAAAGTTCTAGGAATGGATCCATTACCACAGATGAATCAACGCTTCAACATCCATAATAATCGTAAAAGGAGAAGAGACAGTGATGGGGTTGATGGATTTGAAGGAGAGGGAAAGAAAGACAAAAAAGATTATGATAACTTTTAAAAATGTTTGTCATCATTGGTAAGATTGAAGGTAATGAAAAGTCCATTTGTTGCCTTGCTTTTACTTCATTCATAATAATGTCTGCTTAAAACATCCAAAACATGGATCTGGTTCCAACTTGGGAATTAGATTTTGAAGTTTGATTAGTTTTTTAACAACCTAGCTCTTCTATGAGATTCTGAATATTTCAATTGGATGTACTGTACCAGACAAATTATGGATGGAAAGACTGCAAATGGAAACTCTGTTGTCATAGGAAAAAATAGTTTTCCTTCATTTCGTTTTCTTTTAATATTTTGCTAACTTTAGTAACTTCTTTTTATTATGTCTTTTTTATTAACAAGTGCACTGTCTTCCTTTCTTGACTATATTTAATGCAGCATTTGTGCTTCTGTTGCTTTGTGTATTTTGACTTTTTATTTGCCTTTGACACTAGTTGTATGAGTTACTTTGTGTTAGGTAGTAGAATTGTTCCCCTCCCAAATAATATTTTGCAGAAGTTGGTTGGGTTTTTTTGTAAAGTGAGACTGCAGGATCATGTTTTATTCTAAATGTGAAGGGATTACAACACATAATTGTCCTGCCATTTGAGTGCTCAGAATTAAATGTTTTTGCCAATCTTGTGGCATTTGTCTCCTTAGTGTGATATAACGGTGTAATTAAGACAAATTTGTGTTAATCTAATCGAGTTTGCTGTTAGTTGTGCATTAGCAGTATAAAAGCTAATATATACAGTATGGTCTTGCAACAGTTTTAAAGCACTGCATAATTGATCAAAGATTTGCATGATGGTTTTTTTTTTTTATAGAAGGGCTTTTAAAACTATTACCTTAGGTTAAATGCGTAGATCTTTGTATGATTGACTTTGTGACATAGCAAGGCCAAAAAATAACTTTCTGAATTTCTTAACAAGCAAAAGTGGGCATTTCCCATTTAGACAAAGTTAGTCATTCTTTTCAGTCAACTTTGTCAATATGGTATTAATGCCTTTCAGCCCTTAAAATAAATGTTTGTCATATCAGTGCCTGTGAGGTTATCCTTATATCTGTTCCTGTATAAACTTTCTGTGACTTTTTCATTAATTCAAAATTTAAAAGTGAAGTATTACTGAAAAAGTGAAGGTTATCAAACAAAAAACCCAGAAAATTATTTGCTGTGGCCATAGTGTATGCTTATGTCTCTTTCGAAAATCTAAATATAGCAGTGGTGTAAGTAAAGTTACATCATACTGTTAATGTATGCTCTGGTACACCGGTGTGATATGTTGTCACAGCACTACAGTGGAATACACAAATAAAAATTAAAATTTATTAAAAATACGCAAATAAAAATTAAAATGTATTAAATGACTAAAATTCATTATATACTGGAAAGTGAAATTTCACTCTGTTAAATGTGTATTATGCTTTGTTGCAAACCCATAAAACACAGGTTAACATAGACTAACATTCCAGTAACTACTTTATCAATGGCTGTAGGAGAGTATCACACATGACAAAGATAATTTGTTAATTCTGGTACTATTTATTAAGGAAAACCCAGCTTTTGTTCCATTTCAAGGTCGAATTTATCTTTGAACTTTTTAATAAGTCACTCTTGGAGTAAAGGGGATGTTTCTTTTCACGACATTTACTGCTAAACAGCCTGGGCCTGTGGAATAAAAATACAGTATTTTAAAAAAACAGAGGGAGTCTAAAGACTTAAAAGAAAAACATGTAATAATAGTGTTCTTCAAGCACCAGAGTGCAATTTTCAAGGGAGTGACTAGCTTTCTAAATAATTTCCATGTCAGAAATACAAAAAAGCAGAAATGCTTTAATATTACTTTAAAGAAATTACACTAGTTCTGTTGTCCAGCCTTCATGCATAGCTCCAAGCATATGCTTGTTCTTAGGGGATATCTTGCTGCCATCATGTCTAGTTCGCCATTACTATTTATTTTGGAAGCTACAGGTGCTATTCATGTGGCTAGTTCAACTCCATACCAAAGTTTCTTTCCTCATAAAACAAACTTGTCTATTCAGGAATGTGACCCTAAAATATAGGATTAAAAAGGTCAAAGATGTATTTTGGATTTTCTGTATTTTTGTTCTACTGGCTTTGAGCTCCTAACCAGTTTCTGGATGTTTTGAAATATTGTATACTTAAAGTGATTCCACATTAAATATGAAGCTGTGACCATTATTTTTGTGCTGTGTGGTGAAGGGTGAATTTGCATTTTGTGTTCGGTTTTCCTGGACGTTTGAATGGATAACTTCTGACTCTGGTTAACAAGCCTAAGAAGAATGGAAAAATGAGGTTTTAAAAAGTACAGAGCTAGCTTTTACTTTAAATATTACACTGTGCACTTAGGAAGACAGAACTGTAACCAAGTAAGCATTTTAATATCCTGTGTTTTGGCAATGCTGGAAGTTGACTAATAAGTAGCGTTTGCCTTTTTTATTCAGCAGTACTGGGCGTTAAAACTCAGAATCACAGACACTGTAGTCCTTATACACAAAAGATAAATGCACAAAGGAAGGGTACTCCCCTCCACGCTCACCTTAGAGGGACAGTTTGTGAGAATGTGAGCTCTTCTCTTTTGAAGCTTTTTCAGCCTTTGACTTGTCTGCCTAGTTAATAAATATGTCCTGTCTGTGAGCAGTGTGGTTTCACATGGATTCTTGCATAAAGGCATTGCTAGAAATTAAAGTATGTTGGACATAGTCCATCAACTTCTAGATGAACAGTTAAAGTTCCAGACCTATTGAATGTGATGCATTCATTTGCAACTTCTGTTTTTAGACCTATTTCCCTACACAGAAGTGATTTAAAGAAGTTCTTAAAATTGTTCTACCTAGAAAATTTCTGAGAGTTGGAATCAACTTTAAACATTCCTACGACAATTTGTATGCATATTTAACATTCTGGTTGCTGTTTGAGTGTCTGCTGATCATTAGTCTGTTAAGTATTCACACAATGCTTAATTCTTTTCTTTATGAAACAATTAAGACTGTCCAATTAGGACTGTCCAAATGGATTTGAATAGCATAGCATTAATAATGGGGGGGAGTAGACACAGTTGGCAATGTTTTTTTCTACTTTTATGGTAAGTTTACAAAGTACAGTGACAGATTCAACAAAAACATCTGTTTTCCTTCCGTTTGTTGGGGGTTTTTTTCAATGACAGCTGTAAGCCAGAGAGTTTTCTAGCCAAAAAGACTAGCAAATTAAATTTCTTTTGAGAGATTCTTTTATAGATCTTCTCAGAAGATCTTTTTTTGCCTTCAGTGTGGTATTTCTCAGGCTTTTAATAATGAAACAGATTCTTGGTCTTTTTGAGGAGGAAAAAAAATCCAAGGAGTGTTGTCTATAGACTTATCATGATGATTTTGATTTATATGCAAATAAAAATCAGGCTTCATTCTGTAAATATCTGTTAATTGTTATTCTCCCATTTTGTTCCACTTTTTCATTTGGCTTACAAAAATCTGAGAGAAGTTTGCTGTTTATTGAACTGCTTTCCGATTGTTTACACTTTGCATTTTAAGAAATGCTGCTCTAATAATACTTTACAAGTGTAGAGTTCCTGCCAGGATAAAGGTCACTGTTTCTCCGAGGTATGTGACTTGCAGCTCTTGCTGGGGATCTTTACCCTGCACAGAGCACACTTTCCCATATAACATGGCCCTTACACACTTCTCTTAGTAAAGGTCATCATTAAGAGTCATCTTCTTTAATACATGTGTTTTCTTCAACTATTTTGCAAGGCCATGGCTGTTAGTATTTATTTATTACAGGGTAGTTTGAAGCCTATCACCTTTTAGGGGCTCAGCCTCTAGTTAAATACTTTCCCATATGCTCTGCATTAGTCCCACCTGAGGCTGATTTCCTAATCTGAAAGAAACATGGAATGGCATCAAGAAACCTCTGTGGATTTTTTAAGTTTCCTGTACGTAAAAATCAAAGATTGCAGAGTGGAGTGGGTGGCCAAGAGAAAATGAATGGCTTTTTCTACAGAAAAAGGTTACTTTAACATTAAAAAGGTGACAGAAAGCCTTTTATTTCTACAAGAGAATCACAAACCTTGCTCCTTACATAAGCTCTTTTCTTTCCTTTTCTGCATGCTGCATCGTGCTTGTATTAATAGTGTGCATACTATTAATCAGGAAATTCTGTCCAGAATATGTAAAGCAGCCTTATCACAGGCTTCACTTCTGGCACACATTTACATTTGCCAGTAATTATCCAGTTATGCAAGTTAATGGACAGCATGGGAGAGATGAAGGTGCCTGAATACAGGAGTTTACTGTCATGTTTTACATGCTTTATGTGCTGCTCCAAAAGAGGGTGGGTTTATCAGAGGTTCAGGCCCAGGGCTGCCAGTCCCACATGGATACCTTGTTGTCATAGGATGTCAAGAATGTCATGGCTTAGGTAACTACCCTATATTTACACACATGAGAGAAAAGTGCAGTAAGTTTAAGAATTGGGAGCCAGAGTGGTCCAGAATGTTGCCAATGTAGTCATGCGAAACTGCAGCCCTGGGAAGGTGGGATAACCATGAAGGAAGCATTGTGGTACCAGCAGCAGAGTGTGTTTGTCACAGGAAAGTGTCTGTGATAATTGTCATCCCGATTTCTACCAGTAACTTAAATAGTTTATCTTAATGTGTAAATAGTGGAAAGGGAAAGGGATATAAGTAGCGGAAATGGATTAAAGTAGAATATAATAGAACAGACTCCTTCAGTTGGAAAGGATCTGCAGTCGCTGTCCAGTCCAACTGCTTGACCACTACAGGGCTGACCAAGTTCGAGGATGCTTTTAAGGGCACTATCCAAATACTTTTGAACACTGACAAGCTGGGGAGGCATCGACCCTTTCTCTAGGAAGCCTGTCCCAGTGTTTGACCACCCTCTCAGCAAAGAAATGCTTCCTAATGTCCAGTTTAAATCTCTCCAGGTGTAGCTGTGAACCATTCCTATATGTCCTCTCCCTGGATACCAGGGAGAAGAGCTCAGCATCTCCTCTCCCCTTACCCTCCTCAGGAAGTTGCAGAGGGCAACGAGGTCACACCTCAGCATTCTTTTCTCTGAACTGGACAAACCCAAAGTCCTCAGCTGCTTCTCACAGGAAATCTCTTCCAGCCCTCTCAGCAGCTTTGTTTCCCTCCTCAGGACACATTCCAAACCTTCACATCCTGCTCCACCTGCAGGGCCCAGCACTGCACACGGTGAGGCCGCACAAGGCTGAGCACAGCGGGATCATCCCCTCTCTGGGCCGGGTGGTTGTGCTGTGTTCAAAGTATCCCAGGATGTGTTTTCCCCCTGGGCTGCCAGGGTACACTCTGCTGACCCACACTGAGCTCAGTGCCAGCCGGGCCCCCACATCCCTCTCTGCAGGTGTCCAGCCACTCCTGTGCCTGTCATTACTCCATCCCAGAACGCAGAATCCAGCATTTGGACTTTGTTAAATTTCTTTCCATTAGAAAGGGGGAAAAAACCCAAGAAAAATGATTACAGAAGAACAGAAATAATTAAATGGGTCCAATTGAAGAAATGAGGAAGGCCATTAGAGAGCTACAAATCAAAGCTAAATTAAAAAGGGAGGAAAAAAGATCAAGTAGTACAATAATCAACTCCAAAAATAGTGTGGAAAATTGAAAAGAAAGACTTTATTTCATGTAGAAAGAAGACTAGTGCATGGTTTGCCACCCATGCATCAATTGGAGTGCCCTACAAAAACAACTAAAAAAGAAGTTCCAGATGATTGAGGAAGTTGAGACCAAAATAATTTAGGCCAGCTGAGTTAAGGTTTTAATAAATGTTACATGTCATGTCACTGCAAGTGAGCTGGGGGAAAAGGTGAAGGGAAGTTTGAACAGAAGCGACTGGAATACTGACCTTTCGTGCATCTGTCCTACCTCACATACAGAACTGAACATGTAGTGTCCACGCACTGCTCCCTTACACGTGAATGAAGGGTGTTAAAAAGCGTGTGAAGACACTTCTCCAAACACTTGGAAACCCAAGTGAATGCTTAACAGCCAAAAAAGAAAGTGCACTTTTATGCAGCAAATCAACGGGTCTGTGTTTGTCCCTATGTTCTCCCAGCAGCAGAGAGCGCTGTGTCCTCAGAAGCAGCTCCCACTGGAAAGACAAAGTTCATTCTCACCTTTCTGTGACAAGCAGGTAGGGAAAACTGATCAGTTTCAGCTACTACAGTGTTCCTCTCTATTGCTGAAGAATGCATTTTAAAAGCATTTTAAATAAGTTTTCTTTAAGTTGCCATGGCAGCAAAACCCAAAATAAAATCTCCTGGTGCATTAGAAGAGAGCAGTGGTTACAAACACAATCAGGACTATCTCGTGAATAAATTAGAAATAAATACGGATATAAAGAAATTAAACAATTCAGAGCAGGCAGAAGGGAGAAGAGAGATTCAATTTGTCCAGAGTCACTGGGAAGCTGCAAAGAAGAAATGAGCTATGGAAGTTCTGCAAGGTAAGGATAGATTCCCACTGAGGAAGGTGACCTGAGAAAGGTTATAAAGGAAGACTTGATAAAAGCTTGTCAGAACACTGTATCTGGCAAATCACCGATAACAGGAGGAGAGGGACATTTCAGATGTAATTCTTCTGTGAGGAGGTACTGTGTGGTTTTGCTTTCTTACATACATTTCTTAAGAAGTTTCTTGCGGGCTACTACCAGGGTTGATTTCAGGGCAATATATTCAGGATAAGCATTCCTCATATCTCAGTTGTAAATCATAAATGAGGATTCTGGATCCTGTAATTAATATCCCCAGCATGTTCTCCAGCATATCCAAAGGCATAAGATGTGCCAATTTACAAGCTGTGTGACCTGTTCAGAGCTCCAGTTACAGGAGTAGCCTGGCCTGAAGTGTTTCTGAAGAAGCAGTGATACAAAGAAAACAGACCTGAAAACCAAAGGTTTGGGACAAAGTCCACACAATAAACTTCTGCCAATCTTCTGCTGGCTTATATATTCTCCCTGAGGAAAAGTCCCTCTACAAATTTCACCCACGGATCAGAAAAAAATAGAAGAATTAAAATAACTTATTTCCTTGAAAAAACATTCTGGAGTTCTATAAGGGCAGGTGAGTTTTAGAATTATCAAGAAAGATACTTCCAAATACCCATCTGCATTCAGACATGCCAAAATCCCCTATAGACATCAGCATGAATATGTTTTAATTCTAGCACAAATATGTCTTAATTGTAGAAAGTTTGGTCAAAAAACTTTCCAAAGGCCTGAAGCTGAAAACCACAGCAATTCCAGAGAAAAATATTCTAGCAAATCGAAGACAGTTGCTAACAGGGTAGAATATATGAGTTTATGAGATATCTTTTACAAGATTTGCTGCTTCCATAAAGTTTGCTGCTTCAAAGACTCGTTTGTCTTAGCCAAATAAAGGCTTACCTTGCTTAGACAAAGGCCTTTTTGGAGTCAGGGACAAAAATGGGAAGTTAGAGCCAGCCTCTAGACTTAAGTTTGTGGTTTTAGTTCCCACTAAAGAGTGTGTCGCTTTCCTGAAGGGGTGGGTTTGTGCCTGTTTCTTAAATTGTCTGGGCTGGATTTTTGAGTTGCAGCAGCTATATGGGAGGTGAGGACGACAGCGTGAGCATTTATTTAGCTGGATGGCTTCTCTCTTACCCAGCATCCATGATCAGTGACACACAAGTGCCTTTTCCATTAGGAAATCAAAGCCAAGAGTATGTCGAGGGCCTGGTAGGCAGAGTAAAACAAGCACATTTTTTTACTGCAGTCATGCACTAGATACAATTGTCACACAAGGAAAGAACATGTGAAGCTACCAAAAGCTTCAAGTCTGTATGTGCCCTTCACAAAGAGAAGAGGCTACTGTATAGGCCTTGTATTTCTCCCTAAGGATACTCTGGAACCTGCCTGTCCAGTACCCTGTGACTTGGATGCTGGATGGTTCTCAATAGCTCCTCTTCTCCCACAGTAGAAGTCCTCATGCCCGATAGGAAGAGTCCTGCACAGGAAGAGCTATTTAACTAGATGGACCAGATTCCTAGCTAGCGATGGAGAGCTGAAAATCTTTCCCAAGGACTTTACAACCATATTGCATTTGGAGAAGTTACTTGGGCAGAAAGAATCGGGGCTGCCCGATTCCTTGGCAGATTTTTCTACCGCTCAGCTCAAGGACTGGCATCAAACTGGGAGCTGAATGTTGCTCTTTGGTTTCTTGGGTTCACTCCAAGACAGAAGAGTCAATTCACATCCTTAGATATCATGAGGACCACATAGCTATTTATCATTCTTGTTTTCTAAGAGATCCTTAAGACCTCCCTTTGGTGTGCAGGTTTAGAAGAACCGAGGGTGAGAGGTGATCCCCAATTTAACTTTTCCTGACATCCAGACATGGCATAGGCTTGTCTCCTGATACAGATGGGCTTTGGCTCACTCTTTGGGTACTGTTAAGAGTAAGAAGTCTCCAGCCTGAAGTGATTTGGATTCACAGCTTTTTGAAGAATGAAAGAAAGAGGTTCACTACACAAACAAAGAAGTCTCTGTGTGCCCATGAAAAAGGAATTGTGTTTGCTTTCAAGAGATCAAAAAAAAAATGAGGAACTTTTCTAGCTCTTGTATTCTTGTTTGTGACACCCATGCTTTCCTGGGTGAGTAGAGTTAGTAGTTACTCACTTCCTCTTCTCCCACTTGTAGCTAATAAAAGAAGGTGATTTTGCTATTAGATGTGAGGTGCTGTGTTCATTCAATTTTCACAAGTCTCATAGCAATACTTTGTTTTCCATCCTCAAGTTTAAAACATGTAATTCCAAGCTCTGTCTCAATGACTAAACACGCTGTTCCAGGGTGTGTTCCCAGCAGGTAATGCCTGTGTCTCATTGCATAATTGTTAATTTGGACCTGCACTCTTCTGCATGCATGTTTTGGCACTATATACCCTATATGCTCCAAATGGTAGATGAACCTTCCTGGTCATTGATCAGATGTTCCCATGGCCCCTCTCTATGGCCTTTTACCATCTAGATTATTACTTAACCAAGACTCCAAATTTTAGCTCTGGAAGGCCCCTGTAGAACAAAAATATCCAATAATTAGGGGATGGATACAAAATTGCAATGGTCTGTATTGCTACTGCTGAAGGAATTGCTGTTTGCCGTCTGAGTCATGATGTGGCCATGTGGGACATCCCAGATGGCTTTACTTAAGAAATAAAATGCATCTCTTCAACCACCTTCAGGGAGGAACTGGGCATGTGGCATCCATAGATTGAGACATGGGATGGATTAGGAGTCAGAGCCAGAGTTTTCAGCTGATGAAAGCTAGAATAGGTCTGCTTTCCCTTTACTAGGGGAGATTCACACAAAACCTCCCCAAAGAAATTAGGTTCTCACAACAATGAATAGAAAACGCTACATACAAAATTGAAACACACAATACAGTCAGTAGAGAAAGATCACTGTAACAAAGATGAGAGATAAAGAGTTCATGTAAGACACCATTACACAATCTCTGACCATATACTTTCATATATGAGGATGGAAACAAATGGTTATACTCCACAGCTCCAGTATTACCTTGGAGTTCACCTCGAAGGTGACAGACTGTAATCTGAACCGAGTTTGGAAACTAACTCCCAAAGGACACTGGAAGTACTGACAGATGAAAATGTCAGTGTGAATCCAGTGATAAAAGCGACATCTTAGAGTAGAGCTTTTATTTTTCTTTTTTTTTAGAATTGTCTTAATTTGCATAAAGCTAACATTCATGACTTTTCATAGGAAATTATCTTAACCTGTGTAAAGCAGAGATAGCTATAGACTGATTTGCTGACCTTTTCCCAGGGGATATCACAGTATATTCGTCATTTATGATTTTTTTCTCTGATAGTTCCCAGTGATCTGACTGCCATCTTCATCTTAATTCTCCTATATTTCTTGCATTCTGATTTCAGCCACTTTAATGTGCTTAATATATTAATCCCTAAACTGAGTTACTTAACTGAACAGTAGAGATAGGGAGTATCAGACCCAGCACGCATGGCAGATCTGTTTATACTCAAGGTAAATCCAACACTTTGGGGACACCTCCTCCCTTCTTAGCACACGTGACCATGTGTAATGCTCTGGGAAGTGTCAAGAGTAACTCTGCATGTATGACAGAAATACCTAGGTTTGTACAGTTCTTCTGGTAATGCCCAGACAAGCGTGAAAAAAAGAAAAATCTTCAAATTCTGTCCAGGTAGCTTTTCTGGATAGAAGAGGAGGATTGTGAAACCTTGACAAAGGGTAACTTTGTAAGATTCTCTTTCCAGCTGCTGTGTCAAAATCTTTACCTGTGCCACCACTGGAGATGCACTTACTAAAAGTAGTGTCCACACCTGGACGTAGCCATGATGGGAGGTCAAAGAGGTGCACAGCCACGGAGTCCTGCCAGTGATTCACCCCTCTGGAATGGAAGCTCTGCCCACCTGTGACTTTGCAGGTCTACAGAAGGGCAAAGGCTCCTTCTATTTTCTTCAGCAAGAGGAAATCGGGAGTAGAAATTCAGTAGTCGCACAAGTTTGCTCAACACCCAGAAATGGCTTTAAAAGTTTGTGACACCTGTGCAACCCATACCAAAGCATCCACAACAACACACACTGACCTGCATCCCACCCGAGTGCACCACAGTGCATGCGAGCACACTCTGGACTCCCCAAGGCACCGCAATTTACAAAGTCCCAGGCTCAGAAAAGCTGGAATGCGGCACAAAGCTGTGTTCAGTGATCTTTGCCAGCTGCACTCCAGATACTGCCTCGGATAATGCCTTATCCAGGCTACTCACTCCCCATGGCCAAGGCAATGCTGATGAGGAGGACTGCCACGAAGGAAAATAGGAGACACAACTTGTAGTTGAGAGGATCCCTGAAAAAAAATTGATAGAAAAGCTGCAAGTGGCTCCTTTGTGTCTCCCCTCCGTCAGCTGTTCCCACCCAGCCTGGGCACAGCTGAGAATTCAGCCCAAAGAATTACTCAAAGTAATGGCACGTAAATTTTTTAAACAAAGCAATCTCTGTTCAGGGGAAGAGCAGAGCTAGTCTGGAGTTTCCCTTTTAAAGGTGAATACTGTGATTATGTTTTTAGAGAGTTCAAAGTATCAGGATAAAATAGGGGCAGTAAAATGCTGGATGTTCCTCACCCACCACAGATAAACTAGAACTTGACTTTTGAAAAGTTTTAGTCTTCTACATTTGCATGACTGTCACTGATATAACTGAGAAATGTAAAACTGAACAAAACTAAATTACATAATTTTACACACTTTTTTTTTTTTAATATACTGGAAGTCATTGGCAGAATGAAACAACACTTCCCATTTAGAAGTAACGTGGGAAGACATATCCTGTTAATACACCATCCCAGGAATTTTAATTTGTTGCTAAATTATGTCTTAAAAAGTCTTCACTGGTGAAGAGAATAATCCCAAATGATGCAGGATTCAACTGCGTTATCTCCTCACAGGGAGAAAATTACAGGGGGTAATTTGGAACAACACTACAGAGTAAAAATGTGCAGGGAGGGAGCACATGAAAGTGACAGAAAAGTAAATATATAAATACATAAATGAGAGGCAGTAGATGACTATAGTGTAAAGACAAGGAGGGGAAGTAGGGCACTTCAGAAGACCAGCTTCAGTCTGACCAAGCTGATTTCCCGAGGTGCTCTGAGCACTGGGCACTCTCTTGAGGCTGTTTCTTAACAAAGGCTATATTTGGGTGCCTTCACAAGGAGCCTATTTCCCTCCACTGTCTGCAGGAGGAATCTATGGAGATCAGGTGGCTGGTTTGAAGTTGGCTTTTGTGAGTACTCCCCACAGACTCCAGATTTTAGAAGAGAAAAGGAGAAGACAGAGGCCTTTCTGAGGAAAGGGAAGATCCCCAAAGGCCTCAGGGCTCTGTAATCTGTTGGGTCACTGTGGGTTGCAGCTGGCCCTTTCAGATGCCAGTGTACTTTTCTGAGGTCAGTTAACCTGCATGTGTGTTAGTTTATTTCATTCATTCCAGAAAAGGTGAACACACTGACTGATGAAGGGGATCTGAATCCCACCCTTAAATTCCAGGCAAAAGGCTTCAAATTCCTTCTGCGATTGGTTGAGCCCTGCACATTTGGCAGCCTGGAGAGCAAACCCCAGGAAGGAACACTTCTTGTTCATTACCAGGACACGGATTTTTTGCTGTGGATATTAGCAGTTACATTCCGATTTTTTTGGATGTAGGGCTTTTTTTTTATGAGATGTTGAAGAATGAATTCCCATGTGCTATGTGGGAATTAAAGCTCCTTTTGCACTTCCCATCCAAGTTAAGACTCTGGCCTAGTGTCAAAACATCCTTCCTCTTTGAAATGTGTTATGTCAGTAAGTAGCTGATTTTTGCCTTAGTGTGCTATAAACTTCATGGCATTCTGAGGTATTCATGCTATTCTCACTGTAAATTCAGATACTTTAAAACTTTTTTTTTATAGTGCTGTTCTCTTTCTTTGTGTATTTTAATACACTAGAGAGCACAGAAATGCAGTCCTACATTTCCCCTCTCCCTGGACTTACACCAATTTAATCCCATGGGGTGTACTTTTGACCTATGCAGCTGAGGTCAGCTGCAATGTAAGGAATGACAAGGAAGCAGCTGTGGAGTGAAACAAGAGAGCTCTTCTGCGTGGGATCCCACACCAGAATAACCTTTGTTGTAAAACTACTAATGAAACCTAATCTCTGAATTTTCTTTTTTTTCTGACCATTTTCTTGAAGGTTATTAAATCCAAAGACTTCTTTTTCCTTGAGTTTGAAAATAGGGAAATTGTTTTATTTCTGAATTAAAACAGTCACTCTATTTTATTTTTATAAAGGCTGTCTTACACACGTAATCCTTTTTCTTCCTCTTTTAGTTTTCCTAGGTCTGGGTTTGGAGCAAGGTAAATAAAGAGTATTGCAACAAAAAGGGAGAGAATGATATCAGAAGTACTTATTATTATTATTTAAGTAGCTATTGATATTCACATCTTATGGTCTACCGAAGTTTGTAAAGTATGTTTTATTTGTAAAAATATTTCCATAAACTCTACTCTGTGTGCAAATTGTCGCCTGGGTTACCATTCATCATTTGAATTGCTGTGTTGTCTTGCTGCATTGCCACAGGCCACTTGCAATATTTGCATTGTTCTGTATCCATATAAAAATGGAGCTTTTAAAAGTAACCTAGATACCAGGTAAACCCGGTGTTCGTTTACAGCGTCCAAAGACGACATTCCAGAGAGGCTGTGGTTGTAACACACGAACAGATATTGAGCAGAGGACTTCTTGGGGTCTATTAGCAGTCAGGTTTTAGAGGATTTAGAGGATTATTTCATGGAGAGCTAATTTTATGTCATTTTCCTTGCACTTCTCCTGCCACACCTAAAACTCTACACCTCAGTGCTTTCTGCAGATTTTATTTAATGGTGAATTTTCTTATAAGTTTGCACAGATACAAGACTGGCGTTTTGCAGCTGAGTACAAAACAGTGCAATGGAAGACTAAAACAAAGTGTAGATTGGATATTAGGAAGATATTCTTGACTGTGAGGGTGGTGAGGCACTGGTACAGGTTGCCCACAGAAGCTGTGGATGCCCCATCCCTGGAAATGTTCAAGAGTAAGTCGGATGGTGTTCCGAGCAACCTGGTCTGGTGGAAGGTGTCTCTGCCTATAGCAAGGGGGTTTGGAACGAAATGAGCTTTAGGTCCTTTACAACCCAAACCATTCCGTGATTTTATGACTCTCTGGAAGTGACAACGGGACCGAGGCACAGGCAGGGGCAGGCGCTCCTCTCAGCAACGCAAAAAGGGGTGCGGTTACCCCGAATTCAAAAAGCCAGCGGAGGAGGGACCCCTGTTAGCCCAAGCCGCGTCCAGCAGATCAAAGCAAGAGCCGCCTGCACCTTCCCGGGACATCCCGCGGGAGATGCCCAGGGCCGTGCCCTCCCACCCCCAGGGACGGTGACTGACAGCGGCCGGGCCCAGTGAGGGCTGTGGGCGGGAGGCGGCGGCCCAGAAATGGCCGTCGCGGGGCCGGGCCGGGGCCGGGTTTGGGGCTGTGGGCGGGCATGGGCGGTGTCGACTCCGTGATGCGGATCCTGGCCGCGCCGCGGCGGGCTCGCTCCTTCCGCTGTCTCCCCGCTCGGGACGAGCCCAGGGAAGCGGTGCGGCCGCCGGCCGGGGCCATGTTGGGCGGCGGGGCCAGGGCGGCCAAGCCGTCCTTCGTGTCCTACATCAGCCCGGAGGTGCGGGGGGCGCGGGGGCGGGCGGGGAAGGGCCGCGGGAGGGGCGGCGGGGCCGCGGCGGGGGCCGCGGGGTCCTCCCGCCCCCTCGGCCCCGGCGGGTCCGCGGGGAGCGGAGGATCCTGAGGGAGCGGGGACGGTGCCCGGGGTGCCGCCGGAGACTGCGGGGCTGCGCCTCCCGGGGGCTGCCCCGAAGGTGAGGGGGTGAAAAAAAAGCTGAAAAAATATTAAGAAATATCGCTGGCTGGTCAGAGGAGTTGTTTTTATGAGCGGGGACCAGATGTCGGGCTGTGGCTGCTCGTCCCGTAAGGTGGGACTTTCCGAACCTGTTGTTCTTATTGTCCCTGAACATCACTTCGCGCTGTGCCTCGGTGAACTCCTTGCTCTCAGTTCTGCCGCTGGAAAGCTCTGGATCTCCCTCCGTAACAGCTCTTGGCTGTGTGTATCTTTCTGTGTTCAACCTTCATATTGTTCTTCCCTCTCGTCCTTGCACTTACTTATTGAAACTTGTGTTGGCGGCTTGATCGAAGTGACCTTAGACTCGGTTTACTGAGGTCATCTTGTTACCAGATGGCGTTAGGTCAGTATTATTCTGTATTTCTCCATTCTTATTCCTGGTAAACAGCTGTTTTCTAGTTAAACCAATCCATGAAAATGAGCCATATGTGTTGGGTTTTTTTCCCCACCTCCTAGTTCTTTGTAATGTGTGTCAGACCGGTTCTTCTTAATTGTCTGATTCTAATGAGATCTTCTTAAGGAAGAGATTTTTGTTTATCATGTTGGTTAGTACAGTCTGTCACTGGTAGGACCTTGGTAAGTCCACTGCTTTTATTTTTTACTGGATCTGAAAACAATGCAGTTGTTACAACTAAAGTAGCTGTGCGACTTAAAACTTAGATCCTTAGTTTGTGATAGCAAAACTGGTTCTATATGTTGTTCAGGCCTAGTGACTTGTAGTTTCATTGGTTTGCTTTAAAAGTTTTCTCTTTCTTGTATTTCCAAGAGAAAACGGGTGTAAATGACATGTACAAATATTTCTGGAGTCAGCCACTAAATCCCTGTGTGACGTCACTGTTTCACCTTAGGAAAGTACCTTGTACAAATATACAAAATTCAGTTCTCAGGGAACTGAATTTTGTGAAGGTCACAACTTGACTTGTTGGACTTACTGGATGATATTTCACCACTTAAATGAGTGAGGTGGATGCCTAAAGCTCGCTAGAAAAAAATGGCTGGTCTGGAAAAGTACAAGTCAAATATATATAATGCAAAATAGTAAAATATCAAATAATAAAGAGTACTTTAGCTTGATTTCAACTGCAGTGATGCAGCACCTCAAATATGATCCTGATGGCTGCAGGAAGAATAACAGAAGTATTTAATATTGGAAGATGAAGCTCTTAATGAAATATCCTGATTCACTCGAGCTTGCAGTCATTAACTCTTGACGTATTCCCGCTGCTTTTAGCCCTCTCCTTTTTAGACTTAAATTTAACAATTTCATGGGCTCTTGCAGCAGAAACTTTGTGTTACAGTTGTGACTTCTGCCATAGAATTGGTGTCTCGCTAGCACCTTCAAAAACTCAGTGAAATTGAGGTCTGATGTAAGTAGCAAGTAAAGCAAGTGTCACTCTGCTCTTGTTGACAGCCTATGACTGCCTTAATGGTTACACAGGAAACTGAAGACTTCAGTGGCTTTTTTGAGGATTAAAAAAAAAAAATTAGATATATGTTGAAATCTGTGAGACTATTTGGGTATCTAGAAAAAGCATGTTGATTAAATATCCTAAAGTAAGCAGAAGGGAGCATCTCTCAAGGAACTGTATTCTGTATGCACCCAAGAAAAATAACTTTCTGAACATGAGTTTCCTGTACAAGTTAACTTTCATATAGCTGAGTTTTTAAAATGGATCTAGGCTGATAGAACAGGGGGAAATTCCTAATTCCCTGGGTATGGAACATAGTTTGGTCGGCTGGGAAATTCGATCAAGGTAGTGTTAACTTCCAGGTGCTCAGGGAGGAATATTGGCAACAGGTTTATTCAGCATGATGCTTCCTCTGGCAGGTCCTGTCAAAAGATGGGTACCAGCAGTTCAGGGACTTGATGAGTTTGAGTTTACATCACTGGAGTAGCATTGGAGTTAGTGGTGAACTTCTTGCTGAATTTACAGAGCCTTGCCTTGAATCTCTTTGTGGTTCTAACCTGCAGCAAGATTTCCTGTCAACCATGGTGCAACAGAGAGCGATATGCTAGCGTTATGCTGTAGCCCCCCCTTGCTTGCAGCCTCCAGGTTCTTTGGGCTTGTCCTTGTTTGCTTGGGAAGTTGTTTAAGACCTTAAGCTGCCCCTTCTGGGTTAGGGGAGCCCTACAATAAGGAAATCAACAGCCAGCGCTGAGTTTTGGTTTAGCCCCTCTTATTTATTCCATCTTCAGATACTTGAGGGACACACTAGACAATGTTCTGAAAAGTAAAATTTAAGTTAGCTTTAAGCTGTGCTGTGTGTTTGATTAAGAAAAGAAACAGGAACACTATTCATGTTAATATATGACCACATGGAAGTAAGGAGTGAAAAGAAAATGCTCTTTATTAAAGGAACAGAAGTATTTTCTGCTGTGAAACCCCAGAATGTTTGGAAAAGCAGTGTTTTTGACATCTGACTAAATATAACCTAGTTATGCTCTGCTGTATAAAACCACAGATCAATCAATGGTCTGTTGAGAGTGAGACTGTAGGATGTTGATATTAATGACACACTTCCCCTCAGGACAGACTTGGCTACCCTGCAGGAAGTGGGGTGAATGCTGGGGTATAAAGTCAATGTTTTGACATGTCTGATCATAGACTTGGAATATTTGTCTATGGAGACACAGAAACAAGAACCATTGAACTACTTCATGATTTCTAACTTTTCAAACTTTCAAAACTGGGGGGATTTACAGGGCAAACAAGGTAGATCATATTTTCCTAAAAAAATCTTAATATGGATAAAAAAGTAGATATTAAATTTGATTTCAAGCTTAAAGTTGATTTTTGTGCACATACATTCTTTAGAGTTAAATCCTTCATGTTAATTATTATGGAATGCTATTTCATGTGTTAGCCCTTAAACTTTAAAAGAGGTTGTTCTGCTCCATGCTGCTTGTCCCTGAAATCTGGAGTACACCACAGACTGCTGAGGGTAACTTTCATACCTCTTGTGCTTTGTCTCTCAGATCCTGCACATTTTTTTAGCTCATAACCACCGCAAATACTTTTTGCTTGTAAATCTTGGTACAATATTGTGCGTTCTGTAGTAATCACTCTTAAAATAGCACAATGCTCCTTCAAAGCTGGAATGGTGTCATTAAAGGGTTAGTGGTATATGGAATAGGAGTTATTGAAGAGGACAGCTGGGCTGACATGGGGGAAGCCAGGAGCTGATGTCAGAGGGGATGGACAGGACAATGTAAGGAAAGAGGAAAGGATAAGAGATGAAACGGACATGGAAAACACGCGCTATGATCTAATGGACTGTTGAATAATGGAGTGAAAGGAAGGAAAACAAGCAGTTAGAAATTATTTTCAGCAATGTTATTGAAGTGTGGTAAGTATATTCTCTGGATTGTATGGCATACAACATGGGATTAGGCTTGTGTGACCAATAAAGAAAATACCAAGTACTTAATGTGGTTTGTTTCAGAATACTAAGTATATGCTATGCATTTGCACAGGTATTTCCTTTTTTGCGTGACGTTCTGGTGGAATCGTCAGGCACAAGTTTGATTTATTTTACTCAGGAACGCTGTACGTTGCTTGTTGGAGCACCACAACTAGCTTGCAAGTATTTCAGTGCAGTTTGACTCTTACAACTGATAACTTAACTATACATTTATCTTTCACCCCTCTTTTAGTCTTTTGATGAAGTAAATATGAAAAAAAAGCAGATGTTCATAGCAAACTTCACCATGATGTAGAGCTTCCCCATGCAGAGCTTACTTTTGGAAAACTGTATAAAAACACCAAAGTATCCTGTGTCCTCACAGCTCTACTATTTGCTGTCAGGTTTGAAAAAATGTACTTTTCAGCCAACACTCTTGATACCCTGAAAGTGATAACTGGTTCCTTTACTGTTTGAATCTCAGAAACATGTTTTCTCAGTATGTTTACTAAAAATCTTATTTTTCATTGTTGGAACTACCTCTAGCACAAATGTCCAGCTATAGATGAATGGAGGCATTACTGTGGGTAAGGTGGGTTCAGAGTTTACAGCATACAGTTTGCAGTAGCAGACTGTATGCGTGGTCTCTGCTGGGAGTGATGACCAACATCCAGTGTCAGTAGACTTGTATCTATCTCTCTCTCTATATATATATTGCAATACTGACTGAAAAGCAAATACCCAGATTTTCTAACAAGGTCTGTGTTCTAGCATGCAGGTAGTGTTTTTCTCTCTTTACATATCTCCTGTACACAGTTGTTTACCTCCACATGGAGTTAGAGGAATTGCTCTCAGTTGTAGTGAGGTTGTAGGACAAAAAGCAGGGCTCACTTGGGATTCCTTTCCTGCTCCAGCTGTTAGGACCGTCTTAATGAAGCATAGCTGCTGCTTGACCTTGCTGCCCTGAACTTGATGTTGCCTCACATGTGCCTTCAGCACTTGGGGAAGACCTCCCCAGACACATGTGGGGAATATACACTAGTCCCTTCAAATACATATGTTTTTGGGAGACCTGAATGTAGTCCCTGGGTATTGCAAACTGTGCAGTTGTTGCTCATACTCAGGTAAAAACCAAGATGAGAAGAGGTGAGCCTTTCCTTAAGAAAAACAGTTTCTGTATTGTCTTTTCTCCCGTGTTGAGGCAGAGAATCTGTGAGCAGTGTGGTGTCTCCTTTCCCTAGCACTTCATGTTATTATAGGGCAATCACCTGAAGTTGCTTTGAACTAGCTAGGAGGAGTATGCATTATGAATTAATAAGGTGTCAGCCTTATGTCAGCCTGAAATTGTGCCATGATTTGGTACTCTGCACTGTTACAACTGATAATTAAAGGGCATTGCTGTAATACCTACCACTATTCTAGAGCCTGGAAAAAGGACTGTAGCACAAGGTGAGTGCACTAGTGAGAAGCATCTCTGAGAAAGAAGTTTCTAAAACCCTCAGCAAAGTTCAGGTCTTTGTCTCTATAGTATCTGAAGTTAATTTTCATCATTTGTGTGGTGTCCTATGGGTGTCTGCTTTTAGCTGTGGCTGCTAGTAGGGTTTCCTGTGTTGTATCTTGAGTAAGAAGTGACAAAATGCTGCTTGGGGAATTCAGAACCAGGAAGCTACAGATCTATCTAAATAGATCTATAAGAAGTATCTCTCTACAATCTGCATAGCTTTCTGTGGTCACATATGGAAAGTGCTTGCATGCTTAGCTTAAGCAAATGGTCAAAGGGTGAAGATTCCTGAAGTCCAAATGTGTTAGTAGCTTTTGTGGAAAAGGACAGATTTATTCCTGCTGCTTCCCTTTCTTTTGTTTCTGTGCTCATCTGACCTGTTGATGAGCCAGTTCTGCTAACAATGGGCACTAACTACAAAACCAGATGTAGCACAAGTACATACATCCCAGCTGATCTTATGAACCAAATTACCTCACTATGTATCAGACAAACCCAGGGATAAAAGAACTGGATGGGAGACTATGAACCTGTGACTAATTAAAGGGATGTTGAACAGCATGAATTGTAGTGTCAGCAGGCTCTTAAGTTAGTGGTAGGATCTGTGTTGCCCCAAAACTTAAATACATGTTAAAAAAAAATTTGAAACAGAATGGAGATGGTAGCTAAAGATGTGGTTTCCTGCACAACTTGCACAGACTCACGGTGAGTTAACAACATATCTTCCTAAAGATCTTTGTCTTCTCCCTGAAAAGAGCAAATACAAAATGTATCTACAAAATGTTACTAGAATTTAATGTGTCTTAATACCCTTCCTTGGAAAATGAGTGCCACAGTATGGATTCTTCGGCAACATTCATGGCTTGCAGTCTAACTATCCCTAGTGTTTAATATGTTCATTAAGTCATTATGGGAATATAAATGTTGACTTTCAAATAGAACTGTTCTGTAGGCTTAGCTCTCGAAAGCTGTTGAATGTTACAGGGTTTCTGCCTATAGTAAGCACTTCAGTGAGTGGGGTTTTGTCAACAAAGCAAAACTGGATTTTACATGGTAGTCTCACTGTTTGACTGAGGTCTCTAATCTGCTCTGATGGAATCTAATGAAAATTCTAATTCCTTTTAGAAGATAACCAATTTAACTTGTAACCAACACCCAAAGCACCTGTACAAAATTATTGCCTTGGATACCTGTATAAAATCTTCATTGCATTTTAGCAAATGTGTGTAAGCATAAAGAACTTATTTGAGGTCAATTTTTTTTTCCTCAGGTCTTATCTGCCAACAGTAACATAAAATGGTACTCATGACAATGAGTTAAAACACTGAAGCAGTGTGTATACAGAAACAGTAGTTATTACATGCCTTATGATATCTCCGAAAGTAAAAGTTACTGGAAAAGCTACCTGGTTAATATACTGCTTTACTGTTCTGTGGCAGTGATTATTGGCATGCAGTTTCTGAGCAGTGTTGCATGTAGTTGCACACAAAGAGTGATTGTATAAGGTATGGCTATTAAAGTCACTAGTAAATCCAAAGTTTAGCTTAGGAGTGGTGAGGAGGCAACACTGGAGAAAGAAAAGAGTGTGCATATCTTCTCTGAATGCAGCAGTACTTACATTAAGCTACAGTAATTTTTCTAGCTGACAAGTGTGAACTTTGATTAAAATCTACTGGTACAACGCCCACTCTTAGAAGTCAAAGGTAGCAAACTGTGTTTTGCTTTCTGCATTAGCTGCCAGCTGTAGTTATGGATTTCTTCCTTCACCACCATTTTAATTTTATAACCTTTTTCTCTTTTCAGCCTGTCATGAACATCTCTGCTGTTCTCATGACATGATTTCCTGGTGGCTTTAGCTTTGCTGTACAACTTTCAAACTTTGTTTTGAGTCTTCTGAGTGTTGAGGGCAAGTGTTTATATGAAGGGCAGGGGGGTTTATTTTTGTGCTCTCAGGGGCTTTTGTTTCTCTGTACTTAATCCAGCAAAACTATTATTGCTTGTATCTCCCTTTGATTGCTTGCCTTGATTTGCAGTATCTGACTCTGGATGCTGGTGACAAACTAAAATTAGATTGCTTATTGCTGTGGCCCCAGGGGGGTTTCCAGTTAACTAATAGTTTTCCAGAAAGACTCCAATGCGTGTGAAGTTATTGGACTTGGAGGAGGAAGTTCTGAACTGACTGAGCAGGAAGGGTGTAGCATGTCCTCTAGTTTATTAGTCTTTTGGCTGGAGATTTTAGCCCAACTATCAGTCCCATGAGGCTGGAATAAGTGATACTGAGAACGTTCATTTCATGCAGTTTAGTTCCAAACTAAAGAATATCCTATCACTGGTTTTTACCTCTTGACTCTGAGATCCTGAAGTCCCTTTTACTTTGTGTTAGTACTGTTTAAGTAACCTTTTGTGCTTTGATTGGAATAATACATGTAAGAAAATCAGAAACAGGTAGTGATGGATGAACCTTGGAAAAACTGTGAAGGATGCATTAGAAAAAATAGTCATATGTGGCAAAGCTTATGAATGAATTCTGGGAGATGGTGTTGTAATACTAAGTTTGTGCTTATTCATTCAGATGTGCTGAGAGAACTTAGTGTTTGTAATGCTTTATTTTTGTCTGTTCTTTACACAAATAATGCATTTTTTTGTGTGTGTTCAGAAATGCATGTAACTGTCACTGTGGGTGGCAAACCACTTAATTATTTAGCTAATAGACTACTGACATTTAGTAGAAGGATCACATTGCAAACTTACTCTCCTTTTGTATAGAAGGCGTTTTCCTTAATTTTAATTTGCCTATTTGCTAGAATGTGAGGTGTGTTAGAGGGGGAGTGTAGTTGTTTACAGCATGTGTTGAAGGTGATAATTCAAAGTAATAATTACTCTTTCTGTCTTTAGGAAATACACATAAAGGAGCCCATAGAAAAGGAAGTAAATCCTCGCTTATTACCAGGTAACTGTTGTATGTTACATGTTTTTTTTGTTTGGGAACTGAAGACAAGAACTAGAGGAAACTTACTTTCTAGTTGCTTTGCTTCTACTGCAAGTTACTTAGGCCTTTTGCCTAATTTACTGTTAAGACTTTTTTTTTTTAATTTACAATTATTTCTTTTTAAAAAATGTTTTCCAAGATCAGGAAAGACAAAATATCAGTAAAAGTTTACAATAAACTAGTATTGGTGTATTAAATTTCTTGCACTTTCTAGGAAAGACCAAGAGTTTGTCTGATTTTACCTATTAAAACTTCATTTTCTTAAACTTGAAGTTCAGTTCCTGTGAATTCTAGGACTAGATCTTTGTTGACCATTATTTATGCAAACTTGCATTTGAGAACTTTAAAATAGCCCTGGGACCTGCAAAATAAGGAATGTCCTCAGTCAAAGTTATGAAGAATTAACCATGATGAACTTGAAATAATTAACTCAAATGTTTCAGCATTCTTAGAGTTTAACAGAAAGGAAAATTGGAAGAGTTTAACTTGTTTATTGACCGGATACTCTTTGTTGTCGTTTGTTTTTTTTTTTTTTTCAAGTACACACTGGCAAGGTTGTTCTTTGCAACTCTGTGTGTTGTTCTTCTGCCACTTAGAGTAGGCCATGGCAGAGATACCTCTGGTTACAGAACTCCTAAGCATCTGCAGTTCAGGCTGTCCAGTAGTGTGAATAACCTGGAAGGTTCTCAGTGTGCTGATTCAGGAGCTGCCTCTTAGTGGTTTTGTGTCACAGTGATGAAATATTTTCAGATGAGTTCTGAGAAGCTGTCAGGAAGTTAATGCTGAGTTTAAGATAACAACTGAAACAATTAACTTATAAATGTCAGTTATGTTGCAAGTTGGTGTTTCTTTCGTACAGGTGAACTGCTGCTTTGTGAAGCAAGCACAGTGTACAAGTATATGCAAGAAGATGGATCAAATCGTGGCACCTACGGGAAACTCGTGTGCACGAACTTCAAGATTTCTTTCCTTGACGATGATTCTGCTTCAGATGATAATGTAGGAAAGCAAGTTTTCTAATTATGACCAAACAGGCTCTAAAGCATGTAGTGTTTCTGAATAAATAATCGTATCGGGGTTTTTTTGCATCCCTGTGTAAAGGAAAGATAAGTTTATAAATTGTTCTAATGCATGCAGAGTAACTTTGGTCTGCATCTGCATCCTCAAGCTCTAATGATTATTTTAATGAAAACCAATGCAAGCTTAATGTGGACACTTACCTTAGACGTAGTTTATAGCTTTTGTGAGTTGATGAAGCTTAAGTTAAAAGAATCTATTGTTTTGAAAATTAAATCAACAGTTTGTTTAAACCCGATTTCTGACTCCTTGTCTGGTAGCAGTAGTGGAAGTGTGTCAAACATGGCTCTGGTACTGGATAACATCTGTCTGACTTGACTTGGGCTACATCTGCAGAATTACTTCAGGGCTGTACAAGACTGAATAAGCTAGTACTCAGTGGAAATGCTCCAGATAACTTGTGTGGCTCACTAAGGCTCTGAATTATTCCATTCAAAGTCAGGTGTTACTGAAAAATTTAAAAATCTAGTGCTGTTGAGCTTGCAAAACAGTGAATAAGCTAGAAGCTCCTCAAATCTTAAAAATTATTTCCATCTTGTTTCCTTTGGTTTAGGTGCTCAAATTGAGCTGTGAAAGGGGAATGATAATGCCACACCTTTTTTGATATGCTTAAGCATTGAAACAGTTTGGTCCATTTAGGTGATAAAAGTGACAGGAGGGCCTGGTATGTGGCTCTTGAGTGCAAGATGATCTCAACAGTGAAGAACAGTGAGAATAATATGATCAGCACACATTGATGGTAGTCAGAAGTTTGTTGGGGTAAAATTTCACAAAGTTTAAGCATTAAAACTAAGGCTTCTGTAGCCAAATACAGATTTTTCAGACCTTCTGGAATTAAAACAAATTGTGGAGTTTTTTAGCATAAATTGCAAGTGATGTGGAAGTAGTTGGTAATTAGTGTGGAAAGTTAGTAATGACCATGCTACTTTCTGTTCTACCACTAACTTTAGACCTTGGTTTTATAGTATGCCAAGTCAACTATATTTCTTTTAACAAAAGTTCGGTATTAGCCACCTGATGCAGCGTACTGCAGACCTGGAAGTAACGTGAATAAGGTTAACTCTGTTCACAGCAAAATATAATTTACTGATGTAGTGTATATCAGCCTTTTGGTAATAATATTTTACATAACCATGTTTAATTGTAGCATCACTGAAATGCCATTTTTAACTCTGAACCTGTGGAATGATAAAAGTGGAGGGAACTCCAAATCACTTCAAGTTTGGTGACACAGTAATAATTGGGTTGTGTGTGTCTTCACTTTACCCAGTGATAAATCTGGCTATGATGCTGGAATATTCTTGGGATGCTTGTTCTTTTAAGAGACTTTGTATTTCCTGCCAGGTTCCCATAGCAAGGAAACTTGTCATAAAAGGGCTTGGATTCCATCAAGTTACTGTATTTCCTGTTTACTGGGATGATTCTACTTTGAAAAGTGACTCTCAATAGAAATACATGCTTTGAAGCTATTGGAAAAATAAAATCTCTGTCTACATTTCAAGCATGGCTGAGACTTAAAAAAACTGTGTCTGCAGTTTACAAACTATGTCTGTGTAACCTGCATCTGTCTGTATTTTAATAACTATTTTCAGTGTTCTGCCTTACACAGCTTGTAAGAATAAGAAGTGCTGCTGCTGATATTAATGTACTGAATGCATCCTTTACTTGTGAGAAGGTGCTACTGCTTAGCAGTGTGACTTTTCTAAGAATATTTTTTTTATGTTCTAGGAACCAGAATTTAAGAATAAAATTGTAGGAGAAAATGACATAACCCTGCAATGTGTAGATCAGATCTATGGAGGTAGGTCAGCTTTCTCCTCTGAGGTGTTTTGTAGCTCTCCTTTTACATGTACATTGTTTTTAGAAAACTGATAGATTTGTCACGTTGGAAACTAGGATTGGGTAGTCTAGAACAAGCAGCTGCAGTTATATTTAATGATGAAATGACAGATAAGAATTCTCTCAGAACCCAGTCTGATCCTTCAAGCTTGTCAAATTAATTTTAGTTTATTTGATTGAATTAATTTGATTAATTATCTTGCTGGGACAAACAGAACAATCCCTTCAAAATACAATGATTCAAACCAGAGAATGTACTGTGAAAAGTCTCTTAAGTTTGGTGCACAAAGATCTTCCAGTGTATCAACTATTCCTGTAAATGTGGAGGTATTCACTTCATTTGAACAGTAGCACTGCAGAGCAGTACAAGTACCAAATTACCAAACAATACTTCTTGTTTGCCTAAGGGAACTTTGTTTTATGAAATCCATGATATCTTCAACATATTAAAGGAGATCTAAAACGAGGTCTTGGTTTTAATTTTCAGGTAAATCAAGGAGTGCTTTGCAGCTGGTTTGGTACAAATTTGTTTTCTACCTCGTATGAAATAATTTGAGGGGTTTGAAAGAAAAGGTTGAGTATATTAACACAAGAGTGTGCCTACCTGTGTTGTATGATACTTATTTTCTCTTGCTAAAACTTGGGCTTGAAATAGTTTATTGAGAATTCTGAAGAGTCAGACAGGTACAACTATATCAACAGATGGCAAATATCTTTTTGATATTTACTTGGGCTTTTTAATTTTACAGTTTATGATGAGAAAAAGAAACTTCTAACTGGACAGCTGAGAAAATACCCAGAAAGGTTAATTATCTACTGTAAAGATCTTAGAGTATTTAATTTTTGCCTGAGATACACAAAAGAAGAGGAAGTGAAAAGAGTAAGTATAGTAACTTAATTTGTTTTTCTATTTTTAAGCTTAGTGTTGAGTGTTTGTGAAGATGAGAGAAGGGTAAAATTCAGCATGAGAGATCCCTGAAACTTTAAGTATTTTCTGATAATTTAAAAAAACTTGCTCTGATCACCTCTGAGAAAGACTGATTTCATTGAATGTCATTATGTGTAGCAGTTAAAAGATCAGATGCACTGACTCTTTAAAGAAAACTGGAACTTTAGAGTGCTGCAGGAAATCAGCTTCAGCTCAGGCAAACTTGTAAAGCTGTTCTATTTGTGATGTGTAATTTCATTATATTTTAGACTTCATCCTTTTTCTTATGAAAGCTGTTAGTTTCCTGGTAACTTCAGTTCTTTTGACAGGTTAATCTGAACTCCAAACTAGATGTCTACTAGTTTTATTTGAAAACGAGTAATTCTGGAAGTTGAACATATGTAATACTACTTAGGCCAAGTAGATACAGTGTCTTGCAGACAACAGAGAAAGCTTACTAGAAGTCAGTTTTCAGCTGTTGGGGATAGAATCCATGAGTTTTGTTTAAAACCTGGATGGAGTGGGTGGCAAAAAAAAAAATGACATTTTTAACACTGATAGTCTTGGTGTGTGTTTGGGTGTTAATTTTTGGTCCTCTTCTAGATCGTCAGTGGTATAGTTCATCATAGCCAGACTCCTAAGCTGCTTAAACGTTTGTTTCTGTTCTCTTATGCATCAGCTGCCCCAAACAACACAGGTAAATGTTTTTCTATTTTTTTATCTGTTTGTTGCATAGTTAGTTCCTTAAGCAGTCTGGGATGTTTAGTATTTGAGTGTCTGCTTGGCTTATGACTCTGTCCTGCTGGCAGATAGCCTCAGAAGATTAATTTTTCCCGTGTTAGACTTGTTGTTCAGAGTCTCTGAATTGTCTGCTGTTGGTGTCTGTGTTTTTTGGGTAGTTGCACAGAAATTTTCCAAGCAAGGGTAGCCCCCCTGGATTGAAAACTTACTGTGACCAATATATGCAAATGCTTTTCACGTGGTTCATCTACAAAATACCTTGTGTATTTTATCAATGTGGTTTTTCCTGTACTATTGCTGTGAACAAAACTTCCTGCTCTTAATTCTGAAATTACTGCATTTCCAGTGGCATCGTGTCAAAAAGTATTTCCCTTTTTGCTCTCATTTGCAAGCAATATGCTGCTTCCAGGCAACTGCAAAAAAAGCATAGGTTTGCATAGCAGGATTCTGGAAGACATCTGACTTCCTCATGAAGCTGATTTATTACATAATCTTCCCTCTTGATCAAACTGGGCTGACTAATAAAGTAAGCTGCAAAATTCAAGATAAAAAAGTTATCAGTACACTTTTTAGCATTCTGCAGTTCAGACCTCAATAGCCCTGTTTTGAATTAGGAACCTGATTCTCAGTGCACCAGCAACACCTCTTCCTTTCACTGAGGGAAGTTTTGATGTATGCAAGGAATTAATCAGACGGTTAGCAAAATATGTCAAGGAACTTCAGAATCACTGAGATTAGAAGAAACCTCTGGAGCAATGTCCATCTGCCCCCCTTCAGAGTAGGGTTAACTACAGCAACTTACCAGGGTCATGTCCAGTTGGGTTTCACATATATCCATATAGCCTTTCTGGACAGTCTGTTTCATTATTTGACCCTCCTTGTAGTGAAAAATTTTATTGCTACATTTAAATGGAATTTAAATTTAAATGGAATTTCCTGTATTTCAGGTTGTGCATAACTGCCTTTTGTCATGTCACTGAGTCTAGAGTCATCTTCTGTACTCTCCTCCCCTGCTTCCACTCTCAGTCAGATGTTTATACAGGCTGGGAACACTTCTTGCCCCCTCTGTGTCCCTGCTGAGCCTGCTTTTCTGTAGCCTGAATGATCCCAGCTCTGTGTCTCCTCATAGCAGGTGCCTTGAGCCCTTCAGTGAAGACAATGGGCCTTCACTGGGCTTGGCCCAGGAACCCTGTGCCTGTGTTGTGCTGGGGAGCCCAGCACTGGACACAGCCCTTCAGTTATGGAGGCTGAGAACAATGGTCACTTCATTCAGGTGGTAGGCAGTGGATTTCTGATGCAGCCCAAGAACACACTGTCCGCCTTTGCTGCAAGGGCCTGTTGCTGGCTCAGGTAGTTGCTGCGGACTTTACCTGTAACTGGTGTTCAGTTTCAGCTACAAACATCAGAAAGACTGAGCTTTTCCAGGGAGAGACTGAGAAATCTGGGAGAAGCCTAGTCTTTATAGCAACATTGGAGCGCTGTGCCAGAATTCTTTCATGCTTTACTAACTGTTTTCAATAGTAAGTGTCTAGGTCTCATCCTTCATGAAATTGTTACAGGACAAACCAAGTAAACTTTAGAAATTGGTTTTTATGCCTCTTATGGTCTGATACTTTTAAAATTGTAACTTTTCTCTAAGAGCTCATTAATAATGTTCTGTTTCAAGCTGTAAATTTTTCATCAATCTTATCTTCTTACAGTGGAAAGTTTCAAGTTGCCATTATATCTTCATTGGAAGTTCTAGCTCTGTTTGGCATTTCAGTGTTAGCTGATGTTGCAGGATGTTACTTAACTATGATGTGTGCCTAAAACAATTGACATTACTCCATAAATTATATAGTTATTATACAAGATTTGAGGCTGAATCAAGCTGCTGTCATAACTTTTGCTGGGGTGGCTAAATATAACTACAGGAATGGTTCTCAGTTGAAATTATTGAGACTGAATTGGTGTAATCAATTTTCTGCTCTTATCGAGTGCCTGAGATGTTCTATTCAATGCAAAACTCCATCATAAAAGAATGAACTTTAAATGAAATGCAGTATCTGCATTTTTGTAGAAAGGTTTTTGATATGATTGTGAATTCTGCATTTAAACCTATATTATTAGATGCCAGTCCAGCAGCGTTAATATAAAATGTTATTTGCTGCACAATATCCTGGACTTTAAGCTGGATATGAGGACAGCCTCAGCTTTCTGGGAGTTCTGTGAGAACTGATTAGTTTCTGTAGGAGAAACTATTCCTGAAGTTATTAGTCACAGCAGTATTTGACAAAAGGTGTCTTATTAAAGATCAAACAGAGACAGCGTGGTGTCCAAAAGGCATTTTATCTTTGACTTTCTGTACACAAGAGGTCTTGCTTGCTTACCTTAGTGGCAACCAAATCCATTATTTAGGAATGCTTTTGTGTTAAAAGTTCCTAGTAGTCTGCAAAGTTAACATGATCGAATATCTGACAGATGGAAGAAACCAAACTGTGATGTTTGATACACTCGAGGACTGGCGTGATGAGTTGGAGCGGACCAAAGGGAATGTGAAATACAAAACAGTGATCACCAATGAAGGCTACAGAGTGTCTGAGAAGTAAGCTTGCCCTAATGAATAGTGAACTTTGGATTTGCAAAAATCAGTGCTACTTCTGATGCTGAGGATTATACAGTTGTTTAGGGCTCTTTTTAGGATCTGGTTTCCATTTTTATTTGTGGAATACTTAGATTTTTTACCTCAGGAGGTGATCTTACACAACCTCCAGCTCAAGCAGGGTTAATTTCAATAGGAGATCAGACTACTCAGGACCTTGGTCAGTCAAGCTTTGTGCAGGTCAAGGAGCGGAGAATACCACCTTAAAATGGAATAGGAAATATGTAGGTCTGGGACTTACACTGCTATCATACTGGTTAGGTTGACACTTTCTCGCACCTTTACTCTGGTAAAATTTCAAGGTAGATGCACTAGAGATTTTTCACTGATTTAGCTGAGGGGGGCTGGATGGGGAAAGAGTACCTGGTTTAAAGTGTATATGCAAAATGTGCCAGTGGAGGTTAAGTTGTGTTGCCTTTAAGAGAAGGTTAGCTGAGTTTAGCTACCAGATTAGCTGAGCAGCATCTATTGGTGAACCCTTTAGAATGTATACAAACCTTTGTATACTACTGCTGTTTTGTTTAATAGTCAAATCTTGAAAGGCTTCACAGATCTTGGAAATGAATACCAACATTCAAACAAGTCTTACCTATTTATTCTACAACTGTTTTGAGAGACCCTAACCAAGTTTAAGAGTACTTACCTTTGTTGCTTCTCTGGGCCTTGAATATAAATGATGTTGGCTAATGCTGGAAATCCATGATATATTAAATTACATTCTTAGATTAGGATGTGATCTGCTTAAAAGGCCTGGAAACAGGAGTAGTTATCTAATACTGCAAGGGTATCTTTTGAAACAACAAAGCATGAGAAAACCAAGGTGGTCTTTACAATCAGTCTTAGAGGTTACAGTTAAATGTAGTATTTAATTGCAACCTTGGAAAGACAGAGGAAAGTTGCAGGGAAAATAATTAAGAGATCAAGATTGGAAAAAAATACCTTGCTCAGCTGAAAATAAAGGAACAGCATTGAGGAAAATATAATTGTCTGGTTGGAAAGATTATTGTAGCAGTAAGAATGAATATATAATTAGCATGTGGGCTAGAACACTCACCATCATTAAAAAAAGGTTGGATATTGTTCTTTGTTTAATTTTTAAGACCAATAAACTCTCCTTTTGTTATCTTAGGCTGCCTTTGTATTTTGTTGTTCCCATATGCATTTCTGAAGAGAGTATCTTGAAGTATGAAGGCAGAGGCATTCCTGTAAGTATGTGCATGGCTGAGGGTAAGAAATCTTACTGAGATGGCAAAATTTCAACTAGCATTTCAGATGTGACTGCATATTATTTCAGAACTTGTTTCAACAGCTTACATGTTGAATATACCTGGCCATCTACTCAAGGGAAACAGATGTTGAAAGGAGAGGTGCTCGAAGTATTCTATATTTCACTAAACTGGGTAATACGTAGCAAAGACATAACAGCAAAATATGTATTTACTATTCACAGTTCCTATTTTCTTACATCAGATGTCAATTTTCCTATAGACTACAAATACTACTAATCCTTCTGTCCATCAGCCTGTTTTTCATGAGGCTGTACTGACTGGCATCTGACTGGGGCAAGATGTAGGACTTGAAATACTGTTTGGTTGTTGAGGTGAAGACCATGCATGTAAGGTGAAGGTGAATACCTCCAGTTACCTGGCTGGGGTGCTGGTTAATGGTATGGCTGTGATGATGCAGTGCTTTTACAAAGTCAAGTAACCCAACTGAAAAACTAGTTCTACCAGTCCAACAGAAAATGAAGTTAAATATACTGGTTTGCACCCTGCAGCAAGCTGGCTTTTGCTTCCTACCTTGTAGTTTAAGAACCAGTAAGACTGAGTAGATGGAAACAAGGAGGAAAGCAATCTCACTTGTAAAGTCTTACCTTAGTTGCTGCATGTCCATCAGATTTGCCAAGGAAACCCATGTTCATTTCATGCCTTTAAATTAATTGGTCCATAGAGAAGATGGTACTGTATTGTCCTGACTAAAAGTTCGGTTCAATTTGTCTCAGTGTCAGAGATATATTACACTGGCTGTAACACACAAACAGAAGTGTTTTCGCTTGTTGATTTGTTTTTTGTTTTTTTTTTATTCCATCTTACATTCATAGAATCACTGAATAGTTTGGGTTGAGAGGGGCCCTTTTAAACATCATCTAGTCCAATCCCCCTCTGGAATGAACAGAAACATCTTCTAGATAAGGCTGCACAGAGCTCTGTCCAATCTGACCTTGAATGTTTCTGGGGCATCTACCATCTCTCTGGGCACCCTGTTCCATCCAGTGTTTCACTACCTTCATTGTAAAAAGTTTCTTCCCTGTATCTAGTCCTAAATCTACCATCTTTTAGTTTCAAACCATTACCCCTTGTCCTATCACAGCAGGACTTAGGAAAAAGCCTTTTCCAGGTTTTCTTACAATCTCCCTTTAAGTAATGAAAGGCTACAGTAAGGTCTTCCAGACCCTTTTCTTCCCCAGATGATCAGAGGGCTGGGGCACCTCTGCTACAGAGACAGGCTGAGATCACCTTTGTGTCTCTCCTCTGGACCTGTTCCAACAGGATGGATGACAGCATTTGTAGCTCTTGTCCACTGTTCAGAGGCCTTGTAGAACTCTTCTCGTTATTTCCAAATTACTTTTGTGAAGGTAGTGTAAAGATAGCTTGACAATATTAAGGTGGTTTGAGAAGGCAGTGAAAAGACAGTATAGTAATTTTTTTCACGCTTGATGATTGTGAGTTTCCTGCATCCTTCTGAGTTGCTCCCCTTGCTTACTGTGAGTTGGTAGCAGACCTTCAGCTTCCCAGTTTGCCCTGTGTGATATTCCTGTTCAAAATGATTCTTACTCCTCGCTTCAAAACAAGTTTAAAGATGAGCTCGAGAACTTCAAGGAGTAGGTGTGAGTCAAGAAATTGTGTAAAGAGAAGTAAGAAGCTTTGAGGACTGATTTGCTACAAGGAGTACCTGGGACTAGGCAATCTGATTCGGTTTTGGAGTGTTTAATTTTTATTTCATATGCCTAAATGACCCTTTATGCATAGTTCATGTGGAAAGGCATATCAGTGCATCTATTGTGAGTTATCTTAAGGCTGAACTATAAAAAAAACCCTGCTATCAATATGGAGAAACTGATGGATGAAATATATAAGTTACTTACAAGTGCTGTCTTGCTGTGGCATATATTCCAATGTATTTTGGCCATGCACTTTTTTTTAACCTGTGAGGGCAGTTGAGAAAGTAGGGTTTTTAGGTAATCTGACATTTTGTTTCCTTGTGTCTGTGTAAGTTTAAAACTTCACTTAAGACTTGCAAGTGGTAACATGGTGTACTGAGGCATGTAATTTTGGTGCAGGTGTAGATTTGCTTCTACTGATGGAGCTTTTGAATACATCAAAAACTCAGTGAAGCACAGCATAGAGAAATGTCTTGTGTTAAGCCAATATCTTGTATGGGACAATTTACTAATTTTTATCACCTGATAAACGTCTTTCTGCAGATTTGGTGTTGGTCTTGCCATAATGGTGCTGCTCTTCTCAAAATGTCTGCATTTCCCAAAGAACAGGATGACAGCACTTCACAAATGCAAAAAGCCTTCTTGGATGGGTCAGTAATAGCTATTCTGTCCACAACACTTTGCTTGGTATGGACCTTGCTTCTCTTTTTCCATATATGCTATATCTTTTAAGCTTTCACACATCAGGAAACAAGTTCTAGATCTGAAAGTAGTTTTCTGTAGTGGAATGTGTTTAAGCCCTTGACTCCACGGCATTGGTCAGTTGTGCAGGACTGGAACTTCACTGAAGGCTTTTTTGTGGAAGTATGTATATATACCTGAGTAATCTCTCTACAAACTATGGTGTGTTATTTAGGACAAGCAGCACCAAAGCCTGTAGGTGTTAAGTACAGTTGAAATATTATTAACTGATGGGCTCAATTCTATTTGCAAGTGGGAAAAATCTAGACTCCATCTCTAAACATGGATTTGCAAGCTGAGTTTTTAAGACTCTGCCATCTTCTGAGAACTAGGTTTGTGTTTTTATAGACAAAGTGATCTAAAAATCTCTTGAGACAGCCTAGCAGTTCACTGCTGCAGCTTTCAGATGTGAAGCCAGACAGTGCTTTTTCAGGTGAGGCAGTGAACTGAATTAGTTTAGCAGTTTGAAAAATGCGAAGTTTAATTTAATGGAAGGAGCACAGCTGCCTGACTGAGAGTTACAGTGATGATTTGTTGCTTTCAGTCTTGGCTTTTTTAACCTGTTGGGTGTCCTGGAGAGAACTTCTCTTAGCAGCCAGCTTTTGATCACTCATATGTACAGTCTGTATGTTCAACATCAGCTCCCTGCTCCTCAAAGATGAAAGGCCTGTTAATCACACAAAACTAACAGAAAATATCTTGATTGGGTTCTTAAAACCTCCTTTGTTTATAAAATTAATTATACTTGCATAGAAAAGGCTTTTGACTCTTCCTGCAGATTCTCTAATGCTTCTCATGTGAAATGGGGAAGATTACAAGACTTAGAACTCTAATGCCATTTCATGATGCAAAAATAAGTAAAATTATACTAAACTGTTACAAGGTATTGACTGATACTTTTGTCCCTTTTCTGGAGTCATTTGAACTTCGGCTAGTATTGCTGATTTTTTTTTTTTTTTTGCTTTACTGCTCGTATCTAAAAATATATATACAAAATGTCCCTGAGGGTGTGTTAACGTGCTGTTGTAACGGTAGTTGCAACTCAGGCACAAAGCAGGTGTTTACAATTAACAGCTTATCTTATTGAAAAAGCTGTTCAGAGCCAGATCTTCCAGCACAAATTGTTTACTTCTTTACTACTTCACTTGGAAGAAGTATTGTATTTAACCAGTGATTGCTTTCCCTCAGTTCTTTGATCTGAGGCATGTTCCAGTAGGTCTAGTAACCTGTGTTTCTGATGTGGATGCCTGTAGTTCTCACTTAAAACAGGTTTCTGTGCTACAGCATACAGGAAACAAAGCACTCTGTCCTGCCTGGAAAAGTGCCCACAAGGCTTCACTTCTGAACTATGAGCTAGAGCAGCTTTTCCCAGGTCTTGACAATAAAAAGCCGGCATGACAGCAGACGTATTTACTAAGCTGATGTTCATCTGAGCTCTGGAACCTGAATGAGAGGGGATGTTCTGGGTCCAAACCAAAGCTTCATCTGGTCTGATATTTTTTCCTCTCCTTCAAGGGAAAAAAATAGCAGATACCTAGGGAAGTGCAAGGTATATTGTCTTGTTTGTGTCCAAATTTTCTTTTACTCATACGTTTCATTAGCAGACCTGGCAACTGGGTATCAGAATGTAATTTGGTTGGTAGAAGTCAAGAGAAATTGTAAGCTTCTACTGGGAGAGTTGAGTGCTTCTATCCATCTTTTCTTTCTGGGTTGATCTCTAGTAGCCTGCTAGTAAAGTGATTTTGGTGTGTCTGGTGAAGATAATCAAATAGTGCTTACAATGTTTGTAGCTGCACAAATAGGCATGAATGTAATTTTACTGGTGTAACAGTTAAACGCATCAAACCTTGTTATAAGCTTGTAGGCAAGCTTTCAGACAGCACTTACAAATGCATGGATGCCACTAGCTTTCCACGGTGACTATCTCTTGATATTACAGCTCTTTCCCAAACCATCCCTATTAACTTTGTCAGTGATAATAGTTGCTGCATTATTTGACTTGTGAAGCAGAAGGCTTTAATCTCTTAATGATTTGATTTAGAATCTATAAGACAATTAGCAAACCTCCCTATGAACTCCTGAAGGTGGATGACTTGTCAAGCAGCCTTCCATCTCTGCAAGATATCCAGACTGCATATACAAGATTTAAACAGCTGTTTTTGATAGGTAAGTTAAATTTTAAAGCAAAGCATAACAAGGCTGTGCCATGTCTCATGAATGCAGTCATTTTTACAGTGTCTTGCTTTTGAGGGTGGTTAAAAGAAGATTTTAAAATATGTAACTGAACACTGTGCTTATGTCTGGCACATTAATGAAGGTTTGTAGTTCTTAGACTTAACTACCTCTTGCTAAGCTGTATCTGAAAATGACTGACTTTTAAAGAGGGTGTCTGTTAGTTGGAATACACCAGCTGGAGTGAAGTTCATAGGAGAGATTTTTCCAGTCTTCTGTGGTCCACTGAAGTTGAATGTTAAGTGTCAGCCTTTAACCTTTGTGCTATGTTAAGAGTTGAGTCTAAATGCTGATTAATTTTTGCCCTGGCTTTTGTTGTACATTAGTCGCATCTCAAAACATGATGGTGCTTAAATTTCGTACACTTGAAAGGAGTAAAATGGGATCCATGAGAAAGTGTACTCCAGACTTACAGGCTCTTTTTTTTGAGACTCTTTAACTCTTCTGCTATCATGAAACAGTACTTTGACCTCACCTCTTGACATGAAGAAAGTTCCACTCCACTTTGCAATATGAGGTATTTGCCACAGTTTTGCACTGAGGATTTTGTCCAGAATACACTGTCAAATCCACAGTGAATCTTAAGAGCTAAAAATAAATACCTATCTGTTAATGAAGTTTCTGGTAACTCACACCCTTCTCCTATATCCTCCTATATGAAAAAGGCCAAAGCTTGAATTTAAGTCATTTAACATCTCTCAGGAAATACTGCATGTTTCAGTGATGTAATTGTATTATTGTCTTCTATTGATGCAAAAGGGAATGTGTTAAAACTGCAATCCACTAAGTGTTTTTGTCTTATGGCTTTTAAAATAAGGTTTGTTAGTAGACTGTACCCTACTGAATATGGCACTATGCACTGACAGTCTGAGAAGAACATTCTGGTAGCGTTTTGCAGACGTACTAAGAGCTTACAGAATTTTACTACCTCTTTGCTTACTTTTAAAGTCTGAACATGTTAACCATTATTTGTGTCCTGTACATGCTCAGCTAATTTGATTTAGGTAACTTGACCTGGCCATGTGCACTCACAGCCCAGAAAGCTAATCCTGTCCTGGGCTGCATCCAAAGCAGGGTGGGCAGCAGGTGAGGGAGGGCATTCTGCCCCTCTGCTCTGCTCTGGTGAGACCCACCTGCAGTGCTGCCTCCAGCTCTGGGGTCCTCAACATAAGAAGGACGTCAAGCTGTTGGACTGAGTCCAGAGCAGGGCCATGATGATGATCAGGGGGTTGGAGCCCCTCTCCTATGAGGGCAGGCTGAGAGAGTTGGGGTTGCGAAGCCTGGAGAGGAGGAGACTCCAGGGATTCCTTATAGCAATGTCCAGTACCTAAAACTAGTACTTAAAAGGACCTAAAGGAGATTGGAGAGGGACATTTGACAAGGGCATGTAGTGGCAGGACAAGTGGGAATGGGGAGGTTTAGATTAGGTATTAGGAAGAAATTCTGCAAGGTGGGGAGATAGATCAAAACTGCGTATAATGTGAGGAGAGCTCACTAGGGAGCTTTGAAGGTGCGTTCCTATGCGTTTTTGGAGAACTAGTTTCTATGGTCAGGGTGAAAGGAATTGGGGAAAGGAAGACTTTAAGTGTAATGAACAGGGTAGAGGGGCAGAGGCATGGAGGTAGAACAGCTACAGGAACAAAAGAGGTATGTACCTGTGTCCTTGAGGATCATAGATAAAAGATGCAGAACAGACACAAGTATATATGGCCTGGAGTTAAATGTTGGAAGTACACGGAGAGACTTTTGGGAGGTGAGCAGTTGCACAGAAACATGCAGAACCGAAGCTATCCTGGGAAGGAGTGAAGTGTGAGACGTATCAGCAGTTTCTCAGTAGTAGAACTGTCACACCTTGGGCTTCAAGATTTGGCTTATGCAGGAAAGGTAATGTATTCTGGTTTTAATTGACTGTATCAACTTGTGAGAGCTTTCCAATTTCTGTTTACTGGCTTTGATAGAAATAAAAGCAATGGACACTTAGGTTGCATTTAAAAAAACTATAGAAATTCTTGTGAAATTTTTAAGAGTTTAATGAATTTATGCTATGGTAATTTGCTTTCCAGTTTGTTAGCTGTTGCTTTTTAGGTATTTTCATGCCTCTTCAGTTGCAGTGAAAACTGTTTAAAACCTTCTTCAGGTAATTTTACATTCCATGAGTTTGTGTAACCTACTTCTAAAACCGATTGACATTTCTGGCTCGGAGGGTAATGACTTTCAAAATCCAGCCTCCTTATGTTAAGCTTTATATAGATCATCATCTCTGAATGAATTTATTTTCTTGTCCTTTCACATTTTGTCAACAGGTTTACTTACCTGGTTTGATTGCTATGAACCTTCAGCATACTTTTTCTAAAAGCTTATGGTGCTATAAAACTTTACTGGTGTTTGTAGGACTACTTTATTTCCTCATTTTAGTTATAAAGTGTCAGCTTTAGCAGTGATTGGTACTTGCTGCCTCCTTGGTATTAGCTTGTTTTATACTGGTTCATAACTGAAGGGTAATACCATGAATGGCTGTTAATTAGCACTACATATATGTGAATAAACCAATTTTTGTTTTGTTTTGGGTGTTTTTTGCAGATAACAGTACAGACTTCTGGGCAACTGATGTGAAATGGTTTTCATTACTGGAGAGCACAAACTGGCTAGAGATAATCAGGTTTGCTATATCCTCAGCTTTCTGTGTTTCAAAATTGTTGATAAATGCATTTGTAGTGGATTTTCTAGCTGGTTTCTTGAAATGTAACAACATTCTTTACCACCAGTAGGAAAAAAAATTAAGTCAGACTTATGGTCCCACTTATATATTTTATTTCTGCAACTTGAGACAGTGGTTTTTACAGTGCAGGTTTGTGTAAAGCCTCCCACAGTAAAGGATGTGAGAAGCAGGAGATCATTCCAATTACAATTCTTCCAGCAAACCTATTAAAAATACAGATCCAGTAATTTTTCTCCTGCACTAAGTCACCCTCTTTCCAAACTCCAGAATCCTATTTGTTTCTTGCATGAAACCTGTTCCGTGTTTCTGACTAGCCTTGCCATTCTTCTCTGTACTCTCTACTTCTGCAATATCCTTTAGGACGGGATGAACTGCAGTGTTCAAGATCTTAGCCCACCAAAGATTTATAAAATGACAGTTGTTCTCAGTTTTGTCCCCTTCCTGTCCTGATTGTTCCTCAAGTTCTTTTTTCTTCTCTCAGCAGTCCACAGTGAGTAAGTGTTGGAATGGTGTTGGCTAACTGAAGGCTTGTTATAGTGGAATGTTGAGGAGCTTTATTTGTTTTCAGTGTTGCTTTGTGCTAGCTCTTTTGTCTGTCAGTTTTTATTCTGTGGTCAGCTTGTTACCATGAAGTACTTCTGTAGTCAGCTCCAGTCCCTTCTAGTCTTAATCAATAAATATCAGTAGTTATCAATTCATTAATTCAGAATTTAAATGTATGTTTAATAAGAGGTTCTAGCGAAGACCATGTGTTGAGAAACTCATTGACATAACCAAGAGCACAAGTTTAAAGTGTAAGCCAGCCCAAGTTCCTATCCTTAGGCTGTTTTGAGACTGGTCATTTCCATACTTGGATCCAGTTGCTTCCTGGATCAGCCTGGTCTTGGCTCTTGCAGTTTGTAGGAATGCCTGCTCAGCTGTTCTAGATGCTAGAACAAAGAATCTGACAATTCCACTCTTAGGAAATTAACTGTCAGCTTCTACTAGTGACCTAAGCAGTTACAAGAACCCTAATTTGTGTGCAGACTTTTGCTAGGAATAACCAACTTGAGGAAGATTTATATCTAGAAACCAACAGTGTTACATCTGTTTTTGTGATCTTTAATTCCACTGATTTTTCCTTGTGTTATGATAATTCTGAATAAATTTTGTCAGTCCATTTACAAGATCTGATTGCTCCTCCTTCCCTCTGCCTCTTAAAACCAGATTATGGAAGAAATGTATTATGTAGTACATTAGAACTTAAATTGTGGTGACATTGACTCTTTCCAGAGTAAAGATCTGGCCCTTAGCAGTTGTAATACTTCAGTGATGGCTGCTGTTGGTCCAGAATGAAGTGTTTTGTGTAACGACTGGAATTGCATGATCAGTGGACAAATAAGATGCTCTTGAAGCTAAACAGTTCTTCATTTACACAAGCTGAGCGTGGGGTTTGTGTTTTAAAGGAATAGTCAAGTTTCAAGTATGGCATTCTAACCCTGTCTAGGGGAAACTAATGTAAGAAACTTAATTGTAAAAATGCTATGAAAACATTCCCTTAACTTTTCTTGTACCACAACAGGAGAGTCTTGAAGAAAGCAATAGAAGTTGCTGAGTGTCTTGAAAGGCAGCATACAAACGTTCTCCTTATAGGTAAGAACTTAATTACATTGTCCTATATATTTTTTTTTTTTAAATTTATTTTGATTCATTTCAGTTACTTAAGCTGTAAGGTTATAGTTACCGTAGGGACTTGGTAAAATTCATACAGTATTGAAGCACTAGACCCCTAAATCTCTTATGCTCCTGGAAATGCTTCTTCTAGTTAAAAAAACCTGGTAAGTATAGTTCCAGGCTAAGAGAAATATGATGTGAATGAGAACTGCTGATAAATTCGCAGGAGAGCCATGCATAAAGAAGATGTAGCATTCCTGCTTCCTAATTTATTTTATTGAAGGTCTCCCAGACTCTTTGCTATACTTTGAGGGAGGGGGACCATATCTACACAAAGGACTAGTAATGTGAAAAGTTTGTAAAAGGACTTTTTTGTGTTCTAGATACACACTGAATACTGTGTAGTCTCTTCATGAAAAATAAATGAAAGAATATGCTTACTGTACACATGTTGAGCAGTTTGTTTTCTTAGATTAAATAATCACACGGAAAACCAAACCTAATGTTAACCATTAAGTTACTCTTGGATTGGTAACTTAGTTGGTTTTTTCCCACGTGTTGCCATTTGAGAAACCTGGCACAGAAAAAAGGTGGTTTTGGGAGGCAGCTGAAAGGTGAAGAATGCATGTTGCATGAGGAGGCAGTTTCACACCTTGTGGAAAGACGCACGGAGGATAGCAGGGGTAAGGAGGGATAGCTGGACTGGTGTGTGTGTGTAGTGTGTGAGACTGCAGAGTGCAGGCGTCTGAGTTATAATAGTAAAAGCTTGGGGTTTGCAGGTTTTATTGTCACAGTATTTTCCTAGGTTAAATGTAGAAATAACCTTACACTTTTACAAACAGAAGTACTGGAAACGTGGATTAACTCCTCTGATGGTGTAACACTTGCAAAAAATCCTGTTTCTCTGATCTTGAAATACAATTTTGTTTATGCTAAGATAGCAATGCATTGCTTTTTTACACAAGGTTTTATGAATGGCTTAGTAGATAATATGGTTTCTGTTCTCTTCTGCAGAAGAGACTGCTACTGATCTGTGCTGTGTGATATCTAGTCTGGTTCAAGTGATGATGGATTCATACAGCAGAACAAAGTCAGGGTTTCAGAGTCTTATTCAGAAGGAGTGGGTAATTGGAGGACATAGCTTTTTGGATCGCTGTAACCACTTACACAAAAGTGAAAAGGAGGAGGTATGATTTTATTACATTCCTTGCTTACTACTTACGAGTTTACTCAATGTAAGGAGGAATTTAGCTGTTAGTCCAGAAGTTACTGTTACTCAGGATCTTTTGTGTTTTGTTTTATGGATTGATAGTTTTACTGTTTTTGCTGTTTAGAGGTCAGCAATGTCTTTAATGGGAAATTTTATATTTGTTCTCTTTAATTTTGTAGCCTTTTGAAAGTCATGTATCTTCTGTCCTTGAAAACTGTGTTAAATGGCAGTAATCTCCGTAGAAATAAGTCAAATGAGTTGCCTATTTGTCTTACATCCAAAGATCAACTTCTGCTGTCTTGCTAAACTTTGCAGTCTCACCTCTCCATGTTTGTTTATATCTTGGGATTAGATCAGATGGCTATACAGAATGGAAATAGTAGGTGTAAACTGATCAAGAATTGCTATAAACTAGTTTTGCTTTGCCAACGTTAATAGGCTGCATAGTGGCATCTTTCAGATTCAGGGTAGGAAGGGCTCATCTCATCTGTCAACAGTTGGCCCAAGGGTAGCTCAGATGATACTTCTTCAGAGCTCAGCCAAATGTATGTGCAGCAGTTCTGGAGTTAACCAGGCTTCTTGCCTTAAGACTTGTATTTGGAGACACTAAATACTGTAAAATAAATAGTGTCCATGGTGGAACAATTTTTTTTTTTCTGAAACTGATGCAATATTTTCTTTACTTAGGCTCCTGTTTTTCTGCTCCTGCTAAATTGTGTTTGGCAGTTGGTACAACAGTATCCTCCAGCATTTGAGTTCACAGAAACTTACTTAACTGTCCTGTCAGACAGCCTCTATGTGCCTGTTTTTAGCACTTTCTTCTTCAACTCCCAACATCAAAGAGACACCAGTACGGTAAGGGTTTGTTATTTCGTGGATGGAGAGTGTTGAAGAACAAGTTTGACTAAGAAGCAGGGAAGACTCAAAAAAGCTAATTCCCTAGCAGCACCTCTTTTCATACTTATCAAAGTGAGTGAGTGTAACTTTGGCTGTAAGGAGTCGAGTTCAGGACTTAAAAGTTTATGATGACAGAACGGATCTATTACTTCTCATGTGTGGCTGTATTTTCATGTTTATTGCTCTTCAGTGAAAACAGAGCTCTTTAACCTAAGAGGAATATCTGGCTGTCCTTCAGAATAAGTTATCTATGAAATTCTTGTGTAGTATTTTCAGTTGTATTCCAAAATCAACATTTCCTGAATGCTGATTTTTATATTTGGTTTATGCTTTTCTCCAGCCTAAGAATCTGGAAGCAATGGAAGTATCCTCTGCAAGGCTGCACAGAGACTAAAAAAAAAAGGGAACACCGCCGTCTTTCATAAATAAATTGTCGACCACAAAATCTAAATAAGTAGCACTGCATAACTGCAGTGTCTAACATTACCCATGTTTGAAGAATCTGTCTCATGCCCAAGTTTGAAAACTCTTTTTTTTTTTCTTAGATTATTTAACCTTATTTTCAAATGTGAAAGTCTAATTGCACTGTTGTTCAGTAACTGAACATATAGAAAGAAAAGAGCATTGTTGCAACTCTCTAGCCTCTTCTCTGAAAAGCCAGTTTCTTAATTTCACCTTGACTTGGTCAGAATTCCTTTCTAACAGTATTAATTGTAACCTGTTTGTTTTGGCAGAGTGGTGAAAGCCTCAAGACACAAAGTGGTCCTTTCAGATTTCTTACCGTGTGGGACTGGTCTGTGCAGTTTGACCCCAAGGCCCAAGCTTTTCTGAACAACCCTTTTTATGCAGAGAAACCAAAACCAGATAAAAGTCAACGGAAAACTGCACGATTCAAAGTAAGATATGTGCTGCTTAACTTTTTTTTGTAAATGATAGAAATATTTTGCACATCTCCTATTTCAAATTTACTCCCAGTGGAAGTGTTGGTACGAAGGTGGGGGTTTTTTAATTGATAAAATACATGTACACCTCAGACTCACCTGGATCTTAAGAACCCAATTTGCATCCACCTCAGTTGTAAATAATTGTTTTACAGCAACTATTCATAGTCATGAAGTTAAGGGCTTTTTCTTCATACTTTTATGCAAGTATAGCGGTAAGTCATGAGATTTAACATTCAGGTTAGTTACACTGGCATGTTTGAAGGGAGTTTATTTTGTTGTTGCACGGACTACCTAACCAAAATACATAGCAGGTTTATAATTGCCTCCCTAATTTTGTCTGAGTGTAACCGGAGTGCATGTGTGCACTCAGAGAGGGAGTGCAGCAAAAACTGTCTGGGGTGTGGAAGATTATGGGTGGGCCACCTCATTACTGGAAAGTAGCACAGACTCAGGAAAAAAACTGAGCTTGGAGTTGCCTCTTTCAATTGAAATTTCTCCCTTGGTTAAGTTCTCTACTGTACAAAGCATTCTTGAGTGAGGCGCTGCCAATATGATCTACAGCATTAATCTCTTATGGAGAGAAATGCAATAAGGAACCACTGCATAAGCACAAATCAAGTGCTCTTGGATTTGTGACTAGCTTAAACTAAACAGGGAAGTTTGTAATACTTGAAAGGATTTGGCTTTTTCAGAGAAGATTGCTTTATCAGTGTTACTTCATTGCTATAGTTAGTGCAGGGAAGGTATCTGGCAATACTGAGCGTGCTCTGTGAGGTATTTGGTGTATTAGCCGAGAGAACAGTTTAAACACAGCCACTGCTTTGCCATATGGTTGAAGTGACTATTGCTTGCAAGTAACTTCTGAATACAAGTTTTTCTTCCTCTTAAAGTTGCTTTCTGAAGTCCCATCAATACTTATCTCAGTATTTCTCTTTTCTTTCCTCTTAAAGCATCAACGGCAACTTTCTTTGCCACTGACGCAGGCAAAGCCTTCCACAAAGAGAGGATTTTTCAGGGAGGAAACAGATCATCTAATTAAAAACATTCTGGGTAGAAGAATTGGCAAGTTCATAAATTCTTCAGACGAGCCTCCCAATAATTTAAGGGAGTTCTATGATAGCTGGCACAGCAAACCTGTTGACTATCATGGCCTTCTGTTACCTCGCATCGATGGCCCTGAAATCAAAGTGTGGGCACAGAGGTATTTACGATGGATCCCTGAAGCCCAGCTTCATGGTGGTGGAACAATAGCTATAACTGCCAAGATTTTGGACTTGATGGAGGAAGTGCAAAGCTTGCAGGTGAAAATAGAAGAAGAACATAGTCAAGCTGTTTCCGGAGACGTACATTCTGTTACCACGCCGAGAAATTCTGCCCGTTTGTCATCCTTGTTTCCATTTGCATTACTCCAGAGACAGTCTGTCAAACCGGCTTTACCCACCAGCACCTGGAAGGACTTGGAAGATGAAGATGACTTGGTCAGGAGGGATGACGAATTTCTTGATCTAAGTGGGGATATGTCATAACATGTATATAGATTACAGTATGGATTGTATGTGGCTAAGCTCAGAGTTTAAATGTTGTGCTGTATCTTCATGTATGGAACTTGAGCATCTGCAACCTGTTTAATGGGTTTGTGGGGTTAGAAAACCTTGATTGGAAAGAACTACTTGCCATAATTAACTGAGCATGTTTTGAACTTCTGTTTTACTCTAAAGATATTTATTGCTGAAACGTGTTTTTAGCATAGGCATAATAAAAACAGGAGTCTTGGCTGATGTAACCCTGTGGCCACTCCGTTTAAAAAAGAAAAACAACAAAAGAATACTTTCTGCTGTAAAGGTGGAATACTAAATGCATACCGCAACAATCATGCCATCTTAACATAACACCTCTTCCCCTTATGCTAAGAGTACTGGGAATGGAAGTACTGTGATGAGGAACTTAATACATCTGCATTTCCCCTCCACATAAAATAAACAGCGAAAGGTGCAACTAACTGTGCATTCACAGATGAACTTCTGACAGCTGAGGAATAAACCTGTGGTCACCAGGGGTTTTTTGTCTGCTGTTGCATCAACAGAAGTCATGTGCTTGCCCCCTCCCCTCTCACAGTGTTTTGTCTGTGTGATATCACAGTCACAGGTTGGCTGCTCTGAGCCCGTGCTTGCAGTCAGCTTAGGGTGAGATGCAAGAGCTTGATGACACATTTCAAGTCTTAGTGCTGCTGTGCTATATGCCCTTGCTGCCTTGGAATATTAAGTTTGCTGTTAATGTTAAAAAAATGGCCTGACTATGAGATTCTAATTTGCCACAAGTGGTTTTTCTCCTTTCAGTATAGCGAGAGTTTAATTTTTAGTTTCCCCCATGGATGCCAGTTGCCTTTAAGGCTTTCTGTAGCTTGCACTGAGACCCTCCACATAGCAGGGAAGACTCTTTTCCTGTAATCCTGCAGAGAAGCAGGATTTGCAGTCTGTTGCCACTTGCCATGGGTTGGTGGTACAGCTTATGAATGTGGCATTTATACCATAGGACATTCGCATCCTGTTGCTGGATGTTGTAACAGTACCTCAGTGAAAGAAGCCATAAAGAAATGCCTGTTGACTTGGATCTACTGTGTGTATGTTTATATAAAGTATTTTTACTGCAAATAATTGTCCTTTTTAAAGCTGAATATTATTTGACTGTCAAATCTATTTTGAACCCTTAAATTCTAGAATACACCAAGAATGGATTCAAGTCATAAAATCAGTTATACTGAGAGTTTAGACATTGAATAGTTTCTCTGTTCTCATAGGAGTTTAGAAATCCATTGCTGGAAAACTTAGCTGGTGGTTAAACTGTTGCTTAATTTGATCAGCTCGGTGAAACTGGGGATATTAAACTTTGTTACTGACTTATCACTTCACACTGAGTTGTATTAATGGATAGCAACAATTCATCAGCAGCCCTCTAAAAATAATTTTTCGTATGTTAAAGTAAATGTATTAATGGGGAAAGAGGGAGAGCTTGATGCAACTATGCCAAAAAGAAGCTTCCCAAGTCTTGATTGCCTTAAGTCTTAGTGCGAGGACAATACTTGAGTTTGTCGTGTTTTATTTAAAAATACACTAGTACTTATGCTTTCTTCTGTGATATGTATGATCTTACAGCTAGCACTTGCTAGAATGGGCTGTACAGCACATTTCCTTCAGACTTAGTTGTTGTAATTCATGTGACTCATGTATGCAATAATACTTTGCATGTTGAATGAGCAGTGTATTATTATGGTGAAAAAGTACTTGTCATTCTAAGGTCATTTGGGTTCAAGGGTGGGTTTTTTTAAACTGCCATTAGGAAAAAAAATATTAAAATGATTTTTCTATACTTTTGATCAAACTGTTGTAATATTTCAGTCATAAAGATTACGTATTTATATTAAAGAACAGATGTTGGACGTTTATTTGTACATAAGTTATCAGAAGTATATATAGAAGAGAAGCATATATCTGGAATTGAACATGGGAACACTTCTAACATAGAGTAAATACCATTGTTACCAGTTTTCTGCACTGAGGGATTGGAAATGTACTTCATATTTTTACTCCAGGCTTCTGTTTATACCTCTAAGTTTTAACACTGAATGCAAGCTAGAAGCTTTACAGGTTTTTACCTTCTTGTTATTTCCAACAGGCTGTTTGAAGAGTGTCAATAAAATATACTTTGAAATACTTGTCCTGAAATAAGAATGTATGTTTAAAGTCCTACTTCGCAAATGATGCATTAAATCATAGGCAGCTTGACAATCTGCAGTGACAAGGCTTTTCTGGTTATAACCCTGTTTTTACAGACTTTTACAGGAAGGAAGCTGTGCCGTTTTGACCTGGCTGTACTTACTGGAGAGGTGCTGTTGGCACAGGAGAGAGCAAAGTTCAGTGTAGTGAAGTAGGATGGCTGTAGGAAGTTACCAAGGTGATCTAGAAGCTGTCTGCTGAATGTCCGTATTTGGGGAGTTATTAAACAGTGTTTATTTCGGTCTTAGCGAGGTACTCCCCCCATATCCAGAACAAACATTGTTCTTACATTGTTAACTAAGCAACTTCTTGCAATCGCCACAGTGGGGTGTTTCTGAAACCAAATGCGTGTTTGAGCAGGGACTGAGAGGTGGTCACAGTGACCTGTGGAGTATGAATCAAAAAAATTCCACTTTTTTTCAAGACATTACAGATTACTAGCCCCTGCTCAAAGCCAGCACTTGGGCAAATCACACGTTCAAAAACTGTGCCACTTGGGGTATTTCCTAAAGCCTGTGCCAGGCTTGTTCTTGGAGCCCTGTACAACAATAGCTGGTGCAGCTGCTGCGGGTCATGTTGTAAACACAAGGTGTGCCTTTGCCTCACCCACTCCTTCTAAAGACCAGTGAGTGTACTTTGACCACTTGGCTTTGATTTAAGACTGTATTCACTATTGAAAATGTTCAGCTATTGATGTGTAGCAGATTGGAATGCACTTTATAAAGGTGCTTACAGCCAGTTTGGCCTCCTGATCTGTTGCTCCAGCTAAGGCTTTTTCTGTTTATGCTCAAAGCATGGAAGCAGAACTTCAGGCGGTAGCATAATACTTTCTGCTGAGGATTTCTTACAATGGATTAGTTTTGTCACACTAGAGGTCACCTTCATTCTAATCCTTAGCTGGAGACCTCATACACAGTATTTACAGCTTGGTACTTCCTTAGAAAGAGCTAGGTTTTGCATAAAACTATTTAAAAATTAAATAGGATGGACTTCATTTTCTGGGACAGGAAGGAGATTTGAATAGTGAACTTAATCTGAGTCTAAAAACAGCATTCTACATACAGAACTATACTTGTTCTTCCGCAGTGAATTGGGCAAGGTGGGGGAATGGAACCCTTCTTACCATCTCATGTCCTTTTCCTTGTCTTGTAGTAAGGTTAATGTGACAAATGATGTTGTCAGCATTTGCAGGATGAGAGAACTTGGTGGGATAGTAGAGTTACCTTGGAAAGGAGTGGACACAGAAGGTAAGGAGAGCTGACGTTTGAGCTGGTGAAACACTTCTATGGGGAGGGCACCACTATGTTGAACATAAAGGGAGTAGAAATGGTGTTGTTCAGGCTGTGTTAGAGGAACATGGTAGAGACTACACACAGTTCTGAGTCCCAGAGGACTTCCTCTGCTTGGGAGGTAAGTTTGACTTGAGTCACAGGTTTAAACTTGCTGTGGAGGCTGAGAAGAGGTTAATGGAGGACTGCTAATGTCTTGGCAAGTGTTTGTATTGGCAAGGGATGCCCGGTGCTGCCATGTTTTGGGCTGCTGTGGAGCCTTGCGCTCATGTGTGAGCCCTGTGAAACAGTAAACACTGCTGCTTGATTGCAGCATGTTACTCTGCGTTTGGTTTCTCTGTTTATTGTTTCAGCAATCCAGTAGAATGAAGTAGGTACTTCCCTTAACGTTATGCTTAAAGCAGGACGATAACCCATACCTAGGAATGCATTTGGAAACTTAATTTGTGAACACCAGAACTACAGGGTCTGATTTCCCAGGGCCTCGTCTTTTCTGGCCATACCACAGTTCCCTCCACTTTGTCCTTTCTTCTGGCATTTCCTGCCCTTGTTCATACAATAGCATCTTTAGTCTCCATCTGTCTCCTCTCTGTTCCTGACTCCTGTGCTGTACCAGCACTTCACATGTTTGTCACTGCTGACTTGCTGGACAAGACAAACTCAATGTCTTGGTTCCTGGGGGACCAAGTAAATACCCATGACTTGACCTGGCCAGGCCACATAGCCTTCAGACTGACTGTTGGAATCTAGTAACCCTGGAAATAATATTTTGTCAAAACGCATCAAAATTATCTGCTGGTTTTCCAAGCAGGTGGGTGGAGAGGCTATTGACGAGCTGCCCTGTGTGGTTACTGAGGAAATCAGAGTGGGAGAAAGGAACGAACTCCCCCGTGCCTGCAGCTCAGGCATGATTCAAATCTGCAGTTCTCGGGCTAAAAACAATGCTGCCCTCAAATAGGAAAATCTGCTCATTTACAGCCAGATCAGGTATCCTCGTTTTCTCAATGCAACTTTTTTTTTAATGTTGCATATTATCTGGTTTTGTGCTCTGAAATAAAATTTTTGTTACACTGTAGAAGCCAAAATTCAGGACATAGAACCACTGAGTTTCCTGGAAACCAACTGACATTTCTATGAGTTCTGAAAGGTCACTTACAATCCTCACTGTTATTATTACTCCCATCTGAAGAATGTGTCAAATTAAGAACAGCAAACGCTGCTAGAATTAATGTACAGTTTTGCTAATAAAGAGTGTAAATTTTCAAGTATTTTACAAATACTAGTGAGCTTTTAAATGTCAATGCTTTGTGGGCTCACTTTGCAGTCAGTGGGACTCATTTCCTTTTGTGTTTTAGAGACTTTTTTGAAGTATATTTATGCATGTGATGACAGAGAAGCTAATTTTATGCAGAGGGTGTAAGTGCTCATTGCTTCATGTTTTGGTGATGATGCAAGAAGATATTTCAACTTTAGCCATGACCCCAATTCATAAATCAAAACAGCATGCTCCTCACCAGCCTCCCTGAGTTCACCACACAGATGAACCCAGTTTGTTTCCTACAAGCCATTTCTTGCATTTTCCAGTTTCCCAACCCCGATTTTCTCCTGTGGGTTCGCTCTTAAAGAATATTTGTTGTTTTTCCAATGGCTGTTCATTCAACTTTGGAAAAGACTGGTTTTATACCTGCCAGCTATACTTTGTTTTTCCTGTTGCAAGGGGTGGTGGGAATAGCTGAAAGCGAGATGAGGAGTATTACAGATGACTCAACCAGTCTTCTCAAAGCACAAGGTCCCTCTCTTCCTTGCCAATATGGAGCATGGCAGCTCTGAAATTTACCCTGAAATAATAATTATTATTATTATTATCTGGAGTAAGTAAAATCCTCCTGGACAGCGTTTTTTTCCCAAACAAAAACTGCATCAAAGAAAAAGCAGGGTGGTAATCCTGATAATAGATGTATTTTCTAATGCAGCACATCTCCTGTAGTTTCAGTAGTTTCCTGTGATGGTTTGGGTTTGGGTCTGGGTCACACCCAGTGTGGGGCAAATGCAGACAGGTGCCAAAGGGGGTCCTGCTATGCACTGTTAGCCTCAGGTAGCTGCCAGCTGATTGAATGGAAATAGGTATTTTGCTTTTGTGGATTAGCTTTCTATCAGATCAGCTCATTTACCCAAATCACCCCATGAGGGTGCAGGGGGAAACAAGGGGAGCAGATGGTTTAAGGATGCCCCTCTCAACAGTTGGCCCCCAGTCAGAGCAGATGAGGTGGAAGGTGGAACCACAGGAGCAGAAAATTGCTCTTGATCTGCCATGTTGTTGAAAAAAAGATAAATCCCGGGAACCACGACTGAAGTGTGGCTAGCTGAAATGTTGTAAATAACATGTCCAGCCAACTCCAGCTATTTAACACTTCTGAGGGAAAAAAAAAAAAAAAAAAGAGAGAGAAGAAAAAACCACAACCCGAAACAGCTTTGCTTTGAGGCTGCCTGTAGAAGCCTTACAGGGTGATTTAAAGTATAGTTGTATTGGATCTGGCCTGTTTGCCATAGAAGGAAGGTAAGTAAGGAAACAAATCCAGTGAATTCAATCTGTGGCCATCCATTTTTGTTGAAAAGCAAAAATCATGTTCTGACTTGTAATCTAAAAACAACAATCGCTCAGCAAGTGATTTTTTGATTCCTGGGGCATTCCTGCTTTTCTCTTCTAAGCTCCAGCCACACATAGGTTAGCTGATCGGTTACTCCCCCACCCTCCTTTAGCGTATTTTACTTACTTTTTCTTTAGGTTTAATGCAGGTGATCTGCTTTGTCCATATGCCACCCATTATCTCTCTCAGGTGTAGGATATAGTACTCCACCTGATTTTCCATGGAAATTTATCTACCTAGTGTTGTTCCGAAGGCAGTGGCCCTTTTTATGGTTCAGATTGCAGCAGAATAGCTATCTGGCAGAGATGATGATGAAAAGGGCAAGTTACTGAAATGAAATACAGTAATAGTAAAACCACTACTCAGTGGCTTGGTATTAAGAGGAGGCTGCATGAATATGCAACCCCCTGGAGTTCTGAAGGTAATAATGAATGCTAGAAACAGCTGAAATACAATTACCAGGGACCCAGGCTGACTTAGGCAGCAGGAAATGACCGAACATAAATGTTTTTTTATAATCTTTGGATCTTATTAAAGTAATAATAGCTCTGCTTATGCTGGCTGCTGACATTAATATTCTGTCTAGGCTGATAGACATCCTTCCCCCTCCTTGAACGTTTTCCCCCTCAGTTATTAATATACAACCTGCTGCCTTCCAGCTCTAGCCTCATGAGGGAAATATCTCCCCAGCTGCAAAACAGAGGGAAAGGTTGACTGACATCTCTGCATTTGTCAGAGGACCATAGTAAATGGCTGTTCCCTGCCAAGAAATTTCTTTTTAAAAGTTACATTCAGCTAGTAAAATAATATCTGGGTGTATCAAACCAGAGTTGAAAAAGCTAAATTTAATTACAGAATTGGAAAGGAATTCTTTAATACACCTGAGCTCTTTCAAGTGAGGAAAGGATGATTAACTCTTTCCATGGACATGTGAGGGAAAAGAAACACTGTCTGGCTGTCCCCCTGCAGTCCACGGAGGTCCATGTGGGAACAGACATCCACCTGAGGACCCCTTGCTGGAGCAGGTGGATGCCCAGAGGAGGTTGTGACCGCTTAGGAAGCTCATTTGTTATATGTTCTGCCCTGCCCTGTTGAGGAGAGGAGTGACAGAGTGGCCTTGGTGGTCACCTGTTCTCCAGCCAAGGTCAACCCCCCACAAACACTTAAACAGTTGTGCCCTTCAACAGCATCTGTTCGACTGTGTGGGCTGTTTGAAAGCTTTAATGGTGAGAATTTCAGTCCCTTTAGGTATGGCTGAGTTTAAAAGATGTTGAAAATTTATTTCACACATCTGTACTAGCTTTTGTTCAATTCATTTAACTATTGATCTGCCAGTAGGTGGCCACTCTCACAGGACAGTCTTGTTCAGTTAAAACCACCCACTGATTGGTATTTTCCAAGTCTTCTGAATGTCTTCCTGGGCCTGAGAAGATATGTGTTGCATTAATAAGCCAGTTGTCTTGGTGTGGCCATCACCAAATCCTCACTGCTGAGCCATGGAAGCCCAAGCATTCTGTTTCATACTGGGGCAGGGAATAGCCTGGTGGCTTTGTTGTGCCAACTCAGTCAGATTTCCGAGAGGTATTTGATGGCAGTGAGGAGCATGAAGTGGAGAATTGCTCTATGGAGAACTGGTAGAGGAGATGCCTTGCAAAAGGGCTCTTGGGTCAGGTGCTGGCTGAAAGAGCTGTGTTTGAAGAAGCTGTCTGCCTCTAGCTCTTTGGTTTATACCGTGCTCAAACAAGAAGGGCTTCTTATATTTTTTTGCAAACAAACCAAACTGCGTCAAAGATACTTTATTCCTAACTGGAGCAACTTATTGGACACTGAGCTGGCCAACTGCCCAGATTAAGAAAGATCTCTTCCTGCGGAAGGGAAACTGTCAGATGAAGCAGAATTAGGAATCTTGCTGGGTTTTTTATTTTTGTCAGTTGTGGTGGAGAGACATAGTAAAAAGCCTACTTTGAAAAAGTTTTATCTATCTATATATTTTCAAATTTCAGAGTTTCTTCTGTGCAGCAGCATCTTTCCAATATGATCTTGCCAAAGATGGTAAAAATGGTATCTTCTTCTTTAAACAGTTTTGGTCCTCCATATTCCATGCCATATTTTGTGATATTAATGGCAAAAAGGAGTCCCTCCTACAGTCAGCCTGGAGCACACCTTCATAAAAATTATTTACTGAAATTTTCACTTCTGTTGCAGTAGAATAGCTGAGAGCAATGTGGCCTTGTGAAGCATCAAAAATAGTTCCTGCCATAAAACAGGATGTTAAAAACACTTGGCACTTTGTATTAACCTTGTATTAACAAAGACTAACAAACACATGTTCAAATATGACATTCATATCTGAGGCCAATTTACAATCCTGGGGTCATGCAGATGTAAGTAGTGCTTTGGTTTTGACTGCAGGATGTTTAGGACTGATGGTGAGGTGCCAAGTTGGTTCTCCAGCTCCAGGCTGAGTTTGAAGCTAGGAAAACAGAACCTATTTGATTTAAAGAAGAGGGAAAGTCCAAAATTTGTGGTTTGGATTGAGGTTTTTGCTTTTTGGGGGGTTTTTTTGTAGCTTTTGTTTTGGGGGTTTTTTTTGGTTGTTTTTTTTTTTTACAGAGCTGTGTTTCAGAGTGGGACCATGCTTCCAGGATAGGGAGTGCTTTCTTTGCTTTGGCACAGTGCCTGGTCCTGCTCTCCTGCTCCAAGCAGTGCGAGATCACCTCACTGGATTTCAGCCACAGGTGTGTTTTGGCCACTGAGGCCAGTAAAAGCTTAACTGTCTTCTGCTCAAGCATTTGTTCCGCAGAAACACAAGACTTGCATTTGTTGTTCCATAACAGGCTATGAAAAATGAGACTGGTTTTATTCTGGGGGGAGTTTTTAAGGATTTTTTGGTTGGTTGGGTTGTTGTTTGGTTTTGGTTTTGGTGGTTTTTTTTTTAATTTTCTCTCTGAAGGGCTTAACTGTGTAATAAATGGCTGTTAATTAAAATCACTGTTTTATCCCTTGGCAAAGGGAATTAAGCTGGTGCCTGAGTAAACATTAGGGAAAACACTTAGTGAGAAAAGACCATACATACACACGGAAGTAGGACACCTTGATGCAGATGGCTGACTCATCAGCGTGACATATTCTGTGTTAAATATGGAAAGCTCAGATGTCATTTGCTGTATGTCAGCAAGACAGAAGGAGATTTATTTTTGTTTGTTTCTTCCAAAGATGCCTTGTAAACCAGACAGAGTTCTCGACTGACTGTCTGTGCAGGTGAAAACACTGATACACTGTGCAGCTTCCCTCATTCCCCACTGCAGCCATGGGATGCATCCCTGTTGTTTGGAGGTTTCTGGACCATGCCAGGGCAACCTTCTTAGGCTGCTGGATGTATTTCTATTACCACTCACCAGCTGGGTTTCTCCACTAACCTTTTGTTTCTAACTTCCATCTTAATTTGTGACTGGCAATAATTTAGCTGCTAATCCTTTTTCATTTCTCCTCCCTGGGGCAGTCACTGGAGTCCTGAAAGTCTCATCCTGGCTTCACTGATGCAGCTTATTGCCATGAGGATCAGGCTGCCTCCAGCAGCTGTGGAAGGCAGATTTTTGGGAGGCTCAGGAGATAGGCTCTGATGTGTAGATAGTGCTGCAATCCCATCAGCACAGGATGGTCGCCTGCATTGTCATGGCTTGGAGTTATAATGTAACAGTAAATGTGATTCAAGAGGAGAGGAAGGCTTCTTCTGGCCTGTTCAAATATAACATTTGCAACAACTTATACCTTTAAAAAAAAAAAAAAGATAATGCAAATGTGAGTGGCCTTTGGCAAGACAGCAGTTCATGTAACTGAACAAGTGATGCAAGCACTTTTTCACACTTTCTTTCCTTTTCCTCCCAGATATAGAAAAGACTTTTGGGGAACTAATCTCATGCCAAGTTTTTCAACACAGTTTTTGTCAGGCTCACTAGCTGTCACTTGGTGCTTGCTGCATGCCTGGGCATGCAGAGAAATGTACCCAGCTGCTGGTTCACTCTGGAGTCAGCGAAGCATTTGTCTAGTAAGTCCCTTCCCCATACCAGCATCCCTAGAAAAAGAGTCATATAACATTTCCAGCTCTACTGTGTAATTCTGGTGCTGTTTTAGCTCCCTTTGGCTTCACTAGTGAAGTTTCAAATCCCCCATATTCTTCCTTAATCTAGTTTTCAGGGAGAAAATATAGTCCACTCACAGGCAAAAAGATGAGCATGCTATAGATGTGTAAGGCTGATGGTAAAATTATCACCTCTTTATGAGTTTTCTGACAGTTCCTGACTACTAATCAGGTTCCTGCTCTCTTTGAATCCACTGTGATTGCTACAAATACTAGTTTTAAAAAACAGGAGACATTCTAGAATCCCCCTCCTTCTGTGTCTCATGGTTATATATTATACACCATCTTGACTTAGTTCTGTGCAGAATGTCTTGTGTTTGGTGCTACATTAGTACACAGAAGGAATTCCTACACATTTGTAGAAAATTAATCAACTCTTAAATGCAGTCAGTGCTTATGAAAATGTACTTATTCGACTGCTCAGCAAGAAGTTTTTAAATAACTGGCTAACCTTAGAAATAACATTGTGTTTTAAAGCTAAAATGCTCATCAATTTCTACGATGCAGGTAACATTTTAAACAGCCTTTGTTCCAATCATTCAAATTATTATTTCAATTTGAATTAAGAAGGTGGTGCAGTGTAGATAGGATCCCCTGTGAAGAGGTTTCTGTTTGAATAACAGCTCTTTTGCAGCCCATTTATATATTTGCATAGAAGGTAAAGTGCTTGCCGGTGAAATCTCTTTAAAAGCCATCACATAGAAATGATATAACCATAATACCAGTTTTCAATACCGAAGACAGATATTGTTTCACAGATATAATCCAGTGCAGAATTAACCACCCCAAAAAATCAGTTCACTTGTTTTCACCATTTGTGGACCCATTCACAGGGATAATATTCTCAAACTTTCTGCCTTGCGGTCAGAGGAGGCACCTTGATTACAGATTGAAACAGAGAGGTGGCAGTGCTGTGGAGCTGAGCACTCCATGCTGCTGAGTGGGGAGTCCAACTTCTGAATTTCCCCAGTTAAGAGCAAGTGTATCTCCCCCAAAAAAATCTGGAATTTTCTCCCCTTGACATAGTCAGCTGTGCAAGGTAGCTCACAGCACGATGGTGAGACGTAGTGCTCCCAAAGACTTAACTCGGATTTCATTCTTCCATATTTTCAAAGCTAACTTTAGCAACCCAATTAGAAATGCTTCCATCCTGGTTTGACTCTTGAATGAATCAGAGAAAAAGGTAATCCAAATACGTCTGTATGTTTAATCTACAAATGTTTATCAATGTTTTTTGCTCCCTGGATAGAAGGTACTGTGGGAGGTATTAACATCTGTGCCAGACTTAAAAGCTTTCTGGCATTCCCTGTGTTCACAACCTCCTGGCTGCCATCAGGAGTACAAATCATCCAGCACAAGCAGGGTATGCAACTTGTGCCAGGAACAGAACAGACTGCAATGCACTTGGCTGATTTTTTCAGGATCAAAGTAACTTGAAAATGCAGCTTTATCTCCCTTAAACAGGCTTTATAGCGGCTCAGAGCTGGCTGCTGCCAAATATTTCCAGATTGTTCTTCCATTTCCCCAGTCCCAGCTGCTCACACACCTTTTCTGAGCTGATGTGACCACTAGTTCCTGGAATCCATATTTTTCTCAGACACTGACTCCATGACTCTGTTTGCCTCACATCTGCAGTTCTAAAATTACCACCCATTATTTGATTCTCTCTGCGTGGGTCCTTGGTCATGACGAGAGGGTGTAAACCTAAACCTACCAAAAGTTATTCTGCACACAATACGAATGCTCCCAAGTACTCTCTATTTAGACAACATGAATGCTGCTCTAATCACTATTTATCTTGTAGATTACAACTCTATGGAAACATTTTCTTTGCACCATCTGGCCTGATGTATTTTTTAATGAGCTGATGAGTATTTATATGCGTTAAAAGGAACAGATAGCAAAGCATTTGTTACAGTAGGACGTGAAATAAAGATTTTTCAAAACTGAACTTGCATAAAATTCACCGTATTAAATGTTTTAAATTTTGCCAAAATACCAGGGACAGTTTTGGCGAAGGCTTTATGGGACTCATTTTACTCAGTGAACATCTATTAAGGAAACTGCACATTTTTCTTAGTGATGCTGGTTGAACAGGACCCCTGTGTAGAAATGAAAGGCCATCTCAATTACAAACAGCACTTTGACTGATACTTTTGTCCTTATGATTTCTGTACTGTAATTGTAATATTAAAATAACCAGTCCAGGTTCTTGCTGCTGAACAATCTCACTCAGCTACAAGGAGGAAGATGCTATTACAATACAAAGATTTCAGGAACCAGGATGATTTGAACTCCCCAGGAGGTAAGAAAATGAGAGGATCTGGAAATACTCGAAATAAAGAAAACCTTTTTGAAATGAGCTAATGTGCACAGCGCTTCTGCATTTCTGCCTTTGGTCTTTCTAAAATGCCTGTCATTCTTTCTCTAAAAATCCAAAATTTATTGCATTGGTAGATAAAAAACTTAAAAGCAGCATGCGCTGGTTTTTAATTCAAAGTCATTTGAAGATAAATTCTATTACTAATGTAGAGGCTGCATCTGGTTTTATATGAGCTTGGTGTTAAAAACTGGCACTATGCTGCTGAAAGTAATAACTAATTCTTCAAATTCTTTAGAAGCCTAAAACATTGTCTTTGAATCAGCCTAAGGGACAAGCTTAAAAGAAGGCTTGTTGGAAAAGATACACTTGCAAATTTTGATTTTATAAACTGATAATTTTAACAACATCTAAACTGCTGGGCATTAAAAGCAATCAAAAAAGAGTTTGTTGCGTGGACAGAAAGAGCCATATCAGTAAGGGTTTTTTACTTAGAAAAATTTGCTGTTAGTGTTGGAAAGTTCACTCCAAAACCAAGAAGAAAAACCCACCTGGTTTGCACTGGCTGGTGAAGGATTTATTTAGTAACCAAAACAACAGCTGGAGTAAAACAGGTGCAGCTGAAACTGAAAGAGAGAATATTACATGACCACCGTGTACCAGACACGATTTCTATGGCCAGTTGATCATTGTCTCTAGTTTCTTCCCACACACAGTGTCACACATTAGTCTGCCCATGTCCCATATCTCTGATCTCCTTCTCTCATAACTCTGTACCTTTCAGCCTCTCGATTCTTATTGGAAGTGAAAATCCTGCTCTTGGAGATCCTGCTGATAATAATGGATAGAACAAACCTCAAGATAGTTTGTTTCCAGTTCTTTTCTGGCATTAATGTCTACTCAAGCACTCAAGCAGCATATCTGCAATCAGCATGGTTTTAGAGACCATTTGGCCTTAGGAAATTTGTCTCCCTTTGCTTCTAGCCCTTGGGCTTCCATACTTCATGCTTCTTCAGTAATGATACAGTGCCTATATGTGAGGCTGCCCTGTCAACAGATCCCTGAAATTATATAGGGGAATATGGCCTTTTTCTTGACTGTTGTTTTTAAGTCAGACTCTTACAGGGATTCAGGTCACAGCTGCACCTGACACTTGTTTTTAATGGCGTAACTGGGAGTGTCAAACTTTCACTGGGAGGGAATGGAAGACACAGGCAGGAATGTAAACAAGCTTGACTGGCGAAACTGCTGGATGGCAAAGCTCTGTTAGCCAGCAGCCATCTTCTAGAAAACAACTCCTGTTTTCTTGCTGTCAGCTTCAAAACATGCACATCCTGTTCACCTAATTGTCCTTCAGGGGGAAAATCTGCCCAGCAGTACCTTGTTATGGTGCTGCTGCAGCACTAGGATTCATCCACTATGTCTGAAATTCCGTAGCCTGGCATGTCTCTTAGGTTGAAACTTCCACAACTTCTTGCTTTACCCAGCTCTGCCTTGTGCTCCTGATGTTCAGGTTGTTAATTTGTCTGTAGTTAAGAGCATGCAAACCCCTACTTCAGGTGTTAAAGTTACTCTTTGCCTGACTTGCTGTCCCAACACACCCTTGCATTTAGTTTGTCACTCACTTTTCCTGCTGGCATGACTGTGGTAATCCCCTGCTCCTACAGGGAAGAAAGTCATGGCAACTGGAACTACCACAACACAAAGTAAGGCTCTAGGACCTATACCTTTGCTATTTTCCCTTTTAATTCAACTCCCCAGTTGGCTAGCAGCAATTCAAAAACCCTAGCTCCTTCAGAGGTCTACTGCATTCTGCCAGGTATGGGCTGAATAAACAAGAATGAATTACAAGGGCTATTTACTGCAAGATGAACAAAATTGTTTCTAGAGTACAGCCTGTACTCTTGCGGTATTTCTTCCTAACAGAACGCTCAGAAGATTTCAGGCCTCAGCTCTTGGGTTGGATGCCACTGGCATTGGAATGGGGGAGGAAGGGGGTCCTGTCCCCGGCAAGATGCCCAGTGACAACCCAAATGACATGAACCACACATTGCAGTGTCAGGGGCTACAGCATTCTGAACTCCTGGTGGAGCCATGGAGGACTCAGAAATATTTTTCTAGTGCTGCTTGGTACTGTAAAATAAATTGCAGGTAAAAAGGTCATGACACAGGATCTCCTGGGTATCTGCCAAGCCTGGTGGCCCTCGGTAACACACCAGATCTCAGCTGTGTAGAAGGGATGAACACTGACAAAATCATGTGCTGAATGAAGTGCGTCCTCTTTGCCACCCTTTTCACCCAGATTTGGGGTTTCTCTGTCAATGTTGCACTGGTGTAAAAAAATAATTTAATTGGCTCAAAATTCAACCATACGTGTTCTTAATTTGGTTTGCACTGAATTTATTAGCTTAGGTTCAGCAGATGAGTCAGAACTGAAATTAATAATGAAGAAATAAATTTCTTCGAAATTACACCATTCAATTTGTGCAAACATCTGAGTTACTAAATCACAGAAGTGACTGTCAAGTATAAGGAACTTCATAGTACACCTCATCCTAATAAAAATGAAATTGATCAACAAAACTAAAAATTATTAACCTACAAGTGATCCTAATTTGTCCCCTTTTGTAACAAAATACAGAAAAGTGGGCAAATTAATAATATGATTAGCAACTATTTTTAAAAACTGATTTTTACAAAACTGAAAACAACAATGAGTCCTTTGATGCCCCTGAGGAAAGGATCCAAATAAAAAAAAAATAAAACTAAGAGTTGCTGATAAACATTCCATCAATTAACCATTAAAATGCAATCAGGACTAAACCCGTAAGTACTTAAATGTCACAGTAGTCCAGTGGGACTGCTAAAATAATTGTAACAGCCCAAACAATTATTCTATTGATAAGAAAGGAGAAGATAAAATTGCTTCATTAATTAAAGATAGGAATTAGAGAAAATAGAAATGATGTTGAGAAATGTTCTCTTTTTTTTTTTTCCAAGGGAAAGAAACAGGGAATTGAATGTAGGTGCAAGGCAAATTATAACAATGATATTACTAAAGTGAAATGTGAGAATTTTGCTAATAGTGCTTTTAAGAAGATGTGTTCAACAAATAGCTTTGCATTCTGGGGAAATAGGTAAATATTATCAGATGGGGTAAAGATTAAATTCTTTCTACTAATAGTATGCTTTAAGAAAAATTTTAACAGCAGTACTAAAGTTAGGTAATTCCTATCAGTAAGCCAGGATAGATTGCATTCAGTTTTCTGAACTAGCTTTTTGGAACCTCTTTTTGATCTCTAAAAAACCTTGGGAGTTCCAAAAAACAGGAAGAAAGCTAATATAGTGACTATGTTAAAAGAAGGCCCAGGTAACGACCCAAGTTAATTATATGCCTGTCATCTTGATTGTAATCCTCAGCAAAATATCCAAGTTGCTCACAGAGGACTAAATTAATAAATATTTGAGTTTAATTACAACCCAGAAAAGACATTTCCGTAAAACAGATCTTTTAATGCTATTGTGGTGTCTCTTCTTTAAGCAAATGCTTATTTGATAAAAATAACAGTCATGTTATATCCTTAAGCTTCAATTTGGCATTTGAGCTGGTACAGCAAGACACTTTAATTAAAAAAAATAAAATTAAAAGGATTAAAAAAACCCAGAACGTCATACAGTAAGTGGACTGTGAATAATTAGCAGGCTTCAAAAAACAGAAGAGGAACAATGAGCAAACACTTGTGAGAGCAATCCAGATCCTCTGGGGATCACTGTTGTCCATCTGCTATTCTTTCTCAAGCTGTACCAAATTGTCACCAAGTCACAATAGCAAGGGATGCAAGGAATGGGGGTGTGGGAAACAATTGAGGCTACAGTCAGAGCTCTCAGTAAACAGAGTCCAGTTAAAAAAAAACCTAAACCAACAACTCACTAAAGATAACTCTTTATTAACATATTTTATTTAGATATTAAATATATGGTTTATATATGTTTATATGTATGTATTTCAGTATGGTGAAATGCAATATTCAAACTGTGAACTAAAAAGTGTAGGCCATCCTTGCACCACAAGCACCTTTATTCTGCAATAAAACACACTGCCTGGAAACTTACATAGGGTTTAGCCTTGACAAGATTTTTTTTGAGTTTTTGGTGTGCCATTTACAAAAAGGCTAAAGGTTTGAAAAGGTGCTTGTTGACACCAGAGCTGAGGGACTCCATCTTTGCGGTTTGAAGTCAAAACTGTTGAGAGCTCACCTGAATTCATTCGACAGGTACATGTGTGTGTGTATATATACATATATACACACATACATACACACCTTTAATCATGGAATCACAGAATGCTTTGGGTTGGAAGACACCTTAAAGATCATTTCGTTCCAACCCATCTGCCATGGGCAGTGACACAGAATCATGGAATCAATTAGGCTAGAGAAGACCACTGAGATCACTGAGTCCAGCCTTTGACTGAACACCACTGTGAGAGAAATCTCCCTTTCGAATTTAGAAAGACAGCAAAAACCTGTGAGACAAAGGAAGCGCAACGGAAGGTTTTATTTGCAGCACGCTGGGTGTCCAGGCCACTAGGGTCTGGAAGCACACTACCAGTTTGAAAATCCCACCTTTTGTAGTTCTTTTGGTTACATAAACTGTTACATATTCATTAAATGCAGTTTTTACCTCAAAAGATTACTTTCTGACCAGGGAGAGGGTGTTACCCTTGTTTTTGATTGATTGTGATGTCCCCGGTACACAATAGGCTACCACATGGCAGAGAAGGTCTTTGTTTAGTTACATCTTTACTTTTTGTATTTTTCCCTATTCCCAGCCGCAAAAGTTCCCTGGTGTCAGGTGCAGACAGAACCATTCACCTTACAACTCCGCGACACGCCTATTTTAATTAAAAAAGAAAAAAAAGGACTGCTCTTTGATTAATAAAAGCCACCCCCTTCCACTTTTCTACTCAGTTCATTTGCTTGTAATAAAATCAGGTTATTTATTTCTCCTATCACCATGTCAACTAAACCATGGGACTAAGTTTAGTGCCAGCTAAACACCTCCAGGGACAGTGACTCCACCACCTCTCTGGCCGGTCCAGTCCAATGTCTAAACACCCTTTCAGTGAAAAAATTCTTTCTAATGTCCAACCTGAACGTCCTCTGGTGCAGCTTAAGACCATGTCTTTTTGTCCCATTGCCAGTTGCCCAGGAGAAGAGACTGATCCCCACCTGGCTATAACCTCCTTCCAGATTGCTGTGGAGAGTGATAAGGTCCCCCCTGATCCTCCTCTTCTCCAGGCTAAACACCCTCCAGCTCCCTCAGCCTCTCCTCACAGGACTTGTGCTCCAGACCCTTCCCCAGCTACACTGTCCTTTTCTGGACTCACTCCACCACCTCAACGTCCCTCCTGAACTGAGGTGCCCAGAACTGGACACAGCATTCGAGGTGCGGCCTCACCAGTGCCTAGTACAGGGCGACAATCACTTCCCTGGTCCTGCCGCCCACACACCTTCCAGCAGCCCAGGTTGCTCAGCGTCCCATCCCGGCCTTGAACGCTTCCCACATGGAGGGAATGAGGCTGGAAGGGGCTGTGCCAGCAACCGGACACGGCCTTCTGGCTAAACATGAATGGCCAGGCATCGGAACAGGTTGTCCAGGGAGATGGTGGAGCCACCACCCCTGGAGGTGTTCAAGAGGCATCTGGATGTGGCCCTGGGCGACGCGGTTTAGTGGTTCTGGGGTTACAGCGGCAGCGCTGGGCGGGCGGTTGGACTGGACGTTCCCGAAGGTCTCCTTCAGCCTTGACGGTTCTACGATTCCAGGAAACCAATCGGACTTGAGGCAGCATAAGAGGCACCTTTAGCAGGACACCCGCCGCCCGCACGGAGGCCAGTCCGCACCCCGGGTCACGGCCGCGCTCCCTCAGCCGCGGGCCCTTTCCGGCACCGCCCCCGCCCGGCGCTGCCACATCCTCCGCTGACATCAGCCCGCGCCGCCATATTGAGCCGCCGCCGCCGCCAGCGCGGCCGACCCGCTCCGGACCCGCTGCCCATGTCTGCCCCCGGCCGGAGCGCGTAGGGCGGAGCGGCCCCCGGCCCTTCTCATCCCGGAGCCCCGCTCTCCCCCCGCCAGCCATGACTTCCCTGACCCAGCGCAGCTCCGGGCTGGTGCAGCGCCGGACCGAGGCCTCTCGCAGCGCCGCCGCCGCCGACAAGGAGCGGGGCGCCGGCGGTGGCTCCGACGATGAAGGGCGCCGGGACGAGCCCGGCGACGACGAGAAGGGCGATTCCAAGGAGACGCGGCTCACCCTCATGGAGGAGGTGCTGCTGCTGGGCCTCAAGGACCGCGAGGTGCGGCCGCGGGGGGTGCCCGGGGGGACACCGGTTTTTTGAGGGTGGTGGGGAAGGGGGGCCGGGTGGTGCGATGGGACCGAGGGCGCTGCAGGGTGAGGGTGGCTGCGGTTCGGGGGCAGAGGGGACGGGGAGGTGATGTTGCTGGAACGGGCTCGGTGTTTTGGATGAGGTGAGGGAAAGGTGCTCGGATTTTGGCAGAGTTTGGATCGCCTTTGGGGTGCGGGGTTCGCGGAGGGGCTGTCCTATAAATATATATGATGGGACATATACAGGGCTTGGGGCAAGACGGGGACCTAGATATGGGGGCCAGGGCCTCAGGCCAGCGTTGGACTTGGAGGCCTGAGGTGGATCTGGCACATTTATACTCCTTCTGCTTCAACTTAGCTACGGCTCTAATGTGGGAGACCCTTTCCTCCTGTGGGTTTTGTCAGGCGGAACTCCGTGATAGTTACGGGGTTCTCAGGTGCTCTGGGTTGCTGAGCAGCCCTTTCTACTAAGACTTTCCAGAGTAATGCATGTGAAAAATGTCTTACAGGGTTATATGACAAAAATGGGCCCTGAGTAACGAGAAGCGTGTCAAAATGAGGAAATGGCATTACTGTATAATTCTCTGTTTCTGCTGGTTTCACAGCTCAATAGTTTGCTGTGAGACTGTGAATAAGTTATTGAGGAGGGTATACTTCTACCAGTGCGTCAGATTTTCGTTTCATTTGAAAGAGGCAATCAATATGGAAAGCACACACCCTGCAGAAAGCCAGTTCTATCGAGGAAGCAGTTTACTTTGATGTGGTGTATGACGAAGTGTAATACACCTTTATTTTAGATATGAAATATATTACGGATTTGATTAAGCAACCTGCCTTTTTTTTTTCTTTTTTCCTTGTGTGATAAGGAAATTAATGAATCCAGTTCATTGATTTGGGTGGAAGTCTCTTGAAACTGTTCATGTTCCTGGGGACAGAATAATGGGGAAGGGAAGCTGCTAGGTGATATGTTCTTTGACATTGCATTGCATCTAAAATAGGCTTGCTGGTTAATAGTGAATAAAGAGTAGTTTTCCTGGTTAACGCATGTAGATGTCTTGGTGTACGTACCTGCTGCAATAACATTTCTCTCTCAGACTGTGTGTTTTGGGCCATATTCTTGTAGCCCTGTTTTTCCAGGTGGACCTTGCCATGGCATCCTCATAGACTCAGTAGATGCTCAGTGGTGTGGGCTTCCACCGCTTGAAGACTTGTGCATTTCTCTTTCTACACACCTGAACGATAGGGGGAAAGTAAGTTGGGGGGAGGGGGCAAGAGAGATTCCTGGCAGGGTTGCCTAGGAGGTCTTACCTTGAAGAAGGTGGGATAAACTGGGTGATCTTTCAGCTCTATTTTTTTTTTAAAAGGATTGTGTGCTAAACCTGCTGAATCTGTGGGCCTTATGTTGTAAATATTTCAAGACAAGGGAGCATTATGTCTGCCTAGGAAAGAATATATGGCGCAAATCTTGGTGGTATATCAAAAGGTGATAGTTGACATTGGGCCAAAAAATCAAGCTTTGCAGTGGTGTGCATCAAAGTTATAAATTATCTGACTTTGCTAAGTGCAGCGGTGACATACGTTGCAGATGTAATATTCCTTTGTATGGAAAAAGGAACTGAGTGATTACAGTGGCGTGGATATCCATAATTCCCTTGGGATTTTGCAGTGGAGACATCAGACAAAAAGAATGAGAATGTTGTCTCTAGGGCAGGGGACTTATGTGCAGGAACTGTAGCACAACCTGTTTGTGAGCTTTGTTAGGCATGAAGTACTGGGATTCGGACTTTGGGTTTGTACCCCTGTGTACAGGCTGCACTATATAAATCACTTGTCTTATTTTCTCCTTTCGAAACTGGAAATAAAACTATAGGCTCACTTTCCAAGAGGAATATTTTTTTTGTTCTCTTTTGTTCTAATGATAACTAAGCAGAACTAACTTACTTTACACATCTGGAAATGCTTTTTACAAAGTCTTTACTTCCAATAGAATGGATTTACTAGAATATTTGTGTGAGACTTTCTCAAGAGAGCAGGCAGAGAAAAGCAATATAGGGTCTGTAAAGTGTAACTATGAAAAGTCTAAGGGACAGGCTAAGGCAGGTTTATGAAGTACAAGCACAATTGAAAGCCAGTTAATTTAAAGCTGATAACATCCTTCCTTTTTAGTCCAGCAGGATGAAGCAAAAGTAGTCTACATTGGCCAAAGAGTATATAAGTAAGAAATATAAAAACGAGGACTCTCATTTGGCCAAAGAACATGTTTCCCTAAAAATAGCTTCTCTCTCAGAAGAGTCACTGATACGTGCACCGATAGCTTTGTTTTCAGATTTTTAGGTAATTTTTTTTACAAAGTTAAACACTAGTGAGTATGGCTTAACTTCATATAAACTTTATACAAAATACCTCACAAGTACAGAGCTACCATTTATGATTTGTGAGTGTAGGTGGAAGAGTATTTATGATTAGGAGACAGTTTTTCAGGAAGATCTATTCAGTGATGGATTGATGAGTTCAGTGTTCATAGACTGTTAGATGTTTATGTGAATCCTACTTTCAGGAGAGAGTGATGGTCGTAAACAGCCACAGCAAAACTTTTTGAGTTGTTGCCCGGTTGCTGCTACAGAATGGGTTAGGTGATGGGAATGTCTGGCAGCTGTAAAACAAACACACCGCCCCTCAAACCCATTCCTAATGTGCTAACACAATTAAATGCATTTGAACACGGTTCTTGGACATGGCCTTTTTGTATGTTAATGCTGTGCCCCCCAGCAGTTTGGCCTAATTAAGTTAATACTTGATGTATATGTGTTTTCGTTGCTCTATTCCACTTGCAGTTCCTCTTCCATGTGTATCTTCTGTGTATATGTAACTGTTTCTGTATTCCAAAGTCAAGACAAGGGATATGTGCTGAAATATGCATCTTACATAACATGACAGATGCTGTGTCCTTGGAGGAGCAGGTAATAAACTGGAAGAAAATGCGTTACTAAAATTTTTCAGGGAAGCGTCACAAGAACACCTACATGTATTTGGAAACCCTTCAGAAACACGTCTGGGAAAGGGAGTCTTGTTCATCCATTAAAAGCAGAGCAGTAGCCTGTTGCTATAGGAATAGAAAACACTCACTGAAGTAAACCACTTTGCTGTATTAGGTGAAAAAAGTGTTATGTGTGGTATGATAGGTCAAAGCCACAGCAAAAGGGAGTTATTGTGTAGAACTACTGAAGCATCTGAGGGCATTGCTCCCAAAAGAAGGGAGTGGTAAATGTTAAAAGTTAGATTACAGCTTATTAAAAAATGATAGCGAAGAGATGAGTGGAGGGTAGTTTGTTCATTACAGGTCCCCCAGACATCTCATAATTCAGTCCCATAAAAACTTAGAGGTTGCCAGATGGCTGTGCCATGTAACTGTTGCTCCGTTGAAGTTCTTTTAAGTTTTTTGTACATGTGCAGGGTTTTTTTCCCCCTCCTTTTTGGAATTCTCTCTTAGTACTAGTCAGGAATCTATTCTAGCACTGTGCTGCTTCTATCCTGTACACAATTGCCAGAGCTAAAGAAATTGAAGCAGCTAGAGAGACCTGGCACCTACTAATATAAAATATTTATTTGTTCTGTAACTAATTCCTTATTTGCTGAAAGAATACTCATGTAAAGTATGTTGAAATAATAGCTGGGTGCTGCAGTCTACTGCAACAGTAAATATTTCCTGGGGTTTTTACCCTTCCTTAGCTGAAGACTGAAATGTCATTTGTAGGAGTGAAATAATGTTAAATCTCTTTGTTAGGGCCAGAAATTACCTTGGATCTTTGTTACTTATGTTTGGCCATAAGAAACTTGATTTATTGCTGAAGGTTTGGTTTTGCAGCATAGCTTTATGTCCAAATAGTTCGTGTGAAGGTCTACTGCTTACAATATTTTTCATTTTATTGAAATAAGATTTTAGGAAGCTAGTCTGCCTGCTTGAGATGGGCTATTTTGTGTTGATCAGAATAGGGCTGAAATGTAGTTTACTTATTCTTCTTAAAAATATGAGGTTCTGGATTTGTTTCTTATTTTTATATTTTAATTCCTAAAGATATTTTTGTGAAAGGTGAAATAGGAATTTTGAAAACATTCAAAATGTAGTTGGCATTTTTCCTGCTGTAAAGATTTGACTTTGTGAAACTCATATTATGATGCAGAAGCCTGAGGTTTTTTGCCTGTGTAACAAGTGATCAGTTTTTAAAAGGTCGTCTTCCTGTCCTTTCAGTATTTTTTTTCCCCTCATTAAAAAAAGTTTCAGCAACAGACTGAACGTCAACTCAGAAGCGCCCAAGTTTTGCTGGAAAATTTCTGAGACAAACAAGTGTAACATGAAGAGGCGTCTACTGGGAATTCATTTGCATTGAAGTTGAAGAATGATGTATGAATGTGTTGAAACTTGGACAAAGACGTTCTTTTTCTCAAATGTTCAGGGCCTAGTAACAACAAACTGTGTAATGTCTGTGGTGAAAAATCCTTTCTTTCGTAGTTACCCACCTTTTTGGTCTTTTTTTCATTTCATGTCCATACACAAGTTACAGGCTAGGAGAAGATAGGAGGTGTGAGAGGAGGAGTACCCCAGTTCTGGTTGCTACAACGTGCAACCAGAAAAAAGAAGTGCCTCTTTACTGTGCTGCTGAGTAAATAAATCCTGCTTTGGGGCTCTTTGGAGGATATGCTGATTTCAGAGCAGCTGCATGCAGTTTGTGTGGTTATCCCTGCGCTTACAGCATGGCTAATCTGTAATCTGTATTATTTTTCTATGGATAACTTTAAGTGCAGTGTAGTCCCTTCTTTCATGTCAAGCTGCAGGGCAAAAGTATTGTCAAAGCCTTTCTAGTGATGCTTTCCAGTTTTTTGAAGCGCTCTTAAAAAACAAAGCTTGAACTCTAGAGTGCTCATAAAAGCACACCATAACTCTTCATCCTCTGCCTATAGGAAGCTCCTTAAATTGAAAGTTTTGCTTGAAGTATAGATAAAAAAGTATTGCTGTTTATTGCCAGAATGGAAATAATAATGAAACTGAAAACCAGTATTTTATATTAAAGAAGTAGTGGTATTTTTTCAGGTGTTCTTTGATCCTGATGTAGTTAGAGTGCCACAGCATTTTTATCTCAATTAGTCAAGCTCCACGTAATGGGACTTCCTTACAAGGCTAAATTGACCAGACTGAGTGCTACAGGCTGTATGTTTAAGAATGACTTTCTTATTCACAGAACAAAGAATTACTACAGCACATATTCACTTCTGTGTTGCATTATTGGAGAAACGGCAAGCTAGTCTGGAGTAAATGTGTGGCTTGATTTCCTCTGCACAGACAATATTCTCAATAAATTTTCTCATAACTCTTAGTAAAGAAAGAAAAAAATCAGTGGCTTGCCACATGCCACTTTTAGCTGGTTTTTTCTTGGCTTGCAAACAGGTCTTAGATAAATGTCAGTAACTTACTTTCCTTCAGCAGTATTCATAAAATGTTACTGCAGAGTGATTTCACATACATTTTCAGACATAAAAGTTATGAGGTTACACATAAAATAGTGCATGTTGTTCTCTTCCTCTAAGTGCACTGTATGTAAGCCTGGATGAGCAGGAGTCCAAAGGTGCGTGGTATTATCACTGGTATTATCACTCGACACTGCCATGTCGAGTCTTTCCCACCACCCCCCAGTATATCCTACACTAAACTACTGCATTTCACCAATTTTTTTTTTGTTTTCCCCCACCCCCTTTTTATGATGGACCATTGAATTAATAAAATACTATTCCTTGTGAGCTAGATCTTTATAGTTGGAGAGGTGTTACACTCAAAGCTCTTTTATTATTTGTGGATGTTACAGGATTTATTCATCGCACCAGGAAATTAGTCTGTCGGGCTTTTTGCGTATCTTTCTGTTGCTGATACTCTTAAGCACTTGTAAGCTGCTTTTTTGCTATACACTTTCTAGTCATCTGCCTTTATGGTCTTGCTAGATAGCATCATGTGGTTGTGTTATTTACAGAGTCCTTGGCTGCCAGGCTTTTGCACATGGGTTGTACCAGGAGCTTTGTATTTAGCCTGTCATTCTTGTACAGAACAGCACATTGCACTTCCATTTTTTAATTTCGGCAGACACTTGACTTTACTGTGGCACTTCCACATGGGACAGTCTCTACCACAGGAGAAGCATTCCATATGTATTGTGTTGTAATTTCAGTATGTCTTCTGTATTGCACAGTGGAGAAGGCAGGTGTATAACACTTATTGTCTAGGTTGAGGTAAATGCCAGGTGGATGTTCTGTCTACGTTAATCCCTTAGGAAGGGCTAACAACAACTACTTTGCCTGTGCTGGATAATTAAATGGGACTTCTGCTTTAGCAGCTTCTGCAGACTGTGGCTGAGATTTTCAGTTCACAGTTAGTATGTGTTAAGTACTAACTGGAAGAACTTGTTCTTTTGAGTGTGAGAACAGTGCAATAAGAGGATTTTCCTTTTTTTTTTTTCTTAATCTCATAATGAAAATGTTGACATGGCATTATTATGAGATACTCTGTTTATTAAAAATTGTTTGCACCTGTACAAGTGAAACAAGTGAGAAACCTGTTTGGAAGAGAACAAACTGAAAGGAAACTAGGAGAGGTTTAGACAAAGAAAAGAGGAATCTCTATCCATTATGTACATTTTTTTTTTTGAGACCCAAGACATGACTCTAGAAGTTCATCCATGTTGATGGCCAGATGTAGATTCCTCAAAATTGTACAGCTCCCCAGATTTGTAATAACACAGTGCTTTACACAGTATTTTAAATTGTGACTGCTGTAGAAGAACAGATGGAAGAGAGGGGCAGCTGTTTTATTTGAGGACAGATACACTGTATGTGTAAGCCTGGAGAAGGGAATTTTAGTTTTAATTACTGTAGCCTAGTTAGTCAAAGTTAGTGAAACCTCCCCCTGTTACTTAGTCAGCCAGTAATGGACCTGCTTTGTCTGTATTAGGAGGACATACCAGATTTAGGTTTCTCCTATGCTTATTAAGAGAAGTATACTGGACCTGGCAGGATTAGAGTTAATTTTTGTCGTAGGGCAGCCAATATGGTGCTGTGGTTTTGATTTTTGGCTGAAACAGTGTTGATAACATACCCCCTGTTTTTTGTGTGGCTGAACAGTGTTATACAGTGTTAAGGCCACCTCTGTTTTTCACTCTGCCCACCCCCCGAGTGTCAGGAGGTTGTGTTGTACAGGGGGGCAGCCAGGACAGCAGACCCCAAATGACCAGAGGGGTACCCTGGCCGTAGGTGGTCATAGCTTGGGGACTGCGTGGACATCAGTCTGGTTGTGGGAGGCGGTGAGCAAGTGTTTTGCATCACTTGGTTTTACATTTTCAGTTCTGCTCTTCCTTTTCTCTCCCCCCATCCTGCTGAGGTGATTGAGGGAGCAGTTATGTGGGACTTAGCTGCAGCCATGGTCAGCCCACCGGTGGGAGACACTAAATACACACAAGGTGTGTGCTGTAAGCTTCTGGGTTGTTAGCAGGATCTGATCCTGCTCTATTTGCTTACTTTTGTAGGAAGAGTTGGTTTTTTGAGTGAAATATCTGGCGTGGAGTATTTAGGCACTAGTTCTAATTAAACATTTCTTTCAAATAAATGTCAGATTTTACACTCAGTGACAATAGCTGTTAGACTAGAAATCGGTTTGTAGAAGTAGGAGGTTATTGAACAAACTAATTACATCTTTATTTTGCTCCAATATGGAGAACAGAGGTTGGACCCCTGATGGAAGGTGGATTTGCAAGGGCCATGCAAATATTTGAAGTCATTATCTGCTTGTGAATACACTTAATCATGATAAAAGTTGGGCTTCAAAGTTTGTCTTTTGGTTTCTAAATTAACAGTCAGACTCTTAAGTGTTGATTTAATCAGAGATCTCATAAGGGTTCAGCAGTGTGCATGTGTTAGTTTGCCTTGTCCTCAGCAAAGTTAGGTGTTTTTATTATCTTCATTTTAATGAGAGATGTGTCATTGTAACATATGCCTATGTATGTGCTTGAAAAAGTGGGCAACAGCATTTGGCTTTGGTGCTTTCAGCAGTTGACAGCAGTTACTGTTTGTTATTTATTCTTAAATGCAGTGGCAAGTTAATCAAATACCTGACAAGTTTCTTATCAACAGTACTGTGCTTTGTAGAATCTGTATGCGTGCTTTCCTGAAGGATTTCTAGTGTTTGACTGTCAGAACACTTCAGAGATTTCCCTCAGTAACTTATCTTCTATTTATAACTGGAGTACAACTTATGTTCCAGTAAAATGGCTAATGATTTCATTTGCATCCAAAGAGGAAATTGAGAGGGACTAGAGTCAGACATCAAAGCCCTCACATTGTAGTATTCCAGTAATAAACACTGATGCACTCTGGCTTGCATTTTTTTCTTAAACAGATACTAATTTTCAAAAGTTTCATAGGTTCCTGCAAGCTTCTGTGTTGAGAAGGTGATGTCTTACTTAATAGGCCAGATTTGCAGTAAAGAGCTGGTTAGGTATAGTTTGGCAAATACCTGTAATCTCACGTGAAGAGGATTCCAGTTTATTTTAGTTGCAAATGACTTGAAGTTTGAGAATTTTTCCTTTGACACATGAGAAAATCCAGAGTATTCCTGAGGCAGCACTCTAGTAGATATTTTACTTGAGCATTTTTTTTATCATTCACAAGTTTTGGGCATCTTGTTTTCATCTTTTTATTGTTTTTATCTTTTATTATTAAGTTTGCTGGTGACACTAAATGAGGAGGAGCAGTTGGCTGCCTGAAAGTCAGAGAGTTCTTGCAGAGAGACCTTAACAAATTAGACCAACTGTATGAAGATTAATGAGGGCAGGTGCCAGGTTTGCTTATTGTTATGTTGTGAAGCTGCTTGCATCAATGTGCTGGAAGAAAAGACTTCACATTTTTTTTAAGTCTACCATATTTTTAAGGTATAATCTAATAATTATGTGATTGAAGCTTTTAGGTTTGACAGAAAAAGTCAGGTATCAGATTTGTTGGACAAATACTTTGTGAAATATGCTCAATATTAAATTAAGTATCTGTGGCATCAATTTTGCTGACTCTCACCCCATTCAAGAGATTCAAAAATGTGCGTTAGTTGTTTCTTATGGAACTATGATGTTCCTAAACTACTGACTTTTAAGAGTTTTTTCTATCTAAAAATCCCTAAACTTATTGCAGTAACTCAGTTACTGATTTTGATTTGCCTTTCTGCTCATAGTTGTGTTATCACATAGAAGAGATTTACTTACCTGCAACGATATCAGGCAGTTTTTCTTTCAGCAATCAGCAGTTCCAACCAGCAGTTTTACTTTCTAAAAAGGATAGGAATGACAGAATCATGTGCAGGTGTTGGAAGCCAGTGTTCACTTACTGTTCTTTGTCCTCTCCTACCACTGTCAGCTGTTATCTCCATTTAATTCAAGAGGACGTAGTGTTTCTGTCATAGAGGAGTGCTGGTGATAGATGCATTTGGAATTCTTGAAATCAAGCTTTTGGGTCAACAGAAAGGATTGAAATTCTATGCTAAAACATAATTTATAATAAACCCTTTTGTTACATTTTCCCTATTCTTTCTGCTTATGTATTTTGCCTATTTGGATTTGGGAATAGCTTTAAGGAGATGTGTTGTTGGGAATAGCTTTAAGGAGATGATGTTGTTCTTCAGGTGATGTAAGTGCTTTCAAAAATCCAAAGTAATACTAGTTGTTGTAGAGAGACTACATGAAGGAAACAGTATATTTAGATGGTTCTTGTCTTTTTTGGGAATATGATAGCCCTGTGCTTTTCAGTCTCTTCATTAAAATCAAAATACTGTTAGGGAGTGTTTGTTATCAGCAGTCATAGCTGTGAAGCAGATTAGAGTTATAAAGTTGCTTGCTACCCACTCTTAGGTTGGAGATAGGATGCAAGGGGAAGGAAGCAGACATCTGACTTGAAAACTGGGGCAGGTCAGAGTTCCTAATAACTCTTAACCTGCTGCAGTGCACCTGGACAGTGTGTGCTGTTAGTCCTTTCCCTTCTGTCCTCACCAGCTGTCTTTCTCTAGATAACAAAACTATTTCAGAGAGGAACTCCTTGACTAAAAAAGGGACTGTTCTTTTGCAATTGTAAGTCCTTTGTGAAATTCAACTTGCCACAGCACATATGTCGAGATAAATTGTCTCTGCCTGCCTTTTGCAGTAGGTTTCAAATGGGTGACAGATGACGATTTTAGATTATTATGTTCTGTCTGTGCTTTGTGTTAGCTATTAATAGGCTTGAAAGAACTTGCTATTGCTTCTGAGAATTGGAAAGGGATGCTATTGCTGTCCTGTCAGATTTAAATAATATAACTTTTTGGTCATCAGGTTAATCACTGTCGAGGTCCAAAGCAGGGATCTGAAAGTAATGATGAATATAGCACATGATACCTTAAGCTTTATGCTTTTTATATTTTCTGAGCAGATTTTGCCCATGAATGGCTTCAGTACAGGTACCCCAATAGCGTACAATTTTTTTTTTCTTGCCTCCAGTTCGTTATCCCAAAGACTAAGAGAATAGTTTTATCTGTAAGGATTCAGGTTGTGAAAACTATTCAGGTTTTGCATGCGGTTTGTCCATTGAAATGTGGGTTGTCACTGAAAGGGGTGCTCTTGCCTTTTGCTGTCTGTCCCAGCCACATTCCTTCCCTTTCCCCTGTGTCTTAAATTTGTTCACCAGTGTGGTGCATCAGGTGAGGGAACTGACCATTAAGGTCTCAGACATGAACACTTTCACATCTGGCTGACAACACAAATGCTGCTGTGGGCTCGAGAGAGAACAGCAATGTGCTTCCATGGAGTGAAAAAATACTTTGTCTTCAGCAGCAGCTCAGGCTTCGTTGGAGCTGTCTTGGGTTTAGTCCTCAAAGGGCTAAAAATGAAGATACGGAGGAGGACGTACCTTCTCTAATTACGTGGTTTTGTGCATGGATAAAACGAGATGTGGTGACATTGACTGGAAAGGTCACTAAAACTGAAATTAATCTCTCCAAGGAAAAAAACAATATTTCAAAAGAGATGCTTGTGCTGGCAAAGCAATTAAACACTGGGATATCGTTTTGTCCTCAGTTTCTTTTCCTGCTTCCCCCCCCCCCCCGCCCCGATGTTTCCCTTTGCCACTTTTGGTACCTCTGAGAAAAGGTATCTAATTTATGCATGTACAAAACCTGTGTCTTTCTCAGAATTGAGATAACTATGCAAAGTAAGTATGCGGGCACATTCACCCTTTGTGACACGTGCTGTGTAAATGCTAGCCATAAGTAGGCTCTTTGTGCTATTCAACATGAAAATCAGGTCATATATAATTTATACCAGCAGATGACTCAATTTACCTTGTCTAATCCAACAGATGGCCTGAAATGACTTTGAAAGGTTTTTTTCCTTAGTTCCACATTCACTTTAATTAGTCTATCTCAGCATCTCTTGAAAACAAGATTCTTCTTGTTTTCATTTGAGCAGTAGAACTGGACCTTGTGTGTTTTACAGATCTCCAAAATGTATTTTTGTTATACTGGCATGTGTGTTTGGCAAGGGCAACTAACTGGACCTGAAGATAATTGTCCTCAGTAAGTTCCCATGATACCAGCAAGCACAGAATACTTTCTAGTCTGTTTGTCATCTGTGTTTTTTGAGAACATACCATAAAATTAGTCTGCCACGTATTGGAAAGAAGAGATAGCAAGAAACCCTCGTTTGGGAAAGCTCAGCACTTTTTTCGTATATAAACAAACCACTAGTTTTATGTTTCAGAGCTTTTGTATTGCTGCTCCAACACAGTGTTTGAATGCCATCTAATGCAGAAGTAATAAAAGTAATAACAAAGTCCAGCGAGTTTGAGAAGTCTTATTTTTCTTATCTTGCATCATGCAAATAGAGTCTGTTGAATTTTTTTTCTCTGAAATACTCTTCTAATGGAGAACAGGGTACCTGTAAATCCAGACTTTAGTTTGCTAATGCGAAAGCTTTCTTTAACCTAGATTGTGCCTCCTAGCTGAGAAACTCTGAAGTTAGGGATTTCATGTCTATTGCCTAGACTGTGAGATGTATTGCCTCAGAGCTGGGACTTCCAAACTTCTAAGGAGCAGTGATGGGTTATCTTTGCTTTCTCTTAATTTCCAGGTTGGCCCAGCTGCCATGGCTGGAAAGGGTTAAAACATTTTATTTCTTCTATCTCTACATGAAGTTTCAGAAATGGCATTATTTACCAAATTTCAAAGTCTTTTTTTTTTTTGTGTCTTTCATAAAAGAAGAATTTGGAATTTCCTGAGAACAGGAATTCAGGGTTTTGAGTAGCTGTAGTGATGTTCCTCCTTTAGGAGGTTCCTTTCAATTGTTTGGTTTATTTCAGTTTGTTTATCGTAGGTCTTTTATTTTGCTTTTCAAGTAGAGGGTACTAGGTGAGGGTCTAAGGAATATTATCAAGTTTTAATGTAAAACGAAAAGGCTTTTGGTAAGAGAAGTAGACTGGGCAGTGTTACCAGTGTGTTATCCCAGGGAAGCTGTTCTGTTGTGGTTCTTTGTAAATGTAAATTGAGTCTGAGTCAGGGCCAAAACTTTGACCTAACACTGACCTGTGACACTGAATACGAGTCCGGGTCTGAGAACAGGCCTGAGGGGCCTGCTGTGCTAAAATAAAGAAATACTTTATTTTATTTTTTTTTAGTGAGTAGGCTGTTGTAACCCACAAGTTATCTTCACAGACTATTATGTGACTTTTGATGCTTTTTTGGGAGACTAACAAAGCTGATTTCCATTTGCAATGGCTCTGTGGTCTGCAAAGTAGTCTGTAATAGCAGGAGACTCATTGAATTAGAATGCATTGGCTACAGTCAGTGTTCTGTAAACAGGTGGCCTTAACCAAGTAAGTTAAACACCTCATAGTTATTTAAATTATCATGTGTGTATTTTGAAGCCTCACGGTTGTATTCTGCAAGCATTTTTCTTTTCCTTTCTCTTGAATCTGAGAGATTTTCATGGGTTTTTCACTCTTCCCTCATCTTGCCTGATCTGTGCCAGGTATAGTGGAATTGCAGCTCACCTATTCTGAGTTAACTGAAGAAGCGGAGAGAGGATTTGTATCTCTTCTCTCTGGGAAGATTTTTAGTAACTGATTCATAAAACAATGTAACTAAAAGATTACCTAAGATTCCTAAACGACCGAAGATTCCTAAATCTTTGTTTGCAAAGCCTAGCCATGATGATGAAAAGATTACTTGGCCTTTTGTACTCTATTTTGTTAAGAAAGTTTTCTTTTTTTTTTATTAACTTCACTCTGTAATCCAAGATTACATGATTATATTCTCTCATGATTATATTCCAAGATTATATTCTCTTATAATATAAATATAGTCAATATAAACGTAAAATGGCATCTGCAATTTAGTTGCATTTTTTGCACTGTTACTGCTGGGTGGCTTTTAATTGGGAAACAGAAAATAGTGATGTTTCTGTGGGTTTGGTGGGTTTTTTTGTTTGTTTTGTTGTTGTTGTTTTTCTTTGTTTGTTTCAAATATAGCTAGTGTAACAGTGGCCTGGATTCTGAGCAGAGCAATGTGAGAGTGATGGCTCTGTGAAGGTTGGCTGTTCTGTGCTTATGTGAAACGATTTTTGAAGTTTTTTGCAAGTCTTAAAGTAGCCTTGATCGTATAAAAATCAATAACATACTGGGCACTGAATACCTTCAGGCACATCTGGTCATGTTAGTCTTGTCATTCTGATTTTTTACATACTTATTAAATTATAGTGGTTATTGCTGCAGTGCCTTACTGGGTCAGAGATAGAGTTAGCCCTTTTTTAAGGGAAAAAAAATAATTTAAAAATAATCTTTGAATTACAAAATCTCTCGAGTAACTTATGGATTTAAAGAGGCAAGGTAAAAGCAGGAAGTGGAAGGGAAGGTAGTTTGGGTAATTCCAAGGCACAGAGCCTTCCTTAGGCAACCGACTATTTTAATATGTGAGAGTTTCAAGTGGTTAATGGATAACTGAACAGGAAGACCTGTGTGAGCTAGAAGTTGGGTAAAAGGAATGGGAATAGGAGAAAGTGAATAAATGCCACAGGAGGTGGTGGGAAGGAAATGGCCTAGTGAGCATGGATTTTGAATAACTTGTTCTTAAAACAGAAGGAGGATCTTAATCTTTAGCTCTGTGCTTTGCCATGCCTATGTGGAAAGTCTGAACTTTCAAAGTTAATATGGTAGAAAGTTTTTGATGTAAACTTTTTTCTAATTTCCTTTTATGCTTGTCTAGCAAAACTAGTTTTTATCTGAAAGTTTCTAGGTCAGATCTGATGAAAAATGCTGTGTTTGTGTAAATAAACATGACAGTTGTAAACATTCTTTTGATCTTTGAGTCATTGTAGATTTAAAATTTTGTCTTGCAAGCTATTCATAGCTTAAAGTGCTATTCTGGTGTGATTGCTGTCAGATAAAAATAATTTCCTGCTTTGTAAGACTTCCCCCCTGCTGCTTAGCAAGTTTAATGAAATAAGTATTTCTTTGAGTTAGGAAGTTTATAAAACTATGTAACTTGAAAGAAGATGGATAAAGTAAAAATATTCAGTGTTACATTTGTGAGAAAACTACTGCTGCTTAAAAGCATTAAATAGTGGAATGAGTTGCATTTATAAATAGTGGTGTTTGATCTTCAGTCAAGTGTTTTGAGACTGTTAGGTGTTTGGAATAACAGAACAGTGTTAAAAATCACATCCCTGTCTTATTCCATAAGCTGTAATGAGCAATGGCCGGGTGGTGTTCAGGGAATGACAATTCCTCCAGTGTACACCTACTTCAGCTGAGTGGGAGCTTCCTGATCCATGTGTGGTTTACAGCTCAGGTCCATTGCTGTCTGTCAAACTTTATTATCAATCTCAGTTTTTAAAGGATTTTAAAAAAACTTTTAGCTCCCTGTAAAAACAGTTGAACAGAAAGAGAAAAGAAGTTGGCCACTGACTTTTCTAACCTGTGAGCTGACTTCATTTACCACCTTTTAGACCTTGTTTGCTTTACAAATAATAAAGTGCATTATTCTATACTGCCATTCTGCCCCTCCATTTAATATTATTATTATTATTATTATTATCATCCACCCCTTTGTTTCTCTTTTGTATACCTTTTTGTAGTTATGCTGTAGGCCATTTAAAGTAGGTGTCAAGAGGGTGTTTGCAGTGTTGAAGATAAGTGTCTCCTATTCAGTTCCATGTAATTCAAGAAGTATGAGTTAAAGGATGAGTTAGACTGTTGTGTCCTAAACTGATGTTCTGTGAAGATTCCTTTGATTATCTGGTATCTTTGCAGTAGGTGTCAAAAACAATCAGTTCATCTACCTGAACAGTCTGGAAAGATAAGTTTAATTGATTAAAGAATGCTCAGGATTACACAGACTGTTATAAAATATCTCCTTCCTAACTCTGTTAGTAGCAGTGCAGTCTCTGTGTATGGAAATAAAATGTTCCTTCTCTAGAGGATCACCTGCAAACTCATCTTAGCAGGAAAAAAAAAGGGAAAAAAAGAAGGTGGTGACACAGTATGTATTCTCATGACTTTAATGTCATCTAACCCACCAGAGCAAGTGGTTCCATTTATGAAGAATATAATCTCCTTGAGCTGTTTTTCAGGATCACTTGATTAGAAACTGTTGAGTGGTTGTGCAGTCTCCATTCTTGGAGGTTTCCAAGTCTTGCTTGAATAGAACCCCAAGCAACTTGACCTGAGTGCAGCAGGAGGCTGAACTAGAGATCTCCTGTGGTCACTTTGAACCTGAATTATTTTATAATCCTGTATTTCTCAACAACCCACAGCCTATGGCCATCTGTGTTGATTAACCACTGGGGTAGAGGAATTTACATCTGGTAATTACTGCAGGGAGTGGTGTAGTTAATGTCACTTCATTGAAAACTAGTAATTTAAAAAATAAATTCAGTTTTCATGACTAAACAAAGAGGAAGAAACATCAGCACTTCGGTTGTTTGCATAATAGTATAATCCTTTTTGTGAATAGAAAGAAGTATAAATTTATTGTGCCTGTGAGTTTGTGCAGTAGATTTTTAGTTTGCGTATGTGTTGTCTGATTTCGCAAATTATTATGTAAAGAATCTGATTGGAAATAGAATGTGGGAGTCATATCTCTTCCCCCTCAAGCAAATACTGCACTTTATCATGTATGTTATTTGGCGAAGAAATGTCTGGTGCCAACCAAAATCTTAATGACAGTATGGCAGTGCAGGAGTAGCTGATACTTGCCAAGTGTCAACACTCGAGTGGAAGGCTGATTAGATAACTTCTCAAATGCCTCTCCAACCTTATATTTATGGCATTTTAAATAAATATCTGTGGCATATTTCCGTAATTACTTTAGAGATTGAGGGCTTTTGTAGACTTTTCAGAAGTATTGGTCATCTATATAATACAACTCTTGAAAATAGGTAAGTGGGAAGTGGAAGCAAGGATTACCACATTCCTGGAAACGTGTACTTGATGGCATTAGTTAGGGACTGGTTTGTAAGTTGAGTGCACTTAGGATGTCTGTGTCTTGTATCTCTGTGTTGGCAGCTTTTATCTGCAAATAGAATAAAGTTGAATTGGTTAGGATAAATTTTGTGAAAGGGAGAGCTCTCTTCCCCCCCATCCCCCTACCCCTTCTCCTGTTTACAGCACCTTTCTCTGAAGTATCTCAAATATTTTCAGAATATTTTCAGAAGTGCATCACTAGAGGAGTTTTGAAAGCGCTTTATGGATCATACCAAGTGTTTCTGCAGACATTTCTCCAAAGACAAAAAATTTCTCAATGATTTTGTTTTGTCTTAGATACTCAAGTATTAAAAAATGTGCAAGAACACTGTTGGCTAATCTATAGATAAAATAGAATTCTTTTAAAAAGATTTTTGGGGTCATAAGTGTTGAGCAGTGGAGTACAAAAGTCAATGCATGTATTTTTCTAGATACTGATTAGTAAATGTAGTGGATTAAATCCTCTCTTCTGCCATTTAAGCAGATAGCTATCAGTGCAGAAATAGAGATAAAAAAACATGGTAGGTGTGACGTGCTTCACAGAATAAATGTGTTTTGCAGTTTGTATAAGAACTATATGCTTCAAGCTTTAAAAATACATGTTTTCAAAGGATTTAAATGACGGAGTAGCTATTCCAATTATTTCTTTAAAAACTTTTGTCTTTACAAGCTAAAAAAAAAAATCAGTTCTGTGATTTGAGTTGATTGCTACATTTCTGTTTCCAGTATACTCTGTAGTTTACTTAATATCCATTTTCAGGTTATTGTTGCTTTATCGCTGCCATGGTCTTTATGCATTTAAAATCATGTTAATGTTTCTCATTAAACTCAGATGAGTCTGTGATGCCAGTAAAGCCAAATGCTTGATGTCTTAAAAATGCAGTAAGTTCATTTTGAGCATGTATAAACTACACTTCATACCTCACAGTTCTTGGTATCACCCTCTTTTGTTCTGTATCATTTTCCTGATGTTTCCCTGTTCTTCAAACAGCAGAGACTTGAGTGTCAAAACTAATAGGGAGTGAGTCTGTTCCTCCTTCATGTTTTCAGGGCAGGAACTGGTGACTAGTGATGCCACTTCAAAAGTATATGAAGACAGGAGAACTGCTTAGAGAACTCAGTGAGCCCCTTCTGCTGTTTGCTTTCAGGTGGAGATGGAGATATCTTACTGTGTTTCATTCTTCACAGGGTTACACATCTTTCTGGAATGATTGCATCTCCTCAGGATTGCGTGGCTGCATGTTAATCGAATTGGCATTGCGGGGGCGTCTTCAGCTGGAGGCTTGTGGAATGAGGCGTAAAAGTCTGTTAACAAGAAAGGTAAGTGGAGGAAAATGATCACATTTACTTGTGTCACGCTTCACGCAATACAGGAGCTCTAAATTGCAGCTGGTTCTAAGAAAAAGATTTGATTTTTTTTTTGCTTTACACGAGAATAATGATTCTGAGTAGTGACCTAAGTTGGATGTCCAAAGTTGGAAAATGTTTCAGAAGTGAGATAAAGTGCCTTGGAAAATCTCTGATTTAAGCTCATTGTTCTCGCTTGTTCTGTGCTCCTGTTTGTTCCTAGTAGTGTTGGGAATCTTGCACCAAGAGATTCCTGTTGGCAGTGGCTCTGGCCAGGGTGAGGTGGCAGCAGTTACTGCGGGGAGCCAGAAGCACCAGCTGTGAACTGCTGTAGAACTGGGTTTCGCAATGCCGGTGGGATGTGGGCTGATGCTAAAAGGAAGGGATAACTGACAGCCTGCCAGATGTGTCCTGCAAGCCAGCAGTTCTGGTCTACACAATGCTGCAGTTTATGCCTGCAATGCATGGGAAGGAAGCCATCCTTGTACCTGGGGCCCCTGAGAACACAAAAATATATGCAGTTTAAACATGTGACTGGTGTGTTGAATTGGTTGTGCTCCCTGACTGTTAAAACGGCCACATTTCTAAGGTCCTTTATTTAATTAGGCTGAATATTTGAGGCCTTTATATATTACTTTTACCACTGGGTTTTTCCTTTGTACAGAATGTGCAAAGTGACAGTCTTTGAAGAATTTTTACTTCATCAGCATTAGAGGATACTTGTAAAATAAGTTTATTGAAAACGTGGTCAAATGTTGCCTGTCCACGACAAATAAATTCTCTTATGGCACATGTCCCGGTCAATATTATCTTTTGCTAAATTTTAAGGAAAGCTTATGCATTCCCCAACCTTCTCCCAGCTTCCTCCACTTCAGAAAAATTGAAGCTCTGTTCAGACAAACAGCACCTTCTTTTAGCCCCATTTAAGCATATTCAGCATTGATTAGTTTGCATGTTTTTTTTCCTCCAGAGCTTTTGGCTTCTTAGGCATTCAGTAATGTTCTTTAGGAGTTATTTTCGGTCTGTGCAAACCTTGCCAGTTCTGCCTACTTGAAATATTAACTGTGGAGTTGTTGGGATTTTTAGGAAAATGGAAAAATAACCTGTGTGTATATTCACTAAAGAATACAGGCAAAATTATTTGCTCCTTTTGTGATGGTCCAGGTTGTGTTTGGGTTTTGTTTGTGCTTGGGTGTTTTTTGTTAAAATTTTATCATGTGGTTTTGTAGTTGGGTAGATGTGTTTGTTTAAAGCGATCTCAAAGCTACCTAATAGTGGAGGTTTTCTTCTTTCTGCTGTTGTAAGGCATTGGAGATATCTTTTTTTTTTTTGCGGGCAGAAGGATTCTGTAAAAAAGTTGTTAATTAAAAATGTAAATGAAGACTGCTCAAGTATTTTCCTGCAAGTAGAATCCCTAATTGCACCACCGCCCTCAATTTAGAAATAATTCTTGTGAATGACTTGTGTTGTTTTGTACTTTATTTGAAGTTTTCCATTAACACCAAATTTCAGTCTTGTTTCTCTGTTGGCTGGACTTAAGTGCCTCAACTCTGTCCTCCTTGTCCTGCTTCTGCAGGCTTTGCTCCACTTGCCCTTGGCTTTGGCTGTGAATTAAATACTGTGCTAAGTAAGTGGAATGAGCTGTCTGATAATATATCTGAGGTTGTGATTCCCTGGCAATATTGTTTTCTGTAGCTTCTGCCTCTCAGGAGATCCTCTTTCTCCTTGCCCCAGGTCTGTCTTTCGATTTAGTGGGAAGATGAAACCTTAAAACTCAAAACTTTGATTTGTGAATCAAAACCCTGCATCTTCAAGCCATGGTCTGAAGGCAGGATTTTAGGCTTGGGTCACTTCAGCCCATGCTGCAGCTGGGAAGGGTAGCCCTGTCCCTGTGAAGAGACTTATTGGAGTCTCTCAAGTTGTTATTATTCTGCACAGCCTTGCCAGGTAACACCTCTGGCTGAAAACAAGTTTGCTTTGATCAGTTTAGTTTTTACTTGAAGTACTCTCTTGACCTTGTCATCAGACACAGGTGACACTGCTGGCATGGGAGATGAGGTGCAGGCAAAAAGAGGGTAGAACCAGTTCTTTGGACAGTAGTGTGGATTTATAACCAGCCAGCTGTGGCCTTGATCATACAATTAACTTACAAGAATGGTAATGATTTCCACTTCAGGCCTTACAGTAAGTTGATCTTTGCTCATTATATTTTGCAGTGTTTAAGACAGAACTTCAGAGTGGATTGAGATGCGTTAAACCCATGATGGAATGCCACAGAGAGACAAATAAGACTGAGAAAAGAGTCCATAAGGACCTGGTGGGCATTAGTGAAACTTTGAAAGTGGATAAGATATCTTACACATTGCAACATCCTTATAAATTTGGTTTAGGAGTATGTAGACACTGCGTCATTTTGGAGTTCTATCTACTGGGATCAGTTTTAGAAACAAATAGTTGAATGTTGAGGTTTGCAAATGAAAAATGGAAAATGGTACTCTACATTGCCTCAGAGCTTCAGAAAGCAAACCAAATCAACAGAGTTATTAAAAGCAAAAGGAATCCCAATCCTTGGCAAATTTACTTAAGTATTTTATTGCTAACAATTATGAGCAATTCACGCGTGAGTGAATTTTTATATTAAAACTAAACAATGAAGTTAACTTAAAAATCAACACAAAAAGAGCTTAATCTTTAGCTTTGCTGAATTGCCAAACTGCATTGTGAAAAACACAAATTAAATATTCTGTATAATCGAGATTTTCTCAGTAGATGAATACCAGGGAAATCTAGTACCTGATAAATCACTGAAAAATATGAATAAAGAGATTTTTTTTGAAGTCAGGCTGCATCATCTCTGAAGAACAAGGATCTTTGCTTCTTTCTGTACTTTAGCCCCCCTTGTGGATGCTTAATCTTCTGTGGTGGTTCAGTTCATGAGACCCCCCCAAACCCACTTGATTTCCCACTCTGAAGAGAGTTAGTCAAGAGGGATTCATCACTAAATCCTTCAAGAAAGAGCAGATCAATGAAGACAAACAGGTGTCTGGGCTGCAGCTGCTGTTGCCTGTCTCCATGTGCTGGGAAGGAGATGGAAGAGAAATATTATGGAAGTGAACTGAAATACTTTTATATGAGGGGAAGGATAATCAGAAGTGTGGATGTTCAGTGTAGCAGAGGAGTGAGGAGAAACGGTGTTTGGCTGCAGAGAACTTGGTAAACTTGGAAACAAAATAGCTGTGTGGTGTGGCTTCAGAAGAGCTAATGGAGTCAGTCCTGAATCGAATCGAGGCCCCTGTGCTCCTTACAGCTCTTTCCTGTAAATTCCTGTATATTTAGGCTCCTATTGTCATGGTGCATTATATTCATGCTGGCTTCTTAAACTTCTTTGCAGTGGTAGAAAAAAAGTATTTTAACTCCCAATAAGCAAGGGAAGCTGTTTTCTAAACTTTTAAAAAAAAAAATCTTTTTCTTATGTCCTAGACTTTATTTTACTTTATTTATTTATTTATTTTTTTAAAAAAAAAACCCAAAACATTTTTAATCTTTTCAGTGAGGTTGGTTTGTTTGTTTTTAAGAATAAATCAGGTTAAAAAGATAACTTCACATTTTACCTGTTAAAATGAGATGGTGAGTACCAGGTACCAACTGCAGAAGGTTGGAGAGATCCAGTGTAACAGAGGTTACCGTGAAACTAATCATATGAGACACTTCAAAGAAACTAAAATACTGCTGGAACGTCAGCTTTGAAAAGAAGTAAAGATGGCTAAATTGGCTGGTTTTAGGATAATTATTAAAGGAATATCTGAAAAGTGCCTGTTAATATCTGCAGTCTTGCAGCTTAAAATCCTAGCTTGAAGTGTGCTCCTGATGAAAGAACAGGCACTTCCAAAAGTTCGAAATCTTGGTACAAAACTGGAAGATGTGTAATATAATTATATGTGGTTAATAAAGGTTTTGAGTGGTGCTGTGCATGCTTGTAAATCAGAAAGATAAATATGTGTTGTTGTGTGCTTAGTTTCAAATAGGGATTGTGTGGATTTAAATGCAGATGTGTTCTTAAAACAGAATATCTGAAGTCTCTGTTGGAGTGATCTCCAGCTCCCCAAAATGGAGACCTGAACAGTATCTCATGAGTCCATCTAATCTGGATGCAGTAACAGAAAGTGAGGTTTCTCTGGTCCCTCCTTGGCAGATGTTTAGTCTTAAAATTCTCCGTTGCTGAATGTAGTTCAACAACCAGGTTGTTTTAATTGCCTTATGAAGTTTTTGAGAGTGTGTCCTGCATCTTCTGTATTTCCAGACTAAGCTGGTATCTTTTATATTTACCAGAGTAGGCTCCCTAAACTTCTGTTTGTTTCCCTCTTTGTAAAAGTAACTCTCTTTTTAAATCTAAATAAACTTCATTCATTTTAGCTTGGCATTGTGGACTGGTTCATTCTTGCTGATTTTTGTTGAAAATCTTAGTTTCTTGCTTTATATAGACCGCCTAAATTGGAAATAGCATTCCAGCTATGACCTGTTAGGTAGTCACAAAGATCTCTTCATCAATTTTATTTTCATCCTGTTCACTTTGTACACTTCTGTACATCGACTGGGGATCGTCTTGCCGGGGTTGAAGTTGTCTTATCATTGCTACTCACTTCAGTGTCATCAACAGACCCTATGAAAGTGCATTGCATTCCTCTATTGTTTGTAGTAAGGATTGTTGATGTATTAGTTTTTCTGTCAGTGACCTGTTATCTTTTACCTGATGCTTATGAAGTGCTAACTTGTAAAACTACTTCAGTTGCCAGATTATAATTATTTTAGTAAGTGCTTTGAAATGGTAGTAGTTCTTCTGTTAATAACGAAAGATAGATTTGATTTAAACATGTTGACCTGGGCTAGCTTAATCTGTAAGTTTTCATTTAGTGCTCTTAATTTTCCCACCAGAAAAGAAATTGTATTTTGGCTGGTTTATAATACGACATATACTGATAAACAAGCAGTTACTCAAATTCTTAAATTTTATTGTATTATTCTGAATAAATTTTTTGGTTGTTCTCTTGTGCTTTCTTGAGGGAACTCCCAAATAATTTTAGAAGTTATGAAATAACATTTATTGTTGCATATTAAGAGGTTTATTAGTACATATGTATTTTCCCTAATACAAACGGTTTTACTGTTAATGAGTGGAACAGTGTTATGGGGCAGTATGTTCTTCAGAGTTGTAAAACTTGCAGATGTTGCCTTGAACCTATTTTTATCCATTAATATCCGGAAGGAGAAAAATAATTTTTGTGCTTTTCCAGTTTGTAATTTTTTTATTTCCACAAGACCTAATTGTTTAGCTGAAGTATTTTGAATAACTTGACTTGAAGCAGTAAAATAGACTGCCATCAGAGACTAATTTAAGAGTGTGTAGTGTACTTTGTTTTGACGAGCTAGCAAATGACCTGCCTGGGTAAGTGGTTTATTTTCCTTAAAAAAATTAGGTTTTAAGTGTGTTATTAATATTATAGTTTTAGTCCATTAAGGTTAATTTAAGTTACAGATAATGTCACAATATATCTTTGAATTAGAGCCTTATTTTTTTTTAACAACTAGGGTTTGGTTTTTTTGAAGTTGTATATTCTTAAGAGATAGCTCCTTATTTTTTAAAAATGTCCTTGCTTTTCGTAACAGATTTTTTTTTTAATCGATGAGTGCTTTTGTCATATATGAATTAAGTCAAAATACTGACTGCATTTTATTCTATCCTAGGTGATTTGCAAGTCAGATGCTCCTACAGGGGATGTTCTGCTTGATGAAGCTCTGAAACACATAAAAGAGACCCAGCCTCCTGAAACAGTACAAAATTGGATTGAACTGCTTAGTGGTAAGCCTTGGACATAACGTATTTGCTTTTTTTTATCCCAATAAAGCTAATTATCTGGCATCACTAGAGATTATACTGTAAGGTTTTTCAAGAGAAAGTATGCAAAAAAGTTAATTAGTCTGTCCTCTAGGGTAGTCTCTTGTTGATTGTAACCTTTAATCAAATATAAGTAACTGTTGCTTTTGACTTAACTTGGTAAAGAAAGGATCTGTATGGAAGTGTCAGAGGACATCTCAACTGTGGAAGAGATGTCCACTGACTGAAGTAAATCAGGACTGCACCCTGGAGATGTAACTGCCTTTCTCTGTATTTGGAAGTGAGGGTTAGTGGAAGTTTGGAGCCTAAGTGTGTGGATTCAGTATTCGGATCTTTGGATAAAGAAGGGAGATAAGGAGCTCATAGCTCAGACATAAAAACTGAGGGTGATTTGGCCATTAGTCATAAAGAAACAGTAGTCAGGAGTTTTGTTTTTTCATTAACTGAAGAAATGTAATAAATATTTTAAAATGTTAGGCACTTCTTGATGATCAAAACAAAGTCTTCAAGGTGAGTACTTTGCACAGAGCTCTTCCTGTAAAGCTGGTAAGTTGTTGCACAAAAAATGAAATGCCAATTATCATAGAATAATTCAGGTTTGGGTTGGAAGGGACCTTTACAGGCCATTTAGTCCAACCTCCCTGTAGTTAGCTCGGACACCTTCCACTAGGCCGGGACACTCAGAGCCAAATCCAGCCTGACCTTGGATGTTTCCAGGGATGAGGCATCCACCACCTCTCTGGACAATCCGTTCTAGTGTTTAGTGCTCTCGTTGTAAAAAACTTCTTCCTTGTATCCAATCTCAGTGACCTCCTTCACTTTAAAACCATTATCTCATGTCCCAGGCCATGCTTAAGTGTCTGTAGGCCCCCTTTAAGCACTGAAAGGCTGCAGTAAGGTTTCCTTAGAGCCTTCTCTTCTCCAGACTGAACTGTAGACAGAATTGATCACCAGTGTTCATCTACTTTCACAAAACATGTAAAATGCAGCTTCCTTGGAGTAGATAAGAGCTGTGCTTCAGTTGTGCAAACAGGAAAACAAACATCTTTTGTCAGCGATGGAACTGGGAGGTCTGGGGTAATGAGATTTGGGAATTCGCCCATTTAAATCTGTCACTTCTTACAAGCAGTAAGAGCTGCAAAGATGAGCAAAATCTTTCCACCTTGCTCTGCTTTCTTGTTTTCTTTGTTCTTTCCATTTGTCCTGCACCACCTTGAACAGCTTTCCTTGAGCACCAGTTTATTCTCAGGTCCTTGCCATCCATCCTCTCCTGCTCCTTGGCTGTCAGGCAGTGGGGAGACAGGACTACAAAGCCGCCCTTGTCAGGAGCGGGCATGGCTGCTGCAGAGCCTTGCAGTTCAGTTCTCACTCAGCTCCCCTTCACTTTTACAGCCTGCAAAACCAATTCATTTTTCTTGTCCCAAATATGTAATTTGTGCTGACATTTCACCCTCTTTCCCAGTGCAGAGCACATCAAGTTAGGGCTAATTCAAAAAAGGTCAGCTAATTAATGAACAGTGTTGTAGGCTTTCTTTGAGCTAAGCTAAGGTTTTTCTGACCCCACTGAGCTTTGGCTCTGGGAAGACAGTTATCATCAGTGCTGTGGCTAAGGCTTGAATCAATCATTTTTACTTATATATGGTTATTAATTACTAATTCTTGAATGGCATTAGTGTTCTTTGCATTTCCTGTGGTTTAGAGGACTGTCCTTTGAAGAAAAATATTTCAGTGTGGGGTTTTTTTATTTGTTAGTTTGTTTTGGGGGTTTTTTGTTCGTTCATTTCTTTGGTTTTGTTTTCTTTTATTTAATAAACTCATAAACTCTCTTGGAATTTTGCTTTAGGGCCCAGGTCTATCCTGGAAAATAGCTACTTTATCTGTGATTATCAGCAATGTGGAGAATGCTGCTTGACTTTACGGTACAAATGAGTTCAAAGCCATCACAGAAGTATTTATATGGACGTGTAAGGTGAAGTGTGCCAGGCCCATGTTTATAAGATAGCCTCTAAGGGAAGCAAGTGTAGGGAATACAGAAGCTGGAATCAGAATGTCACATTTCCTCTAGATGTAGCAAACATCTGTCTGTGTCAGGACAAGTGTCTGTGTAATTGAGGAGCTTGGTCACAAGGTGTCACCACAGCACTGACTTTAGTCCACATGACAAATGTAGAAAATCTAGGAAATAGTCTTTGCCATGTGAAAGGTAGTAAGGAAACTACTTTTTTGTGTTTGGATGATCCAGCTGAGGAATGACATTCAGTGATGTGTGGGATATATAGGGACTTGTGTACTCCGGGCCTGGGTGGGTTCTCTGCCTATCACTCTGCAGTTGGAATCACCTCACGTGTTTATTTAACTTGGCTGTTACTTGAATACAGTGTATGTCACCCTCCATCACCTTGAAGTCATCTGTGGTTTATGCTTACTGTTTTTGTTGTAATTGTTACTGTATGTTAACCAATAAATTTTTTAAAAGCTTGGTGTAGAAATTCTCATATCATTTGTAGAAAACCTCCGTCTGTGTAAGAAATATTTAATGCTCTTTCTTACCTCCTAAAATGCATAGTGCACACACCCACTGCACACATACTCACACAGTGCATGTTCACTGTTTCATCTGGTAGAGGTAGGAAGGGGAGAAGAGTGGAAACCTGAAGAAATAGAGAAATGCACAGGGTGGGTGTGCATGATCCTACCTGTGTGGCAAAAGAAAGGCAATGACACTTCTTCCAGTCTCTGAAATGGTAAAAGGCTGGATACAGACAAATGCACAAGACTGTAGGGGGATGCTTGGTTTTATTTTTATTATTGTGACAGGTTTGGTTTTTGTTTTATGAGACTGCTTTCTCATATCTTTAATCAAGACATGGCTTAGCCAGCGTTTCATCCAAACTTTAAATGTACCCCAGAGTTCCTCCAAGGAGGCCCTCCTGGTTTCTGTCTCTGTGCCTTTTTCTGGGTAGGTCAGGGCTCAGAGAAATGCTGACGGGAGCACAGTGTTGTAGTGTAATACTCAGCTTGTATGAATTTGACAGCTCCTCCTGCACCACAGAGTGGGGAAAAAAAATCACTGCAATAGTACAAACCTTGTCTGACTGTTGTGGGTTTTTTGCCTTTTTAGGTGAAACATGGAACCCACTGAAGTTGCACTACCAGCTACGAAATGTCCGTGAACGGTTAGCCAAAAATCTAGTGGAAAAAGGTGTACTGACAACAGAGAAACAGAACTTCCTTCTTTTTGACATGACAACCCACCCTCTCACCAACAACAACATCAAACAGCGCCTCATCAAGAAGGTTCAAGAGGCAGTTCTTGACAAATGGGTGAACGACCCCCACCGCATGGACAAGCGCCTGCTGGCACTGGTGTACTTAGCCCACGCCTCGGATGTCCTGGAGAACGCTTTTGCCCCCCTCCTGGATGAGCAGTATGATTTAGCCACAAAGAGAGTGCGGCAGCTTCTGGATTTAGACCCTGAGGTTGAATGTATGAAAACCAACACGAATGAGGTTCTCTGGGCTGTTGTAGCAGCTTTCACAAAGTAACTGCGTTCAGACTGAAGTGTTCTCTCTTCTTTCATGTAAACCAGTTGTTTCTCTTCTATTGACTATTCATGTTTTCTGTCATTTGTACCTTCTCACATGATAAATTGACTTTTGTTTAATGGGAACTATGTTGGTGTATTCCCTACTTCTCTGTCTATCTGTATACAGGATTCTGCTGGTACAAGAGACTTTCCTGTTTGAAAACAACAGAAAAAGGGTTAACTGCCATATTGGCATTCCATTTCCTATTCAGTTTGAATTTTCTTAAATACTCTGTTTAATTTTTCACCTTGTTATTGAGATGGTTTAAGTCACCAAAGCTCCATGTTGAAGTGTCTGTCAGGACATTTTATATACAGATGTTTTCAATTATATCTAACAAAATTACTTTAAAAGCAGAAATGCCATTAAGCAACTTTGTCAATAGTACCTGTAAAATGCCCCATACATTTTACTTTCCATGCAAGTCTCTTGTGTACTTATATTTTCATTAGAACAGTAGCTGAGTCATAAGGCTAGTGTAGAAAGGTCCAATTGTTTCATTAACCAGTTTTGTGAGGGGATACATTCCATTATATTGTATATATAGTTCAAATTGTATATTAACAACTGCCCCATCTTAGTATTTTGCAAGACCTACTTACCTGTACACCTGGTGCCCCTTATTTGCTGTCAGCCATTGCCATTTCATGCAAAGAAAGGCCTCCTGCAAAGGTCTTGTATGTGAAAGCTGTTTGTTTCCAGAGTCTCCAGAGTTTGCCACCCAGGTATTCTCAGTCTATGCATTGCCTTTGAAAATTAGTGAAGGGAAAGAGACCGCTTTCGATTGTTGTTTGTACTTTTTTCTTTCCTTCCCCCTCTCTATGGAAGAGGCTCGTGACCAGTACCATTCTTAAGTGCAGTTTTAGATTTGTACACAAATTAATGTTTGTCTCTTAAGCCTCAAACTATTTTACACTTTAAAGACAAAAAGTCAGTCCTAGCAGGTGTTGCATGTAAATGGTTAGCAAGTAATGACTGCAGTTCAGACAATTCAGATTTCTGTAATGGGACGCTCTGCTATATTTTAATTTTTATATATACAATTATGCTGATTAGCACACTACTGTAAAAGAAAACCAAAACCTATATAAAACTTTGGCTTTTTAAAATCTGCTGCCTCTTTGCTACTGCTTGTTATTTCCCATTGATTTCACAGTGTAAATATTATGCATTGAAAAAGTTAGGCATTGATTTATATATTTTTTTTTTTCCTCATAACAATGCAGATTTATAGTGGGGCTTACAGGTGTTTAGAAACATTTTTGGTTAATATTCAGAGCAAGAATACTAGATGGTGTATAACTGTAGAGTTGAAATTTAAGGGATCCCTTAATCTGTATACTAGCTTTTTACCTACAGTAAATAAACTATGATCTTGAAAGTGCCTGAAACAGAGTAAGCATGTCACTTTTATTTTTTGTTGCTAATTAGAAAGGTTTTATTGCCTAACTGAAAGCTGTAGTTAATATCCTTCTTATTAGAAAGGAAGAATTTACATTAAGTAGTTCAGACTGACTTAATCAGTGGTGTCGCTCGGATCTGCAGGATTCATGGCTGGGGCAGACTTGAGTTAATTTGTGAGTGTGCAGCTGTGCCTGCCATGGGTAGATCTCTTCTATCTTGAGCACAACTCTACAGCCTCATCTGTGACTGGACTTCCAGTTTTGCACTTCATTTTCAATCATTTAGATGCTTAAGTAGTTGACACTAAAACACAACTTATATTCATCATACCTATATAACCTTTTTTAATAAAGGTTTTTACAACAGATCCTTAACACTTAATGGCACACTGTTCTTTCAGTTCTTAATGCTGTTTCTTTAGAAAAATGAAATTAAAATATATTGTAAGATATTTCAAATTCTGGTTTACAAATAAAAAGACAGACAGTGTTCTCTCACTTGTAAGATGCTGTGTTTAAAACTTTGAGGAGTTTGGGCATGAACTGGGGACATTGTTTTTTAAACATTTCAAACCATGATTGCTTTAAGTGGAGGTAAAATGAAAATTGCAATGTTGCTCTTATATTGGACAGCTTACAGCAGCTTACTTTTCTGTACTTGGTATTATATGCTAACTCACTGCTTTCATTGTCTCTTTCTCCTGTGATCAACTTTCTTATTTTCTGTTGCTCTTTGAGAGAAGAAAAAAGTCTTTAGGTGGAAAGGTCAGAAAGACAGTGCAGGAGCAAGTTCTGTGCACAAAACTTTTAAAATGGCTTTGAAAATCGAAGCTACTTGAAACATGCTTCAGACTGAAAGTATCATTCATAGTCCTTTTCCTGGCCTCTCATCTTCCTTCTGTGAGTATTTTCCATGTTCCTGCTGATTTCAAGTTTCGTTGTGGGGGATATTGGAGTTTTATCACCCTTACAGGGCGATAAACCAATATGGTTTAAAAGAAGTCATGCTTTAATCCCCCCTCTCAAAAGATGATTTGGGATTTTTTGACTTTTTTTATTTCCACATAGGGGATAACTGCACACAGTATTTATCAGCTTTATTTTGCTTAAAGATAGTACCTCTGACCATGATGGGGAGAGTTGGTGCTGGACATGTCAAAGAAATGTGATGTAAGCAACAACGGGTTTGTGAAGAGCAGCAGTGTCTTTTGCTGAACCCCCTGTTGTAAGCCTGGATGTGGGAAATAGATGAGCTTTTGGAGTCTTAAGTCCTATGTAGTGCTTCAAAAAGCCCAAAGCCTCAAGGAAGGTAAGTTTGGTAGGTTGACAGGAACTGATTTAGCTGACATGGTTGCCTTCATTCCTATTTCAGGATCCAGTAAAATGGTTAAACATGGGAGACTGCTTTGTTCTGCTGAAATTCAGGTGCCCTTCTACCTGTTAGCTGCTACTGCAGCTTGTGGAAACCTGGTTTCCAGACAGCTGTCTGCTCCAAATCCTCAGCTCTCAGTGGCTGCTTGAAGTGAAGACTGTTACCCATAGCCTGAACTTGAACATGTGCCTCAAGGAAAAACATATATTATTCAGGGACATGTTATTTTAAAACAAACTTTCAAGTCAAAACCAGGATTTTGAAAGTTAAATCCCCAAGCAGTGCATATATATCCATAGTTTCACAGTCCTTGAGGTTTACATCCTCCTCTCCTGTGTCTCTAGAGCTGATGTTGCAGTGCTATTACATGGAATGCTGGTGAAACCTGTGTGCCATAAATGATGCTTTTGAGGCAAAACGTGCATAAAGTGGTGATACAAGGCTGGTGACTGAGTGCTCACGTGTTCATGCCCATTTCTCCTACAAAGTGAAGATATGTATTGACTGATGTGTTCTCTGTGAACTGGACTGAATCTGTACTGTAATAAAATAAAGACCCTTTCATGCTACGAGCTGCAGGTGGTTAATGTGTTATCGCATGCATGCAATACCTAAAGGCTTGGGGTTTTTTCATTTGCTCAGTACTTTCCAGTGACTCTGGTATTCACTAGTTTGGGAAACAGAACTCAAGATTTTCATCAAAGCCTCAGTTCTGCCTCAGCTGGGCTTCAAGCACTTCAGGTAGCCCAGGCTTGGCCATCTGTCTTTCTCTATGGGGGGGATGTTTCCAGTTTCAGAGAAGTATGAATTTCTTGAAAAAGGAACTTGTTTATTTTATAGCAATGCTTAATATATATAACAGCCTAATAACTTGGTGTGTAAGGAAAGACTGTATGTGGCACTTGGTGCCATGGACTAGTTGACAGGGTGTTATTTGATCATAGGTTGGACTCGATGATATGAGAGGTCTTTTCCAACCTAATTGATTATGTGATTCTGTAAAATAAGATGCTTTCAGGTGCTTTGTAAGTATCAAATATGAAGTGATTTCAGGTACGTGCAGGGGGCAGCTGCCTTGGATTGGAGTGAGAGAGGGTCTTTGGATGGGGAAGAAGCATGGTCAGAGCTGCTGCCCATGTTCATCTCTGAATAACATCTGGATTTTTCCTCCCAAAGGGTCTTGTTTTCTCCTGCTTACAGAGCAGCAGCATGAAGCCTGTGGAAAGTAAGAAATGCCTTCTGACCCAGGAGGAGAAACATTCTGTGGGAACACAGGAAAACCTGGCTCCTAGAACAGCAGAAAAGAATAGGAAAAGAAATACTGGTAAATAGTAGCCTTTGGCTCTCTCCCCTGCCCCCACATTTCTGTGCTTCCAAACAATTTGCTGCTTCAGCTGAGGGAGCTGGAGGTGTTTATCCTGGAGAAGAGAAGGCTCAGGAGAGACCTTATCATTCTCTACAACCACCTGAAATGAGTTTGCAGCCTTGTGGGGGTCAGTCTCTTCTCCCAGGGAACCAGTGATGAGAGGAGATGGCCTTAAGCTGTGCCAGGGTGTCATGGTTTGAGAGCCTCAAAATCCAATTCCCTAGTCCAAACCCCCTCCCACATCTCAACCCAGTGTGAGATGGGTTTCCAGACACCACATAAGACTCAAAATGGGGGAAAGGGAATATATTACAATGACTGTACAAATAAATACTACAATACATTATATACAATCTTAGCTATCTCTACCATGACATAAAAGTATTTACAATGGATCAAATCTCTTCTCCCCTCCAAATAAAAGTCCAGGAGGGAAGATGGAAAGATCCTTTCCACTCTCAGAGCAGTAGTGTCTCTAAAACAGCAGGCATCTCTTCTTCTCATGCAGTAGCTGTAGCTGGATCTCTACCAGTACACACGAGGGGGTATCCAAGCCCCTCAGCCCATCGTCTAAAGTGAGGGTCTTCTCTTCTGTGGGCTGTGTAGCAGGGACAAAACTCGCATCACCACGTCATATCATGGGGTGTAAGACCCCCGTGAAGGTCCCTTCCTCAGGGGATTCACCCCCGAGTCAGAATATCTCGGGCAGCTTTCAGTTGAAGGCCTTTGCCTCAAGAGTTCTATCAGAGCTTCTGTGCTCTGATCTCAGGCTGCTAGCTTAGCTTGGCAGCAGCGGCGAAGGGGGCCAAGGTCACCCCCCTCTGCATTCTTTCTCTGAGCTTTTCAGCTCCTTTCTGCAGTGCTATAGCACTCCACGACTCTTTCAAGTAAGAGTCCATCATCCTCCTTTCTCTCTCAGAGGGGTTTGGGGTGTTTTGGTGCAGTTCTTACCCCAAAACTCTGTCTCTGTCTGTAGAGCTTAGTTGTCCCTCTGCTGCTGGCTCTCTTTCTCTCGGACAACTCTGTGTCTTCCTACTTGGCTGCATGTTTGTTTCTGCTGCTTCTTCAGTTCTTATCTCCTTCTGGCCCTCTGCCACCGTTTCTCCGGATGCTGCTCCTGCTGCTTCTTACAGTGGAGAAAACTTCTTTAGCTCTCAGCCACAGGTACTTAGCCCAGCCTTACGCTGTTCCGTGTCCCTGCAGCCTCCCAGCTGGGGGCTGGGGGGCCAGAGCCCTCAAGGGGCTCCTTCCCCTTCTTGTCATGGCCTCAGAACATGGCTCCTTCTTCAACAACAACTACAACTACCTTCTCTTCCGTTGTGCTTGTGATATGTTTATATTTTGCAAAAGCACTCATTGGGTAAAACCTCAAGGGTCACCACCCCCTGGGGTTTTACCATTTTATAGCTTCAGGGGGGAAAACTGTTTCTCCCCACCACACAGGGGAGGTTCAGGTGGGATATCAGGAAGAATTTCTTCACTGAAAGGATGACGAAGCATTGGAATGGATTGCCCAGGGATGTGATGGAGTCACCTCCCCTGGAAGTGTTCAAGAACCAATGGAATGTGGCACTTGGTGCTATGGCTTAGGTGACATGGTGATGTTCGGTCAAAGGTTGGACTTGATGAACTTGGAAGTCTTTTCCAGCCTAAATGATTCTATGAGTCTGTGATTCTGGAATGTTCCCCCTCTTGCTAATTTTTTTAAATTAATTTATTTTTTTCTCTCAGTTTTACTGTCAACTCGAGCTTGACTCTCCATTGCCTTGTCCTCAGAGTCGCTTTCCCTTCCGGTTTGATTCCCTGACAGTGCCTCAAGGAACCTCCCCTTCGTCAGCAAACGGGTTTGTCAATACAACCTGCCTTGGTGGCTGGACTGAAGCAGCTGGCTGCCTGCTGCAGCTCACAACACGTGATTTGTTAAGGTCAACAAAACCTGTTCATTTACCTTGAAACTGCTCTTTGCCTGCTTCAAAAGCAAGTTATTGTCCATACAGTGGGGAGAACTTGCAGCTGAAGATCGTGATTTTTCCAGTTCTCTAAGTACGTCTTATGCCTGAGCCAGTGCTTCAAGGACTTGCTTTCTCTCAAGCTTTTCCTACAGTGAGAGCTTTATAAAGAAGAGTAATTTTCCCTTTTGTGCTCTCTGCTTGTTGAAAGAGTTGAGTTTGTGTTGCAGGTCAAAAAAGCATCTTCTCTATTTGGCTATTATTTTTAAAGAGTTGTAGACACACAAACTGTTTGGCAGGTTTCTTGTATTGAATGTGATTAAAAAGGACAAGTGGGAGAAGAAAGAGGCATCGATACACATACATTTTGATCACATAAGCCATTTTCCTATTAAAATAAACCAAAATATTTTTGTCTTTCTATTTGCTTGACTACCAATACATCATTCAATTCATTCACATCTAGTACATCTGATGTTGCCTCAGAAAGGATTTGCCATCATCTAATGCCCTAGTCCTTCAGGACTGTGTGCAGTCACATGGCACATACAGGATGGACAGGGGGATCAGTCCCAGCCAGCATGGATTTAGGAGGAGTGGGTCCTACCTGACCAACCTGATCTCCTCTAGAGTGACCAGGTGACTCGCCTGGTGGATGAGGGGAAGGCTGTGGATGTGTCCACTTGGACTTCAGCAAAGCCTTTGACACCATCTCCCACACCAACTCCTGGAAAAGCTGCAGCTTTCGGTTTCCAGGAAGGCTCAGAGTGAAACTACCACACCATGGCTTGGACAGGGGCACTCTGTGCTGGGTTAGGAACTGGCTAGAGGACCAGGCCCAGAGAGTGGTGGTGAACGGGGCTGCATCCAGTTGGGATCTGGTCACTGGTGGTGTCCCCCAGGGATCAGTGTTGGACCAGTCCTGTTTAATATCTTTACTGATGATCTGGATGAGGGGGTTGAGTTTACCATTAGCAAATTTGTGGATGACACCAAATTGGGGGGAGGAATGTCAATTTGCTGGAGGATAGGAGGGCTCTGCAGAGCTGGATAGATGGGCTAAATCCAACAGGATGAGGTTCAACAAGGCCAAGGGCTGGGTCCTGCAGTTTGGCCACGACAACCCTCTGTAGCGCTACAGGCTGGGGACAGAGTGGCTGGAGAGCAGCCAGGCAGAAAGGGATGTGGGGGTTCTGGTTGACAGGAAGCTGAACATGAGCCAGAGTGTGCCCAGGTGGCCAAGAAGGCCAATGGCATCCTGGCCTGGATCAGGAACAGTGTGACCAGCAGGACCAGGGAAGTGATTCTTCCCCTGGACTCAGCGCTGGTGAGGCCAGACCTGGAGTGCTGTGTCCAGTTCTGGGCCCCTCAATTTAGGAAGGATGTTGAGGTGCTGGAGCGCATCCAAAGAAGGGTAATGAGGCTGGTGAAGGGACTCGAGCACAAGTCCTATGAGGAGAGGCTGAGGGAGCTGGGGTTGTTTAGCCTGGAGAAAAGGAGGCTCAGGAGGGACCTCATCGCTCTCTACAACTACCTGAAAGGAGGTTGTAGCCAGGTGGGGGTTGGTCTCTACTCCCAGGCAACCAGCAGGAGGACAATAGTGTTAATCTATTTCAAAGGAGATTCAGATTGGACATTAGGAAGAAGTTCTACACAGAAAGAGTGATTGGGCATTGGAATGGGCTGGCCAGGGAGGTGTTAGAGTCACCATTGCTGGAGATGATGGTGATGCAAGGAAAGACTGGATGTGGCACTTAATGCTCTGGTCCAGCTGACAAGGTGGTGTGCAGTCATAGGTTGGATTTGATGATCTCAGAAGTCTTTTCCACCCTAGTTGATTCTGTGATTCTGTGATTTATATTCTGTTGCCCCTTCCTTTTTCACATTTATTCAAATCTTGGGGTTTTTTTCTCCCTTTGAAGTTAGGTGTTAGGAGAAGACTTTGGTGGTTGTAAAGTGCAATGACAGGCAGTTTATAAGCGTTCTTTGCCATGTCAGGGCGTCTTTATAGGTTCTTTTTCTTTTCTGACTGTTCAAATGAAGCCAAATCATGTCTCAACCAGCTTTTAAAAGGCTGCTCTGATTCCTTAAGCTCCTGAGGGCCTCGGACACTTCTGAAAACAAGATTTAGCTAAAAAAGGGTTTGCAGTGCTGAACAGACCAGTAAAAATCTCAAACCTTGTATTTTCAGAGGACTTGCAGAAGAAATTTATCAAAGCCAGATCATTTCTCCAAACAGCAATCTCATGGTAACCCACCTCAGCAGGGACAGTGAGCAGAGTCCTTTGCAGAGAAGTCACACTGGTGCCTGAACAAAAATTGGTGCAAGGGAGCTTCCTGTCCTGGAAAGGTCTGGGATTCCTCAGGCCACTGTTTTCTCAGTGAAGATCTTATATGGATACAAGCTTCATTACTCTTCACCTACAGTGAAAATGAAGTTGGCCGTGGGCCAGAGGCCGGGGACCTTTGGTGCCTCTCAGGTAATGTGGGAGCTGATCTCTGTCCAGGCTGGCATGAATCTCACAGACAGTCTGTGAGAGAGTGTCTGACAGACGTGAGCATCTTCCCCAAGAGGCCGTTCTCCCAGTGGTCCCCACTCTGTGTGTGCCAGGGAGACCTTTGGAGTCAAAGATTTTCCTCTGGGCACAGCAGAGGAGGTGGAGGAGCTGTGCAGTGAGAGAGTCTGTGCCCACCAGTCAATACACTGCAGATGTGTCTGGGGCTGTGCTTGTGCCTGCGTGGGAGGGGAATAGCAGCTGCTCACAGAGGTTCCAGTCATCCAGGAAAACACCACATCATGTGGGTGAGCGGCTGTGCCTGAAACGAGGGAGTGCGTGTGACCTTCCTTAAGCTGGAGTACGTACAAATAAAACAGGCCTGAAACAAAATGCAATTATAAACACATTTGGAATAACAACTGAAGTCTGTTTTTTTGGATACGTTGCAAACAGGAAATGGAGCTTAAATTCATTGCATTAATAGGTGCTTTGCTGCAAGGATGTTGCCTGATGTTCGGCTCTAGCTATTGAGAGCTTCCTTCTGAGATCCAGCTGAAGATTTGCACACATTTTAATATACCCAAATCTGAGATGTTGAGCCAAAGACATCAGGATCCCTTCTGTACGAGCAGCACTGATATACAGAGAAATGTGCACACAGCATTTAAAGACTTTTGAACCAACTTCTTACATTGTCTTTTAAGGGGAAACAAAGTCGCATTTTGATTGTACTGAAGTAACTTTTTTTTTTTTAGTTCTTTCTTCTGTGTGGAATGGACAGGACCTGCTCTCAGGATCACATATGGCTGACAGTCAGCACAAGGGTTAAGGATTTGTGAGCCATGAACAGCAGAAATGTCTGGTACATTTTCAATTTCTCTGCATGGCAATAGAAGAGGCAGCCTTAACTGAAGTGTAGCTTCAGAACGTAATTGCTTAGGAGAAAACTAGAGGTACGAGCAGGTTGGTGACTTCCTGCTCTTAGTGTACCTTGCAGTTTATGTTCATCAGAAAGGAGATCAGAAACCCTGTGGGGTTGCAGTAATGAATGAGGTTTGATTCTCCTTGGTCCTTAGTTCTTCGGTTTTACAGTCGAATGAGTCCCAGCTCTCCCACGTCAGCGTCTCTGAGCTGCTCAGGGCTTTGCAGATTTGCCACTTGCCTGTTTCAGATCTGCAGCCAATTGCCAAAGCTGCTGTGGGAGCTTCTCTGCTCCCAGGCTCTTCCTTTCTCCAAGGCTAGGAGCCTCGTGCCCGTAGGCTTCCCACACTCAGCACTGGAGATCCAGCGGGTTCACAAGGCAGCGTCACGTATGTCATTCCCAGATGATGCAGCACACAGTGAACACTGTGGGTCCACCAGGGAATGAGGAAGACAACCAAGTGAAATGAAAGATGAGAAAATGCTGATGTACTCTTCTCTATCTGAGCCAGAGCTTGTTGTGTGCCCCAGCAGTGAGCTTCAGGGACAGTTCAGAGAGGCTGGAGGTACACAGGTCCATATGGCTGGATGGGATTCACCCCAAGGAGCTGAGAGGGATAGACAGCTTCAGCTAGGAATAATCATGGTGACTCAGAGAAGTGCTTGGGGACTGGACCAGTGTTGTGCCTGTCTTTGAGATGGAGAAGAGGGTACAGTCAGCCTTGTTTCAGGTCTTGGGGAGGTACAGGAAGCGCAGCCTCCTGATTCCACTCCAAACATGTAACAGGGCAGGAATGTACTAGGGAATGGTCAAAGATTCATCAAGTGCAAACTTGACTAATAAAACTGCCTTCTCTGATGAAATGCCTGGCCATGGGGGTTGAAGGGGAGTAACAGTGCATGTAAGTCTACAGGAAGGCTTTCAACACCGTGTCTACAGCATTTTTGGAAAGGAGCTGTGGGGGATCTTATCAACATCAACAGTACCATGTCACATGTAGTTTCAGGTCTCCTGGTTCAGAAAGGATGTTGAGGAAGTAGGGTCCAGCAAAGGGTGTTCAGGATTGTCTTGAGCCTGTGGGGCATGAGTTAGAAAAGTAGAAGAGGTAGAAAGAGCTGGGACTCTTTAATCTGGGGAAGACAAGGGCCTCAGGAAGAGGAAAAGGCTAATATCACTTCAGAAATGACCAGTCAGAGCATCTACCCTAACAACCCACAACTACGTGGTGGGGGAGTTACAAAAATAACAGGGACCAACTCATCTCAGTAGAAGCAGATAATACAGTAGTGAGTGATAGCATCAAACTGCACTTTTGAAGTTCCAATTTGAATGTCAGGAAAATTTCTTCACTAGGAGGGTGCTACAGCCCAGAACAGACTAACCAGAGACATTGTGGTGTCTTCATCCTTGGAGGTCTTATACTCTGGTCTAGACAAAGCCACAGCTGACCGGATCCAGTGTTGGCAAAAACCCCACTCCAAGTGGGAGGTTGGGCTGGATGACCTCCAAAGGTCCTTCTCAGCTAATATTCCTGTAATCCTGTGATCAGCTTCATTGCTCTGACTGTGACTGCTAAGTTGGATGCTCCAAGTTTCCTGCACAACAGGCTGGTCAAATAGCAGAGGGAGGGACTAGGAAATGGAGGGTGGTCTGCTCTTGTTTTCTTTGAGCAGCAGAAATGCAGTCCTCACAATGTTATTCAGCTTTGTCCTGAATGCCCCCAGTGCCCCAAAATTTTACATGTGCCAGAAACATAACTCAATTCTTTCATGGGACTGAATTAAGATGCAGATTTTCGATGTCTAATGTGACAGATAAACTGGAGGTATTGCCAACCAAACTGCCAGAATCAACACTTCTTTTGCAAGATGATGACAATGTCAGGCAGATAATGAACCAAGGGGTCTCATCCAGGCAGCAAACCCCAAGGAAGGCACCAGACCCACCTGTAGCATGGCATGAGGGATGTGTGGAGCAGGAGAAATTCTGCACCTCTGCCTACTGTCAGTACTGTCAGAGTAGTGTGAGCTGAGAAGTTTTTTGAGCTTTTTCAAAGTCCTGCGAGTCCATGGGTGTTATTTATAAAGTTATTTCCCTACTTCAAACATTAAGGAGAAGATCCTTATTGTGGATACTTCTGTTAAACAGAACCTGTTACTTTTTTCAAAAACAGAGTAACATACCTGCACTAGTGAAATACCTGCCTTTCCTAATTAATGCACATCCATATTTATGAATGAATGTCAAGGAACTTAGTGATGCAGCATGAACCTGTATTCCCTGCAGGGATCTCTCCTACTGTACTGGTCTGCACACAGAGAGACTCTCTCATTTACACCATAGTGTTCATCATAAATTCTTCTTGTCTCCTGTTTTTCAATTCAAAATCATTTAAGTCCAATAAACAGATTGCCACCTTCACCCAACTTGCCCTAGGAAGAGAAAAAGGCTAATATAACTTCAGAAATGAACAGCCAGAGCACCTACCTTGACAAACTGTCTTTTGTTATTTCGTCATAAGGAGAAACATCAGCCCAGATCCTTTAGACAGAATCAACAACAAAAAAGAGTTAAAAAGCAAGCTCAGCTGCAATTCCAGTTTGCTAAAGAGTTGCACTCATATCATAAATTGTGGTAATTGTTTTTTAATTAAATTAAGTGTGCACATAGCTATATAATTAAAAGGCATGTAGGCATTCCAGATTTCTTTAGAAACTACCCACCACTTTGAGTTTTATTATCTGTCTGCTTTAAGGCACAGGGGACATGAACCAACCTTTCTGAAGAGCATTAAAATCTTTGGAAAAAGAAAGGGGAAGTTTTAAAGCAGATGTTCCGTGTTATCAGAAAGAATGGTTTACTGCTGCCACTCAAAACTGGATCTCTGGGTACACAGTGGGATGCACCAGAGACAGGATGGAGCAGAAAGGAAGGGACAGGGCTGTGAACTGAACTCACTGAAAGCACAGCCTGACCCCAGTGCCCAGGGAAATCAATGGCCCTGCAAGCATTTGTTGCCTTTGGAAGACAGTTTGTTCTGTGTAGGTGATTGTAAGAATGTTACATCAGTGCAATTCTTATTCTTGTTGCCTTTCTTTTTAAGTGATTGTAAAAATGTTATATTGGTTCAGTTCTTGTCCTTGTTGCATTTGTTTATGTGGATGCAAGGTCTCTAGCTTTTATCACAGGACAAACCATCTGTGTGTCAGTGAGCACCTCACGTTTAAGTTGCTGAGTTCAGTAATGCATGAACTGGACTTCTTAAGTTTCTATGTAAAATGAGCCTTACTTAGGTACCTCTTACTTCTAGGACTGAAGGGACAATTCTTAGTCTCTCGCCCATGTTTTATCTAAATGAATCACTTTGCTTTCTTGTTAGTTTTCCTTCATGACCTGTTATATTGCATGGTTCCTAAAAAAAAAAAAAAAAAAACAAACCAAAAAACCACCAAAATGCATAGTATTCCATGCAAGTCAAGTATTCCAAGTTGCAGAGATATTTCTATATATAGTTGAGATATTTCTATATATCTACATCTTCACTCTGCTCGCTCTGAGATGGCCAAGTTTCTCCTTGAAGCTGCAGGAACTTGTGCAGTGGTGACTTGGAAGGTAAGGAGAGACTGACAGTAAATCTAGTCCCATCTCCTGACCAAAAGCTGTATCTGTTTCCCGCTGTGCATCATGGGTTTTGGCTAAGTCAGATTTTCTGGTAAGACATCATACCATGGTGTAAGGATAACAAGAGACTTACACTTCTTTTTCATGCTTCACTAACATGATTTGGATAAGGTTATCATGGTGCTGATACTGCGCAAATGCCCTAAATTTCTAAGGTTAGGATCCTGCCTGCAACTTCCAGCCATTATATTGTGATACTTCCCCTATGAAGATGCATTGACATTGTAATTAAGTCACCTCACAACTTCTTCAAAGACAGATTGAACTGTTTAAACTCCTTAAGGGCATGTCAGTACAGAAGAGCATGCACATTCTTTTGGCACAATTATACCAGTAAAATAAAGTGCTAGGCACCAACAGAACTCCTCACAAGGGCACTGTTGTTTTGAGGTAGAAGTAGGTTTTCTTTTTCTTTTCTTTTAAACTTCTTCCAGAGGGATCTTGGAAGCTCTCCCAGTGCTCCCTCCTGCCTAGGGGAGGATTTGGAGATGGGTGAGGAGCACCTGAGCCTTTGCAGTAGTTCACCCCAACTGCCACATGTCAATCTGGAGATGCCCTTGGGCCTGTGACCCTCTTGGATGTGGGACATGAGCTTTCACAAGGGCTAACGAGAGCCCATGGGAGTCCCTGTCACTTATCCTTCTAGAAGAACCCAGCACCCCAAGACCTGCTGAGAACCCACTCTGCCCTCATAGCTCATGAGACTCATGGGTTGAACTGACAGAACACTTTTACAATCACTTACACAGAAGAGTCATTTTTGTTTAAAAACTCAAGGATAGTTACCTCAAAGGTTGGTTGATTTTTTTGGTAGGTTTTTTTTTTTTCATAAGTTAAGAGCAACCTGAATATAAAGGCATGAAAGTTCACTGGAGCCTGTTTCAGCCTGTAAGTGGGTCACAAGACACTGAAGCATTGAGTGAAATAACACCCACACAAATCAAATAAAAGAGTAGCTAACCTGTATTTAAAAAGAATAATCTTTCTGAATGCCTTAGTCATAGATGTCTTAGCCATGAAATATTCAAGACACCAGGCACTTAGTGGAGAAGCGGCTGCAGAGGATGCCTCCAAACCTAGGTACAAAATTATCAAGCTGACATTAGTAGTTAAATCACCTCCCCTCAATGCTCCAGGGACCTGGGATGCATGCGATTTCCATCAGAAATAATGAAATTCATGAGTACAAACCTTGGAAGCGGTGTTTAGTGAGAGCTTTAGGGGAGAAAATCTTACCAAAATATCTCACACAGAAGTTGGCCTTAAAAAAAAACCAACAGGAAACACAACAATCAACAAACAAAAAAGCCCAAACAAACCCTCACACAAGCACAAAAAACCCGAAGAACAAGGGAGCAGGTAACACTGTGTGAAGCCCCGCATGGTGACCAGCTGACATTGCTGAAAGACGGATGCTGCTGTGGGGAGCGCTGCTAAGCTGAGCAGAATTACGATCTAAATAGCTCTGAGAGCCTGCTCGGAGGTTTTATCTTTGCTGCTGGTAATTACAGCACAGGCCCAACCAGCACCACGGTTTGTCTGTAATTACCATGGAAGGTTTACGCATTCTGGTGGCTGGGTCTGACTGCTGGGAGGCTGCAGGCAGGCAGACAGCCGCGGGTGTGCGAGGCTGAGCAGCACTGGAAGGACAGGGATTTGTCTCTGGAGCATGTCTGAGTGCAGGAGTAGGGAGGAGGCTCGCTGGGAAGGAAGAGGCGGCAGGTGCTGAGCACCATCCAGAATGCCTGGAAGGATGAGCTAATACTCCTAACAGACCCTTCAGACTTCTCCCTGCTGGGGATGGCTACTGGGAAACTTGGTGTGTGTGGCCCAGCCTTTCACCCTTTTCTTATGCTGCCCCTCTCATGGGTGTGCCCTGCAGATGCCTGTGGTCTCCCCATCGGTATTTTCCCCAACCACGCAGCTGCTGGGTTGGGGCTTCCCTATGTTACTGCTCTTAGTTTTGACCAGCAGAGATCAGACTGTGCTGCAGAGGTCAATCTCTGCCTCTGGTGTGAGCTCCCCTGCCTGTGCAGCATGGCTTTCCCTTAGCAGACCTGCTGAGCCCCTGTTTACCCGTCCGGAGCGGGATGAAGGATAACAGCAGTGGGATGTGAATCAGAGCAATGAGTCACTCGGTTTTAACTTACCTCTGCTTCTCTGCTGGGAAACAGAGATAACTGGAGATAATGCAGTTACTCTCCAGCTCTGGGCTTGCCCTGTCATCATCCTATGCTTCCATGGTGAAAGAGAAGAGAGAAGAGCACTGTACCCGGACATGTCTACGGTCTTCTGGGTATTTGACAGAAGGCAATCATGTCCTCCCATTAGCATTACTTCTGATTTTTAATTTTTCTAATTGACAGTAAAAACCAGAATGGAATAACTTCATAGTGAAAGTGGTAACAACTCACAAGACAGCAGGAATATAAGGTTATTTGCACCTATCATAATGTTCTATGTGCAATATCCTGGCAACAGAAGTGGACCTTCCTCACAGAGATGGTTACCCACTATTTGAGCCTAAGCTTCAATGTGCCCTCATGCAGCAGCCCATGAACAAACCAAGGATAAGGGCCCCTCAGCTGCACCATCTAATACAACCCCCCCCTCCCACTGATGGTATAAAGGGCCAGGGTACAGACTGGCTAAAAAGGAGGATATATCCCAAAATTTGGGACACCGAAGGGAAATCCAACACCACATCACAGAAATGTTTTCTGTATTTGTCAAATTAGCCTCATGTTTGGCATCAGATTATGGTCAATGCTTTCATGGTCCTGAAAAGGACAAAGGATGGGTGACTGTAGAAGTGCAATTAGGGGGGCTTTTCTCATCAAGCTGTGGTTCAGCTGGGTTTGGATAATGATGAGAGCACAAAATACCTTTATTGCCCATTAATACAGAGCCTGAAATCTGTGGGAAGTCCACTTTACCAGCTGAAAACCCACTTTATGAAGAAAACTAAAACTCTTGACCTTGAAATAGCTTCCAAATTCTAAAAGCAGCACATCAAGCTGCCTGTTACAGACATTAATCACTGCCGTATTTTTCACAGCATGTAAAATTTAAGTAATAGAATCACTGTCCCCATTGCCATACTTGCAACTAAAAGCTGATAAATAGAAGCACTGACCTCAGCTGGTCGATTTAACCCGATGAGTCATGGTCTTAGGGCCACATATGCTTCCTCTGCTAATATTCTCGTTCCTATTTATTTTTTTTAAAGTGTGCTGGCATGCTGTGTACCACAGAATAGCTTCTCTAATGGGCAGTTCCAGAAATAGAAATATCCCACTGGTTCGCTCTCCTTTGTCGGGGTTTCACAGTCCCCACTTAGTCTACACAGAGCCACAGCAGCTCAAAGAGATGCCGGGAGAAATGGAGGATGAGTGAGGCTGTTGAACAGTGAATTCCCCTTGAAGTTCTCTGTCTGAGAAGCACCCTGCTATATTCTTGATTTTTGCATTACAGGGAGCTAAGCTGTAGAGAAAGATGAATCAGATGCAGGCTCCTCCACCTCACCTGCTCTGGGTAGACATGTACCTGCCACAACAGGGTCTACCCACAGCAATAGCTTTGGTGTTGCTCTGAATGAGACTTTTCCTCTGAAAAAGGCTTGCTTTTACATCCCAGCTGAACAAGAGTACTGAATCACAGTTGGTTTGGCGTTTCAATCAGGGTGGTGGTCCACAGCAGATTCCTTGCCTTGGACTGGGCTCCCACAGGGCTGGGCACTGTTCAGAAATACAGAGTGGAAAAGCCTCAATCTCCCAGGCAGACATTGTTTGCAACTTAATAACTTTGAAAATTAATATTCACATGTATAATATTTAATGACGGGGTGTGGCACTTATTCTAGAGTTCTGTTGGCATAGTGGTGTTTGTCAGAGGTTGGACTCGGTGATCTTGGAGGTCTTCTCCAACCTTAATGATTCCATGATTCTATGAATGAATGCCAGCTGCCCTCACTGCCATATTTGTGTTGATCTAAGCTGGTGACTCCTGGTCTTGGGGCCATGTGTGCTTTCTCCACCACCATTCAGATGGGTACAGGCAGGAGTGACTGTACAGGGAATGGATGAGATGAGGCTGGGCAGAGATGTGTGCTCAGCAGCCCTGGTCACACAAATGTCCCACAGCAGACAGCATGGATGCCAGGGTAAGAAGGGCTGTGAAGGAGGACTATGGCACTTTGCAGACTGGGCTGGGCTGTGGAGCATCAAGGGGGAAAATCGTGGCTGGGCTTCACGAACGAAGATTGGGGAAGGGCTCTACCCATGTTTGTTGCAAGGAGAGAAATACCAAAGTGACTAATGGAAGATGTCAGATGTAGGTCTACTGTAATCTGGTACTATCAGAAATGGCATTTGCCCAGTGACCTTCCACCAACCCTGTCATTACAACCTTAAAAAGATGGCAATCCAATGTAATTTTCGAAAGTTCTGTCTGTAACCAGACATGGTCCACAGTCCAGTGTCTTCCATGCAGGCAGGAACCTGTCTGGCTTGCAAGATAAAGACTTGGCAGACTACAGGCTGTCACACAAGACCCCAGAAGCCATGACTTTCACAGCCTGTAAGTGCTCCCGTGCAAACCTAGTCCCTTGCAATAAGGACCTGATGGGGACTCTCTGCTGGCCTCCAGGTGGGAGCCTGTGAGAGGCAGGTGCCTCCTGTGCCTCTGCCCCATCCCCAGCTTGTGGAGTGGGTACCTGGGATGTAACCTGGGAGGGTACATTGCTGTATTGCTTTTTCCTCTTCTGTGGGCAGATCTGTAGTGCTGCAGCTCCCTGAAGGAGTGGAGCAAGCAGTGGGCTTGCACCTGGGTGCCCCTGCAGCACTTTGGCACTAGGTACTCGTTCAGATTGCAAACTGGCAATGAAGCTTCAAAAAGAAAAAGAAATGAAGTGAGGCAAAAGCCTTTGGCTGCCTGGATAAAAGCCATTTCTACCACACAAGCATCACTCAGACACCCTTGTTGCTCATGGTGTTTATGACACTTAGACTTTTTTGCTGCAAACAAATTAACTTAAACTAAGAGTTGTCCGTACATTAAATCTGACAGATTCGTGATAGGGAGAAGGCTTGTTTATTTCCCACTCTCAGAAAGAAGCAGCTATTGTGCTGATTCACTTCCATGTGTGAGTTCATCAGGCTGGGGAGCCTAATGGGCTGCAGATTCTGGCCCACAGCTGGACCTTTCTCTCTTCAGGCATGTCTCCACTCCTTCCCTCTTTAGATGGTAGTTCTCTGCCTTCTGACTCTTTAATGTCACTGAAATTGAATTTATATGGGGGATATTTAGCAATATTACATTAGTATTTGACATTTCATCTCTTGGAAATTTTCGATGATGTTATTTGCAAGGACATTTTTCATCACTCTAAATTGCAATCCTTCAAGAACAGTGTAGCAGTTTAATTTTCTAAGTCTGTCTCTTTGTCTCTCCCTCTTTATGAGGATTTCTGGTGATTTATTTGATTCACAGGTCCTTTGGATTTTTTATGCTTGTTACAACACACCTGTGTCTCAACAACACAGAAAAACGTTGATTTGAAGTAACAGCTCTGGCTTGCAGTGCTTTGGATATGATACAAAAATAGAACTGTGTAGAAAACCTATTTTATTAGCTTTCTCAGAATTCTAGACCTCAGGTAGTTCAAGCTGAATAACAACATGTTTTATCTAAAAAAGGAAACCAGATATTGGTTGCTTGAAATGGCCACTGAAGGAAGATCTGGGAGCACTTATGAGAGACTTATGGTGCTTCACAAGTCTTTATATCACATGCTCTGAGGACTATAAAATTCAAATGTGCAGCTTTTTCCAGTAGTGAGTTTATACTTTGCAATTCTTGCATCTCTCTTTTCTTTTCTGTTCTCTTTTTTTTCTTTTGTCTTTAATGATTAACTACAAGAAACACAAAAGGAAACATTACAGTGCAAAAGCCTTAATGAAAATATGTTTGGAAGAGGCTGCTGTGGCTGTGCAATGGGAGTCTGATAAAGAAACTGCAGCCCAGGCAGTTAGTGGTAGGCTTGTGATTTTGGTTGGGGTTTTTTTATTTTCCCAGAAAACTCTTGTGATGAAGGATTTCTAACTGTAGCAAAGTACAATTTGGGGAGAAATCTGTAGGAACAAAAATAAAAAAGGATGCTGCATATACTACAGTGTTAAAAACTGACAGACTAAACTGAGAAGTCTCTCCTGAATATCAAATTTCTGTACACAAGATTACAGAGATCTTCATGATCCAAAAAGACATTCTTACAGTTCACTTAATTTCTACCTTGCCCTCATTTAACAAGATGATTTTGCCTTTCTTCGGCACTTCACATCTGAGATCCCAAATGCCATGGACAGCACCTGCCATATGGGCCCCGGATAGATGAAGATGTATTTTTTTGTCCTTATTTGACATGGTAGAATATGAAGACATCGAGTTATGGAGAGCTCAAAAACCTGTTGAGAAAGCTGCCTTTGGAAATGGTACATCCCTTTCAGAGCTGCTTGAATTTCCAGAAAAATCACTGCTCTTATGAGAAAAAGGTTTAAAATATCTCTTCCTTTCTTATTTTTTCCAAGTTTAGAAATACAGTTACTGGCAGATGGCCTGTGGTGCTCAGCACTCATTCAAACAGTACTGAAATATTAGGAATTTCTTTCCATGTGTCCAGGCACACACAGACACAGATGCACACAGAGACAATTCTAGGCAGAGTTTTAACGTGATTTTCAAATCAAAGCATACTTCAAGGCAGATGTCAGACCAGATTCAAGCTAAATTTGTAGGCTGAGCTCATCAGATGGGTAGTACTGTCTGACTGCAAAGGATTATAATGATGAACATGTGTGACAACCGTTTTATTGAACAACGAGTAGATTGTTTAAGGGATTTGTCTGCAGCAAGTTCTTCCCAATCCTGTGAGGAAAGGACATCAGGCTGGTTATCTGTGTTATGAAATCAGGCTGATCCTCTTGGTTCTGGTGGACTGTGACGTGGCCGTGTTGGGCAAAGCATGATGCTTTGGGGGGAAAGCAGGAGCACTGCCAGTATCCAGGAGCAGGGTAGTGCTGGCAGCTGGCTAGCCTTGGGGCAGTGTTTCTCCAAAACTTGGCTAATCTCTTAAAACACTTTTCTTTGCACAGCCCCTGATTAATGTGATACTGACGAGGCGCTGCCTCTGCTATTTGTGCATTAAGGATATGGACATTCCCTGGCGACAAATTGCTTTGGCAATGTTTAAGAAGGACTTGGTATCTATTGCACAGTTATTTGATAACTCCTGCGTGCTGGTTCTGTGCAAGGAAGGGCTCAATCAGTGCTTTTCTTATCATTCTGTCCAGGCAGCACACACTCAACTATTGTAAATAAAACATTCTGGTTTCTCCAATAGGTATGAGGAGATACAGATTTCTGAGCAAAGATGAAGTTCAAATTGAAGAAGGTGCTTTTGAAATGGTGAAAGACTCTATATGCAACCACATATTTAACAATGAAATCTAATAAATTCTAAGACACACAGAGGCACTGCTGTAGACAAAGGGAGAAACTGATTACCTAATAAGAGAAAGCAAAGAAAAAAACCCACAGCATCAGAGCAGACTTGATAAACACTGCACCATAAAAAGAGGAGGATGACTAATTTGCTAAAGAAATTTAGCAGAAAATCTTATCTTGAAGAGAAGCTCTAAGATGATAATTAGTGACTGATTTATTTTAACTTTAGATTTTTGTATCTATTTCTTTGGTCTCTGCAAACAATGCCTACAGTCAAGTTCTACTGGTGGGTGAATTTGTCCTCTGATATCTTATACCACTGAAATCACAACAAGTGTTCATCTTAGAATTACATGAAAGAGGGTCTTTAGAGAACTGTGTCTTGCGTGTAGCAAAATAATCTTAGCCTTTTACCCTCAGGAGCCTGGAAAATGAATATTTCTATGAAGATTTGTAGTTGAGTGCTTGAATCTGAGGCTGACTCTTACTATTGACTTTGGTTTGCTATAGTATTTATATAGAGTGCATGTCTGAGACTTTTTCAGCAAATGAATAATTCAACGTGTGGTATCCACAAACAATGTATAATAAATGTATCTAAGTGTATATTTTCTCACTTTAAAGTTTAGATCTTGTTGATAATGGCATTTTTGCTGCCTGCCTTTACCCCTCCACCATGTATGATGGAGGCAGTTATGCTTCCATGTTTCATGCTAATTTAAACTAAATACTTCTTAAGGGTTGCCCACTTTTGTGCTCTAGGGGAAACCCATTGCATCTGGGGAACTTTACATCCTAGTTATTCTTGCCGTTAGTCTATGAAAATTCAGGAGGAGAGACATAAATGGAGAGAAATCCCTGCTGATGGATTCACAGCTCTTAGCTTGTTTTTCCCCCCTTGCTGTAAAGATGTTATTAGGCTTTCAGAAAGGAGTAAAAAAAAATATTGTATCAGAATCATTGTTTTTTTATTATTGTTGCTCCCATTTGTAGCTGATGGTCCAAATTAAAGCTGGAACAAAGTGGAGTGTCACTATTACAAATGACACAAGGCTTTGCAGAGCCAAACTGTGACAGTGGCTCTGAGCCTGGCGTGACTGTTCACTTTCTGTGCATGGCTCTATCCGATTTCCAAGATTTCTCTTTTTCAGCCCTTTTAGTCTCATATTTACTGCAGCACATTGATGGAGGAGACATATGTAATGTGTTCCCTCTCTTGGGCTTTGCTTATGCAAAGAAAATCACTGTCACTGCCACTGCAGTGGAAGCTGCACGGATGCACTCTTTCAAAGTAAGACAGCGTCCTGGAAAAATTGCTCTGCTTTTGAAGTAATTATTTCCAAATAAAATTGGAACACTGTGCCCACCTGAGGACCATGATAACTCTAGGTTATTACTGTAATCATGCCGGTTAATTTTTCCGTGCAGAATAGTTCATTTTAGCCTCCTTGTGAATGGAATTTATAATAGCACAGCCAGTAGTAGCTTGTCCTTGGTCTATTTTATACCAGCCATGTTCATGGGGGAGTCTGTGTAAAGGACAGATATGTGAAGAGAGAGAAGATTATTATATCATAATAAAGATGAAGGGTCCCACTTTTGTTCCGTAAATACAGGAAAGCACAAGTCTTGCTAGTGGAGCTCACAATTTGTCAGGACTCACGCTGCGTTTTTTAAATCACAGCCTGAAATTTGGAAGCTGCTGGGGGGAAGTCATAATTCGGGTTAATCAACCCCAGACACGTACTGCCCCACTTTTTGCTGTCAGTGGTGGCAGCATTATGTACACCCTACCTGGATATAAAGATGTTGTGCTTTTTCATTTATGCTTCCTTTTGTACCTACTGCTAGACAGTCTGTCCCCTAAACTAGACCCAAGCACCATCAAATCAGCTACAGAAACACTTCAGAAAAATGTGAACCCCCACATTTGGGGATTTCAGGGAGATCTGAGGGCAGGTCACAGCTCAGCAAATCTGCCTGGATTACTGGATGCTGTCCAGCCATCCCCAGAGCTTGGCAGAAGATGAACACTGCCAGGGTGGCACGGGTCAGGGCAGAAAATCCTGCTTGTGTTTGGAAAATGTGACAAAATTACAGACTGTTGGAGATGGCATTGGGATAAAACATTGTTAGGGTGACAAAAAACTGCTGTGTAGCAACTCTGAAAGTACTCCATGTTTCTGAAAGTATGCTACTGAAGTTCTGTCCCACTGGTACAGCCACACAAGGTTGTATGTTCTCGGGAGTATTTGAATCTCAAAAGCTGAATATTACTCCGTTGGCCTAATCTGATTGTTCTTTCTGCTTCCTTGTTTCTCCCTTTTTCTTTGGGCTCCAGTACCTCTTCCAGGTTCCTCTGGGGTCCGAATAACTGCTTTAGTTTCAGCATCCTTCCCTTATCTAAAGCAAAATAAAATGAGATTGTGGGCACTGTCTGGGAGGTGAAGTATGAAAGACACTAGGGGTTACATTTAATCTCAGCTATCTGAGAAAAACATGGACTAGTACTGATGCTCTCAATATCTGACCAGGTTGCAAAATACAAATTCTGAAATTCTTATATATCAGTGTTGAGAGATCCATACTCATGAAACCCCATTTAATTAGGATTTTGATGCTCATATTCCATAAGAGGTGCATAACCTTCAGGAAGAGCAGTAGAAAAATAGTATTTTTCAGATGTGTAAGAGGAGAATGTAAAATATTGCCAGCAGCTTTCAGAATTACTGATTCTGGTTATAGATAAAGCTGACCTTTCCACAGACATCTGCAGAATAAACCCAACACGTATAGCACAGTATCTTTTCCACTTTTTGGCCTGAAATCAAAAGATATAAGCAGTGATTGATTTACATTACAAAACTGAATGCCAACAGCTGCCTATGAAAGCACTTAGTAAAAGACATTGTTTATGAGCATCAGCTTTGACTCCGTTGTATTAATCCTGCCAGAGGCCAAACGCTCTGCAGCAGGAGCACCCAGCCTTCAGCACTTTATATTGTTATCTTGCAATTGATGCAGAAAATGGGGAAAATGATCATGACTGACTTCAGAGAGATTTAAGTGATACTGTTATGTGAAAGGCAAGAAGGCTAAAGGAGTCCCTTTCTATGCTGCCTCTATGTTGGTGTAACCGCTGAAATGAACAGAATTGCTCTGATTTGAATAAGAAGTGGTTCATGCATATTCTGCTCCCTTGCCTTAGCAATGAGCTGAACAAATAGGCTGGACTTATGGACCTTTTAAAATTAAGATAATGGATAATCAGAAGTTAGTGCATGTATATTTTGGTGATTCTGATAAGCTGCTGCTGCTGGAGTTAATCATCACATTTGCGTGGCTATTGTATATTATTTCCTGCCAGAATCGATCACAAGGGACAACCTGAAACAAGGACTCAGAACTCCAGGCTGCTATCCCGAGGTGTTGTGGGCCCTCTGGGGATTTTTCGTGCCCCGCTGGGAGATAATCACAATTTTGAACTGGGGAGTCAAAGGGTGTAATTCTCAGAGTTTCTTCTGCTTCACCCCCTCATCCATCTTGCTGCTGTGAGCCAGCACCATTTCTAGCGAGCTACCTGGCAGCACAGAGGAATGATTTGCAAGCATGGCTGTTCTCATGTGGATAAATAATGAACAGAGCATTGTTCAAAGACAGGTTTCTAGAAACAGGGGGAAAAAAAGTCATGGAGGGAGGCTGAGTGAGTCTGATATTGCAGTGCTTTCGGAGGGGTCTTGAGTGGTGGTAGAACTTCATGCACCTCCAAATCTTTTTACAAGGACATTTCATTGAATCATGTGCTGGATTAACCCTGCAGTGAACCACCTGAGGGGCTCACACTTCTGTGTGAAGATGAAGGGGAAAACCAGGATGGGATTTGGTCCTCCTGGGTGGTGCAAGTTGACAGTGACCTGGCAAGGTGTCAACATGTTTGCCAGCAGCATTGCTAGAAAAAACTCAGCTGGCTGGGATCTGCTCTCTCTCCTGTCCCAGAAGTTGTTACTTGCTCCATGTGCCTGGGATTTCCTCACTGGAACAAGGCCACTGTCAGGAATCACACACCTGTTTTTATGTACCTCATCCCAGAGTTCATCACTGTGAAAGGAGTTTTGTGTGGTTTTTTTCTTTTCCTCATTGCATGCTATGACCTGGCCAAACATCACTGCAAACCTTCCTGCTCTGCACGGAGGGTGGTCCAGGGTGTGCTCTGCAGTGCTATTTTGTTTGTGTGGAAGTGTTTTGCATCCACAGAACAATTTGGCTCAGCTAACATCATCCTTCCCCTGCTGAAGAGTCCTAAGGCACTGCCTGGTACCTCATGCACAGCCTGTCACTGCAACAAGTGCCTCTAGACAACCCTCTGCTATGAACGCTGAGCTTGATTTAGTTATCAGCCCAGACACTGCCATCATGAGCAATCATCTTCAAAGGAGTGATAGGCAGAGCATCTGGGCCAAATTGTAACGTGATTACCTGACAGAGCTTTTAATAAAGACAATACTTCAGAGACACTTTGGTTGATCTGAATTCTTTTTTTTTCTTTTTTTTTTTTTCTAGATTTAATTTTAGAACGGCAGTGCTGGAAACACACTCCTTGAGCCTTGTATAGGGGCATGAGTCAGGAAGGGACTCTGGTTTGAAAGAAAACAGAGTTACTGATAATTCCCTTTTCCTGTGCCTAGGAAAAGTGAACCTGAAAAAGCAACTAAACATTTCAGAATGCACTTTCATTTTAATAATCTTAAGTTTCTCGTAAAAAAAAGCTTCTAAAAAAAATTGGAAAGGATTGGTTTAGCTCTATTCAAAAAAAAAAAAAAAGGTAATTCACTGTTCGTTTAAATCATCTTTGGAACTAGCACTGCCTGCTGAGTGAGAACAGAAGATAAAAGCGATACAAACAAAACGTTTAAAGGACTTTAAATAAAACTCGATGTGCCTGAAAACATTAATACCCTGGCAGCGAACAACGCCTGCTCCTCGGGGGCTGCAGATTTCAGGCAAACTCTTCCATCGCCGGCCGGCCCCCGCAGCCCGGTCCCTGACCTCCACCGGCTCTCCGCAGCCCCAGGAGCGCCGGGGTGCTGCCAGTGGGTCCCGCGGAGGGTGGGGAACCCCGCCCGGCACCGCCCCGCCGAGGGCCGCCCGCCCGCCCCTCGCGGGATCCCCGCGCCGCCCGCCCCGTCGGGGCCGCCCCCGCCGCTCCCGGGCCGGGCCGGGCGCACCAGGCGGCGAAGCAGCGGCGCGGGGCCGGGGCCGCCTGCCCCGGGGACGCCGAGCAGGTGTCGGGGCGCCGGGGCCCCCCGAGCCCGCCGAGGTGAGTGGAGAGCGCAGGGCTGCGGGCGGGGGCTGCGGGCGGCCGGGGCTGCCCCGCTGTGCGGCTCCGCTCCCGCGGGCACGGCGGGGCTGCGAGGGGCTGGGATCTGCGCTCGCCCCGCTGCGCTCTCCCCGCGCTGCCGCAGCGGGACGCGGGGGTTCCTTTCCCTGGCGGTCGGTGTGGTCATCCCCCCGCCCCCGTCCACCGTCGGCTCCGGGGCTTCGTTCCCCGGCGGTCGGTGAGGTGCAGCCGCGTCCCCGTTGCCGGAGATGTGGCATCTCCCGGGGATCGTGGGTGCCTCCCCCAGTACGCTGCGGGCTCCATCTGCTGCGAGTGGGCAGGGTGCACCTCCCCACTCTGGTGCTGGGGCACTTCACCTCACCCAGAGTTGTTTGTGAGCGGCAACAATCCCCCCCCTCCATGTGTCGGTGGGGTGCCTCCACCATGATCCCTGGGGCTCCATCTCTAGCGCGCCTGAGGGTGGCATTCCCTCTGCAGAGGGTCAGGGGGATGTGTACCCCATCATCGTAGGGGCTCCATTCCCAGGAGGCTGGTGGGTTGCAGGAGTCCCTGCCCAGGGCCCATTGGGGTCCATCTCTTTGTAGGTCAATGGGGCAGGTGTTGGTGGGGTCCATCCCGCAAGGATTGGTGGGGTTTCATTCCTCTGGGGGTCAGTGGAGCATATCCCCTGATTTGGGGGTGCTTGTAAGGTGTTTGCCCAGCCCTTGCTCCGCTGATCCCAGTGTGCCTGCCTGCAGGGCAAGGGGCAGGCTGTGACACTTTGTGCTATCACCCTGCGCTGCGGATTAGGTCATGCCGTGACACTGCCTGTTACTGTCTTGCAGTGCAGCGGGGCCCGGGGATATGAGGAGAGGGGTTGCAGTTGCAGAAAAAACAGTAACCACCCCCCTTTGCTATATGCAGCGGTTTAATAAAATCAGACAGCATGAAGCATGCGTCTGATTTTTCCTTCCCCCCGATCATCAGAAGGTAGTTCTCTGTGTCATTAAATACTCGTGTCCGCACAAAGCAGGCTGTGATATATGCAGTGTTGTAAGTTGTGGATGAGATGTGTAATCGGAAAACATCAGGAGCTGACCTCAAACTCCAAAGTTAACTGTGCTGTCTCTCCTTCTGGTGGCCTGGGGTACTCTTTTAAACCTGTCTCAGTCTATAACTACCTGTCCATTACACGTGGCTGCAGGAAGCTCTGATGCCCCTTTGAAGGTGCCATAAAGCTGTAAATGGGCTTAATATAGCCCATCCCGTTAACCTCAGTGCTTTCCCTCGGTATCCTTTTAATGAACGGCTCATGAATTTCTCTCAACGGGCTGTCAGATCTTCTCTGCTTCTGGCTGGAGAGAGCTTGGCGAGGCTGTGTGAGAGGAGACTTCCCAGAGCTTCCCAGAAGGATCAACACAAGGAGTTGGTGCGCTCTGGCCAGTGCAGTGGCAATGGGTTCAGGCACTGTCCCTGCATCAGCATCTTGATTTTAGGGCACTCCCAGGGCAGGGGAGACATCAAAGTCTTGGCCTTCACTTTGCCCCTGGCAAAGGGACAGCCGGAATGCTTGTGAGCAGGCCATCTTACCAGAATGCTCAACCACTTTGGTCTGTGTTCTTCTGCCTTCATTTTGAGGCAAACTGCAATACCTGTACACCCTCTGCAACTCTCACTTTCATGTCCAGGATGCATGTCCTTGCAAATATTGTGCTAATCCCTTGAGATGACTCACTAACTTTGCCTTTTTTAAAATGTCTTCTGCCTCTCTTGCATGGGTTTTTGCACTGGACAAATTATCTTCTGGGCAGCCAAAGCTCATAGTGGGTGGAAGAATAGCCTGCAATATTACTGAGTTAATAATTTTCTGAAAAACAAAATGCCTGAATGCAAATAGAATGGAAAACATGTCTTTGAAGTCTTTTTTCTTTAAAATTATTCAGTGCCTAGCCTGGAGGAAACCTATTTTTTAAACTTTTATTAAACTCACTAGTATTTTACAGAAGCGGGAAGTGATTTTATTGTTTCTCCTTTTTGTTTAAAAGTCTTTCAGTTTTCATGACATGAGGTCTTTTCTGTGTTACCTTTTAAATGTTGACAGGGGATTGCTAGTCTAAGAAACTTTATGTGTGAGTAGATGTTTAGTCTGGTTTACCAGCTCCTGCGCTGACAAAGGCAGCTGCCAGCAGCTCTGCCTGGGGCACAGCACGGCTGAGTCCAGCCAGGGATGCTCGGGAGTCCCAGGGCACTGATTATCTCAATTGAGTTGAAGTAGGGAGAGAAGGTCAAAGTCCATGTGGTATTGTAATGGATTACCTAGGCATGCAGAGAGCAGCAGCTATTTTGTATGGCAAGTATCAACTGCAGGGGCTGTTTGGCAATGCTGGTGACATCAAACCTCTGTGTTGTAAGAGCCAAATTTAAAAGGTATTGCGTGTCTTCATGATATTGCCATAGGTGTTTTGCTAGCTTTTCAGTAGCTTTATGAAATAAGAAACATCTCTGAGCGGGAGTCTGTCTGGGTGCAATAGCGCACACTGGGTGTTGGGATGTAGGAAAGGCTTTAATGTAAGGTCCATCTGCCTTAGCTCATCTGCACAAGGGTTGGGAAATGCTTCCCGCCTTTCAAATCCGAGCCATGACATCCAAGTCTGCAAAAAAACCCCTTTTTTTCTTTTGTTTGTTACTAACTATAGTTCTTGTACACAGCACACTTTGTCTCCTGAAAGGGCAGTTGAGATGCCCTAAATTAAAAGCTGTGGGTTTTGCCTGAGTAATACATGAAAAAGTCTTACAATGCAGGCACATTTCTTAATTGTGTCTGAATGTTGTTATTACAATTAACTTTGCTGTATTTGTACATGTTTCTATACTAGGTAGATAATATTTCTGAATGCTATTACTGTCTTCAATATAGGACTTGTTCTCTTGCTGGGTTTCCTGCAGGTGATACTAGGCGCTCTGTGTAACATTCTTACCTTAAATGGGTTCAAACCACTAATAAAATCCATTAGACAAATGCAGAATTAAAAAAAAAAAAAAAAGTAAAAAAAATGGTTTTACTGGGCAATGTTAAGTCAGGAAATACAGAGGCTGAGGCTCCAACAGCAATATTAACTTGGCTGCAATACACATCCTGTAAGCTCTTTTATGACATACATCTCATAATGTAAACAGGAATAAGCATGTAGAATAATGTATGCAGAGGAGTAGAAAAGAGTATTTTTCTGAGCCTGGCCCCCTTGTCCCTGTGTCAGCTGGCTCTTGCACAGAGCCTGGAAAAGCCTGGCACTGCTTTACACTGTGCTGGGCAGTGTGTCCAGCACCGACTCAGCTGCACCCGATTGCTGATGGAGTAAAAATAACTGCAGTGAATGAGTAATTTGGGTTTCGTTTCTGTCAAAACAATACCAGAGTAATGAAGTTTGTTTTGCTCCTTAAGGTCTGTGAGCTGTAGGATGTATGATCCTTAAGCGTTCCCTCTTGCATTATTCCCTACTGGCATGCCTGGCCCTGCTGAGGCTGCTGTGGTTGTACTGAAGTGCAGTGGCTTTTCTTTGGTGAGTCTCAGCTTTCTACTTGTATTACCCACGTGTTACAGTAACAGCTCTCCCGGCTAATTTTAACTAGATCATGTACAAAAGTGATTACATGCATATTGTATTTTAACACAGATCTCCAATGGACCAAGCAGTATTGCTCTTTGTATTATGTTGTCTTAATTAAAAACTGTGTTATTAATATTTCAGTAAATTGATAAATTTCGCCTGAGGGTCAAATAGTCTAATCTGACCTTCGCCATGTCACAAGACATTATATCTCATGCAGTTACCACTGTTCTGAGCTGGAGATTTGCATGCTATGTGGTGTCATCTAGGGCAGAGTCTGTGGTCCTTCAGCATCAGCTTCCAGCAATGACAAAGGTGGTCTGGGTGAATAAAATTAATTTATGGGTACTCTCCAGGAGAAAATAATTATCCTTTTCTGTCTAAAAAGGGCCCCTAGTCTAGTATCAGCACACTGATATTGCTGCCTTGCTGTGACATTGTAAAGCTCTGCAAGGGAAGTGGGAGCAGCTCTAATTCTGCAACCTAATACTTCTCCTGTTATACCTGCCTAATTGCAATGGCTCCTCTTTGGTGCAGCCTCCCAGAGATGCTGCTAGAGCATTGTTGTAAGCCACAGCATTGTGCTTTAATTTAATTACTGTTTGATTTGGCCAGCATTTTATTCACTTTCTCTGCAGTGTTAGACAGTTTGCAGAGGGGTTTACTACCTGGCTGGGTTACAGCACTTATTGTGTGCACTTAACCTCAATTTCTCTTTAAGTGGAATTGTATTAAAATAATTTGACAAAACTTTGAAATTACAATAGGGCTGCTTTTGATAATTGACTTACTCCCCTCTCCCCCCGTAAATAATTGTATTTATTAAAATTATCATGATTCAGAGAGTCAGAATGGTTCAAATCAAACAGGGTGTTTGGATCCCACTGGGTTTTGGTTTTGGCCATTTTTGCTTTGTGAGAAGTGAAGGTAGGCACCACTTTGGGGTCCCACTACAGTGAGCGATCAGCTGTCCTCTCTCAGCTCTCAGAAGTGGAACGGTACCTGTCAGGATTTGTGCTGAGGGAGTTGTCAGAAAGAACAGCATTGAAAAATGAGAAAAGCATAGAAAATGGTCTCTAACTACATTAAAGACTTGTGAAACTTCTGCTGTTCTGCAAAAAAACCCTGTAATTTTGCACAGTGAAGCCATCCTCCCTGACTCAGACTGGGAGAAAGACCTATTCAATGTTACATTTTAATCATATACAACACAAAGACTTTTGCTGTGCTGTTTAAAATCCAGCTTTCTTTCAGGCTGTGTTCTGCCGGGATGTTTTCATCCAAAACGGACTGCTGAGGCTGACAGGAACAGTCTGAAAAAGCAGCTCTAACCTTCCTTCCTGACACTTCAATAGTGACACCCACTGTGGGAAACTAGGGCATAAATGCATTAACACTTGTCACTGGGAAGAAAATCCTCTCCATGATGGGCACCAGAAGAGAGTGATTCTTAGATTCATGATACAAATTGGTTCATTATTTATTTCAATCAAAGTCTGTAGGTGCTCCTACAATGAAAAATTAAAGTGCACTTTGCAGAATACTTGTGAGCTGACACTCTGCCAACCCCAAAGCCTTCCTGACCTACAAAATGAAAGAGAGCTTTGATATTCGCTGCACTCTTCACAAAGTCTCAAACAAACAGGCTTTGCCCAGAATTTTGACAGAGGCAGGACCTACTGAAACAGATGCCAAACCCACTTTGTTCACTGTCGCCTTCCAGGGGAAACATCCTGTTGTTGCCTGTTGGCGTTACAGATCTGTATGAGGGCAGCCCAGCTGCTTGGTCTTCTGTAAATACTTTGGACTTCAGTAGGTATCCCCTTACCAGTGCCACCATCCTGTTGCATGTTGTCTAAGTTTAGCAATGCTCTCATCTTCCCAGATGGGTAAAAGACAGCTTGTTCCCTGCTGGAGCAGGGTTTTCCCACTCCTCCAGCTGTATGCAAATGCAACACTTCTATAAATCAGTAATTGTGAAGGAACTAAAGGAACACACTGCTGCTTCTCTCTCTGCTCCCAAGGCAAAAGTGGTTGCCCAGCAGTGTGGGGAAAGTCTAGCTTTAATACTGAGCAGTGTATTTTACTAAATGTGCTGGTCTTAGAATCATAGAATGGTCTGGGTTAGAAGGAACCTTAAAGACCATCTACTTCCGACCCTCCTGCCGTGTACAGGGACATCTTTCACCAGACTAGGTTGCTCACAGCTCCATCCAACCTGGTCTTAAACATAGCTTCCCTGGGCAACCTGTTCCAGTACCATGCCACCCTAATGGTAAATATTTTTTTCTAATATCTAATCTAAATGTACTCTCATTCAGTTTGAAGCCACTCCCCCATGTCCTGTCATTACATGCCCTTGTAGAAAGTCTCTCTCCATCTTTTTTGCAGGCTCCCTTCAGGTACTGAAAGGCTGCAAACAGGTCAGCCTGAAGCCTTCTCTTCTCCAAGCTCAACAATCTCAATTCTGTCAGCCTTTCCTCATAGGAGAGGTTCTCTATTCCTCTAATCAACTTGGTGGCCTCCTCTGGACTTGCTCCAACAGGTCCATGTCCTTCCTGTGCTGGGGACCCCAGAGCTGGATGCAGTGCTCCAGGTGGGGTCTCACCAGAGCGGAGCAGAGGGGCAGAATCCCCTCCCTCACCTGCTTTCCACCCTGCTTTGGATGCAGCCCAGGACAGGATTGGTTTCTGGGCTGTGAGTGCACATGGCCGGGTCATGTCCAGCCTCTCACCCACCAGCACCCCCAAGTCCTTCTCAGCAGGGCTGCTCTTGATCTGTTCATCCC